>NC_135762.1:1047630-1622630 GCF_052425735.1 Oculina patagonica
TTTTTTAAGGCAACTAAAGAGCTGTTAGCAAATGTAAGTGTCAGTGAAAAATCTGCTATTAAGTGAAAACTTTGTATGCTGTTGCAAGACTTACAAATGACCTTGTCTTACAAACAGAAAATGGAATATCCCTTTTCATGTGGATTGGTCTTCAAGTTGATCCAAGCTGGCTTCACCAAGTGTTTGGAGTCCACACGATTGGACAAGTTGACATCGAAATGGTAAGATATCACATCTCCAAAAAAGGGAAATGCTGATATTACCTAAAAAGAGTGGCCAGGAAGGAAAAGAGATTATTATGCTTAACAAGACAGTAGATTTTGAAATGTTGGTGGTTCCTGATACTCCGAAAGTTGATCGTCTAACATTTGCCTAACACCCGGGACTAGAGAGAACCATGATACCATTTCCGTCTTCATGTCTCCGTACATTTCGTATAGTATGGTTGAGAGAATTTGATTCTGTTCAAAACTTTTTCCCGTTGGTGATCAGCCCCTTTATTTTGATGGCGTGCGTGTCTTATTTGTATGTTTGGAGAAGGTAGATGTTTAACAACATGTACGCTGAAAGGTGTAAAGTAAGCGATCGCGGCAATACTGCACTCATTAATGTTCTGTTTATTTTCAGACTTCTCTTCCAGTCCTTGAGAACCCTCTTTCTGCTCGCCTTAATGATATAATACGACAGATACAGGATCAGAGGCAACACTATCTCAAGGTACAAATACTTAGCTCATCTTGTTTGGTCGTTCGTTTTAGCCCGGGGTAGTCCTAAAAAAGGACCATTGTTGGTAACTGAAATTTCCGCAATCTGCCGCTCAGATCTTCGAAACACGGGTCGCCATGGACCATCATACTAGGTGATTTAATGTTTGGGTTGGTCGGCATTTTACCCAAGAGAAGCAGAGATGAGAAAGCACATATTTATGTTTTATTTAGCACTAAAGAAGCTAATAAGCAAATTTCTAATTTAAGTATTTTTTGTTGGAGACGTTTATGTCGCGCGTACAAGTTTACAGTAAACAAAGAAAGGGTAGAAAGGGTTTAGCGTCCAACCGGTGTGAAGGTCAGGTCGACAACTCTTGGGAGAACTCGGATTTATTTTCCTGAGTAGCTTGTAATTAAAGGAACTGTGTCACGGCTAAATTAATTTTATGTTATTAAATTGTGTCAAATTTTCGCTATGAAACTAAATGTTTGCAAAGAAATTAACAAAACCATAGCTTCATTGCAGCCAAATGTGTCTCCCGGGCGTTATAATTTAAAGTTACAGGCAGACAAGATTAACTTTGAAAACTGTTCCGCCGGACCATATTTCAAAAACCCATATAGCAATCCGTTTCAGTCTTCGATACTTTTGGCCATCCGTACCTTCTTTTGCATTTGGTGTGTTATTTAAATATTCCTTCACTGTTTTAACAGGTTATTTTATACCGAAGCCGAAGTTTACGCGTGAAATGAGTGGTCTTCCAATTCGAATTTGAACTTAAAATTTGGCAAGGTTACTAATTAATGTAAGTACTTTCCAAAACCGAAGAGAAAAGAGAAGGTAAAATTTTGATCACAGTACCACTTTAAACGAATTTGATGGTCATTTCCTATGCCTAAGTTTGGCTAAAATCAGTGACACGGTACCTTAATAATCAACATCATTCTCATGTTTACTGTTGTTAGTAATACTTCATATTCTTGTCTTTTCAGTTTACCGTTGTACGACAGCGAGACAAACTTGAAGGATGGTTCAAACATTTCCTTGTTGAAGACAAAGGTGTCAACCCAGTGGCTCACAGCTATGTGGACTTTCTCTGTCAAATGCACAAGGAAATCAGAAACCTCATGAACTGATTAACAATCCATCGACAGAAGAACTTTCACTGGGAAGATTGCGTAAAAATGAAAATAGCGAACGTTACCTCCGATTCATTTCGCAACTCCTCAAAACTACAGCTTGGTTGGCGTTCTTAATTAATGTTTTGAGTAATTGTGAAAAGAAAAAAATGCAAAGGTTGAATGCTGTTCCCGAGGAAAAGAAATTGGCCGACAGAGGTTTATATTCGTATGACAAAATTTGAAATGTACCGACAGAGTTTAGTTTTTAAAAACCAAAGCTGCATTAAGACTGTGGCATGCAGTGACATTTACTCATTTCTTGGGTTCTGTTAGTTTTCTAATAGGAAGGCGCGAGAAGCGAAGCATTCAAGCCAAGTTTGTTGGAAACTTTTATGATGAAGTTAGCAAGAATAGCACAGATGTGTTGTTTTGCATGTCTTACTCCACTGTAAAATGAAAAAAGGTCTTCACAACACACCGCGTTTACAGCTAGCAAAATGCAATTGTTCAAAATTAATGATCATTTATTATTTTCTAACTCATCTGAATTAAAGCAAACTTTATGACTGACGTTTCTGGATTTCAATGATTTTGCAACCTCGTTCCCAGGGCCTCTCTCTCTTTTTCCTTCCTTGCCTTCTCGACGATAAGGGAGGAAGGGGAGAGAGGCCCTTGGAACGAGGTTGTCCGTTTTGATGTAGAGAACGAGCGCAGTTAAGCGCTTGCGAAATGATATAAAGCAATGCATTTTAATTTTGCGCGACCCTTGATTTGGTTTTTCAAGCTTAATTTCCACGAACTAGCTGGAGGTGGATAGAGCTACCCCCAAACGACCTGTCCGAACCTCTTGGGACTGTTGATTAAATATTTCCATTCCAGGGAACCCATACATCACACCTATGCCTATACCGACCTATTCCTCGAAAAGTTGGAAATATTACATCAGAGGACGGCTGACATTTCAGATTACGAACGAAAGTGTTTTATCGGGATATCCAAACACCGAGAAGAGAGTTGAAAATACGATGCGCGACATAGAAAATCGATTAAATGTGAAAAATTACAAAAACTCATACGCATTCAGTTGTATTTTGATTATCAATATCAACCTATTGATTGATTAATATTGATGTTAATACATGTATTCTTCAATTTCTTTCCTTTTTTCCTAAGGACCGAGACTGCCATGAATATCTTGATTATTAACAGCCCAATAATAAAGAATTTCCCAGACTGATGCTGAAAATCAACCTAATCCGCCAGACCGCCAAAGTATAATACATGTAGTCCCTCAATCAATGATTATTGAGCATTCAATTGTATTTTGATTATCAATATCAACCGATTCAGTTTGGTGTACTTTTAAAAGCTTACAGCTTTATATTAATTTGTTAATTTGAAATTTTTTTCCTGAACTTGGACAAAATATTCACAGGTTTGGTGTCAGCCATTTGAAGGGGTTTAAAATCTATATACAGAAATTAATTGAAGGTTTGCTGTTGTTTTAATGGCTTGGGGCTTGTTCACACTACGCGAAATTCTGTTTGTTTAACAAAAACATCCATCAAAACAAAGCCTTTTTAAGTGCGAATGATTTTTTCACCCAACAAACTTCAAAGATGCCATCGACCAGCTTTGGAGGCTGTGAATTTTTTGTCAGGCCAGAAAGTCTATCGTTCCTTGACAGCTTACCTTCTTTGAGTCATCAAACATCAAAACTAGTACAAAGCAAATCAATGTGAACACTACTATTTACTGTACTTAAGTAGCTTTCAGTAGACATGAATTATAGAGGAGAGAAACACTGATTCCTGTTCGTTCGTTTTTGCCAAATGCACCCTATCCAGATGTTCAACTCTGTTTCAACTATTATGGCTATCTGGCAAAAATCTGGCAATGCTATTCTCAGGCAGACAACACACAAAGGCACAAATTATGACTAGAAGTGAAAACAGAAATGCTGGACTTTGGTGTAAATATTTAAAACCATGAAAATATGCTACAGCATCTATTAGATCAATGATTATTATGAATCTGTTGTGGATAATGACATTGAAAATCGATCATGTGAAAAATTACAAAATTTTATGCATTCAGTTGTATTTTGATTATCAATATAAACCGACTGATTCAGATTGAGTTAAGCTTATTCATTTCGATTGCAATATTGATCATGGGTTTCTTTGATTGCTCATGGCCTTCGGTTTCGATTAATTCACAACGTAACACGCATGAATAAATAGAAAAGAGTTAATCTACAAAATAAACGAGAGGTTACTGTACCGTCAATTCCGGGAAATTGCTTGAACAATTCCGAGAAACGTCAAAAAATTGCAGCGCTAGCATTCACCAGATCTGAAACGTCCGATCAAAATCCATAATGGGCAAATTATGCAGAATTTCTTCTCTATTAGTGCAGCAGCTTCTGTTTTTAGGCACACAGCTTTCTCTGGGATTTTGTAAGTCCATTGCTACAATTAAGATGGGCTCTTGTCCTTCCAAAAAGCGAAAGATTATCTAGCATCATCATATCATCACTTAGTCTCTCTCGCAGTAAAAACGGCTGCGAGGGAGACTAATCATCACTCGAGCAGCCATTTTGTTTCAAGACCTTCTAAGATCCCGGATGTTGCGCGACGACGTGCGTACGGACGCGCCCGCGAGGCATGCCGCTAGCCATGATGCAAGCCATGACCAAAAGCATAGGTCTGTTAATTTTCTATGGGTATGGTGCTCTGTTCTGCGGCCCTTCGGGCCGCTGAAGAGCTCGCTAAAAAAAATATTTTGCGGTGAAGCAATGTTGGCAAGTGCAAACATCAGAGAGTGTATTACAAGAAGACTCGTTAATTTCTTAAATTTCGTCTGGTATTTTAAGCTTTTGATAACAAACCTTAAAATCCGAATCTCTTCAAATCCAAGTGTGGCCAATTGTCTTCTCAAATCTCAGAATCCCTAACTAATCCTGTTTGATTTGAGTTTCATCAGGGGATTTTCATTATTTTCCTAGGGAGTGAAATAGCAAGTGGAACGCCAGGCTATACCTTCTGTTTAATATCAAACATTGCATCTTTATGGATTTCGTGATAGTTTTTCCTAGGCAAATTATTCAGAATTTCTTCTCTATTGGTGCAGCAGCTTCTGTTTTTAGGCACACAGCTTTCTCTGGGATTTTGTAAGTTCATTGCTACAATTAAGATGGGCTCTTGTCCTTCCAAAAAGCGAAAGATTATCTAGCATCATCATACATTTGTATCATCACTTTCACTCGGGCAGCCATTTTGTTTCAAGACCTTTTAAGATCCCGGATGTTGCGCGACGCCGTGCGTACGGACGCGCCCGCGAGGCATGCCGCTAGCCATGATGACCATGAAAAACCAAAAGCATAGGTCTGTTAATTTTCTATGGGTATGGGAAGCACAACGTCAAAAAGAAAAACTCGTCTAAACGGCTTTAAACCCACTTCAGAAGCACAGAAATGTCAAAATAACGCAAGATAAACATAAGGTAAGACATTTTTTTTCAAATCTTTCATACAAGTACTATTTAGAGCAATTTTCAAAGTATTCTCATACATTGTCTTATAATCACCTAAATCGAATACAACGTCTGGGCGGCCTGTGGTTTCCCAAATCGCACATTCGGAATTTAGTAAATCAGCAATAACTATGCCGGAAAGTTTCTGCAAAAAACATCGCATTTCCGTCTTGACAGTTCCAACCGGCCACTTTATAGAAGAAACTTGTTTTCACGCTTTAAAAACCGTGTTTTGGCCGTTAATATTGCAGAAGATCAACTAAAGCGAAAATGGCGGTTTGACTTTTGCTTCTTGATCTGTCACGCAATGACATGTCACTCGAGAGAAGGCTCGGTTACAAATACCCTGTGCAAT
This sequence comes from Oculina patagonica, assembly GCF_052425735.1. Classification (NCBI taxonomy): domain Eukaryota; kingdom Metazoa; phylum Cnidaria; class Anthozoa; order Scleractinia; family Oculinidae; genus Oculina; species Oculina patagonica. Next base: position 1,053,349 of record NC_135762.1, read on the forward strand.
ACCGAACGTAAAAAGCCAGGACAACTTCGTTAGTGGTTTTGGTGGGGCTTATAAACGGAGGGGCTTGTTAGCTGGATAAAATAATAAAAACGTTTCGAAACAAGCCACGGCAGTGTTGAGGGAAATAATAATTAAGCAACATTTAGCCCTGTTGGCTGTGGATTCCTGTGATCATCCAGGGGAGGGGGCTTATCTCCGGGGGGGGGGGGGTTGGGCTTATCACCGGATATATAAAGAAAAGGGAAAATGAATTAGATTAGGTATAGCTCTAACGATACAATGAGCGTCACCCCATTTAAAGTTTCCAAAGCAAACAAGAACAAATTTTTTTGTTGATCACCGCTTTTAGTGAATACGTACACACACACAAAAAATAATTGCCCAAGAAGCGAAACTTAAAAAGAAACTGTGAAGCTTTGAGCCGCTATTATCATCACAGACAAGCTAGAAGGGGTTTATTCATTTGTTAATTCTCCGTGTAATTTAACTTGAATGTTATCGTGGTGTAGCGAAAACAACCAGTAACAGTAATGGTCTGTTTGTGGTTAAACAAAATATTATGTGGTTAGGCCTAAAAATGAGGGACCTAACACAGTGTGGATATTTCTATTTCTCCGTTTTGGTCTGTGAAAATCGAGCTTTAACGGCCCGTCTGATACCAGCGGTTGATTTTGTAACACATAACGTGATAATATTCTTAAAAACTCTAATCCCGTTTTCGAGTGAATAGAGACGAAAATTATTGCGACCTCGTTTAAGGTGCCCAGGCTGTACCTAGCGCTCGCGCAATGACAAGTGTAAATGGCCCTCTAAAGCAAGCTGAAAAACGTAAAAACGTTTATGACAGACTCCTCTGCGTACTGAAGGCAGCGAGGGGAACTCCCATATTAAAACAGATGCTCATCTTCTCGCTCAGGTGTGTAAGTCACGGATTTTGGTCACACCTAGGGTGTTCAGGAAAGGATGCTAGTAAGTTAAGCCACCAGGTCTTGTTTTGGGCTGCCCTTAAAGAAAAGAAAACACTTCACGATTTGTTTGTAGTCTAGATATAGGGCCCCGTCTACACTGACCGGGATAAATTTGAAAACGCATCTTTTTACCCGGCTAGGCCAACCGTCCACAATGAACGGCGTTTTCGATCACCGAAAACGGCTTTTTTAAAAAGTCGCTTTCCAAAGTGGGTATCGTTTTCAAATTTACCCGGGTTTATGTGGATGGAGAACATTTTACGCAGCGTTTTCAGATTTCTCCGTTTTCAAATTTACCAGGATCAGTGTGGACGGGGATGGAAAATGCCAAATGGTATCTTTTTTTTTTGGAGGGGGGGGGGTGGGGGTGGGGTTCCGACAAGCATTACCGTCGTTTGCAGTGAGTTTAATAGGAATAAAAAGCCGTACGAATTACTGCAGTTTTTGTATTCAAGACATGACCTCGACTAAGAAATTAGTTGGTGCAAGATGTAGTGCTCAGGGCCGTAGCCAGACTTTTGGCATAGACGAGGTTATATCTTGCTAGGGTGATCTGGGTCATACCCCCAGAAAGCGTTTACGCGTTTTCCAACATTTTTCATAAGTTATTTCTTGCGAAAAATCAATCTTGTTAAACTGAAAGTTATTTTCCCAACTAAACGTATTTTGTTTTTAATTTTGGGAATTTTGGGATAGTTACGGCACAGGTGCTTATTTTCAAGTCTGTAGACCCTTTGTATTGAATAAATAAAAGGGAAACTAGAGTTTCTAAGAGCAACTTTTTTATGAACGAGTAAGAGATTGCACATGCGGAAGGAAACGTGAGAAAACTCTTAAAAACACAAATTCTCCAGGATTCGTTAAACTCGCAAGGTTCGTGCTCGCTTACATTTTTGACGACCGCGTAAGTAGTTCCTTCATCGTGATGCTCAAAACAAACTTCGCAAATGTCAATTCCTAAAATACATGTACAGCTGATAACCATTTCTCATTATATAAACTGCATGCAGTGCTTTAGCGAGTGGTAGCAAATCGAGAAAAATGGTATCACACATGTGTGGAAAAAAATGATATCCACACATGTGTGATATCATTTTTCACCAATCAGCTTGCAGAGTTTGCCATGTTTCAATGCTCAATGAACCAAGTCAATCGATATTAAGTCGAAACATCTTCGGATCTTCCTCGGAAATCTTCGGAAAACTTCGGAAATTTTCGGAAAATGTTCCGAATCATTCGTACAACCTTTGGACAACATTTTGAAAATTTTCGGAAATCTTCAGAAAATGGTAGGAAATCTGCGGAAAATCGTCAAAAACATGGTAATTAGTAGGTTTATATAATAAACAGAATAATACATGGTTGCTTGGAGATATGAAATTTATCTTCTCGTGTTTAAATCCGATATCTCACTCGTTCGCTGTGCACACTCGTGAGCTATCGATTTGAACACTCGAAGATAAATTTCATATCTCCGCGCAACCATGTATTATCCTCTATGTAATCATTAACTTGGGAATGAATTAGGCTACATTTATGGCAAGGAAATTACTTTCACGATATCTGGGCAGCGAAAACTCGAATGATACTGAAACAGGGTTTTGAAATTCGGCAGTTTTTTATTTGTATAAAAAAAAAAACATCATGCTAATGTAGTTTAATTTTATTACTTCTTCCAAGCCTTCATAACATGGTTCGAGCCCAACCAGAAAGGATAACCCTTACATATTCCTTTGTTAGAAAATATAAACAATAGGAAAACTGCATCTCCTGTGGAGAATTCTTCACTTGAATACCCCTTAAAATACTTTCATGAACCAACCGTTTGGTGGGTCTGTTCGGAAAGCATTTCAAATACCTAAACGACAGTTTTTATACCCTTTTCCATACTCCACCTCGTGAGATCCGATCTGTAAGCCTCCAGTTTGAAAAAAAAAGCAGCCCTTTCGGGGAGTACCCCTGCACAGTACCCACCACCCCAGCCCCCGGGAGGTTCGTGTTGTAACAGACTCTCATTGCGTGACAAACACGAGGATCCACGAGTAATGACACGCAACCGTTCTTTGAATTTCAATGTCGCATTTGGGTTCTTAACCTCGTTAAGTGCATCTGTTCATCGTGTTATCAAGTCTCTTGTATGAACGGCCGCTTGGAACCTGAAATGTGGTTAAAATTGTCAAGAAATACGATGTTAACGAGGGCTTCGCTAATAGTGACTGATTGTGTCATGAGTACCATAGCCGCTTGCCCGTGGGAAATTAAAATTTGCCGACGAAAGAAAGGGAGAAAACAATGTTTAACCTCTGTTTTTGCAAGGTAAGGGTAAAACACAAAATAATTAACTCGTATGGAGCTAAACGATAAGATTTTGTTTGAATTTTGGCTTTATTAAAGAGAAAGCGTACCGCGTAATTCGATTATTTGCTTTGTTGACATAAGTCGCTGTCGAGTGATTTCCTTGAAATAGGACTGGCTATTTCTCGGATAATATTAAAAGCCCCAAGCAAATTTTTATATCCTTAAAAAGTACATCATTTCTACTTATCTAAGCTGTAATCTCAGGTAAATCTGAGTTATACCGCATAAGAAAAGTGTTTCGTGAAAAACTGCTCCAAAATGAAATCTGTAAACAATGGAAAATTGGTGATTTTTAAACGCTCGCCTGGATTTCAAAGTTCAGTTAATTATCCTGATTTTAAACTCAAATCATTCGTTAATGCCCCCTGTACTAATATACAAACTTGAGAAAGGTCTTCTTCATTTTGCGCTTTTGAGGAGCAAAGTTCTTGTGACCATGTTCGTCGCTCTCGTTTCGGGCATTTTATGGCGTCGGGCGCTCGTTACAATTTTTGAATATTTTCTCGAAAATGAAAAAAGATTTAAACTAAAAACATACACCACGTTTATTGACTCACCATAAGGTATCTCTGAGCAAAAAATGAAGGTAGTCGATTTTCAAAGCATGTGCCACATTTTTCTGTTTTCACGCGGTCTACAAAAAAATTTGCTCTTAAAGACCAAAGCATTTGACTATTTCCCATTAGTAAGTGTTTCTAGCTTTTAAACATTGCGTGACCCGATCCTGGCCGAGCGGGGGCATCAGTCTGGTCACTGAGAAAAAAAAAGTAAGTGCATAACATGAACTGCGTGCGCAGTTAAAAAAAAAAAAGTAAGTGCAGAACATGAACTGCGCGCGCAGTTAAAAAGTAAGGGTAGAACATGAACTGCTGCTGCGCGCAGTTAATGAACGTTTAAATAAAACGCTATTTTGAACTCCATACATTTAACAATTATTTCTTGAGCGCACGTTGAATATGAGATGGTGGATAGCCAACGAGCTAACACCCGACAAGCGCTAGTGGAAGATGGTTTTATTAAAAACACCCAAAGAATTGCAATTGCTTTTCTCGTTGACGCGTACACCTACCATATTTATGGTCCATGGTATATGAGGTCATATACCATTGCCTGTTAACCAATCAAAACTCTGGAATTGCGATATACCATTGCTAGTTTTTTTAACAATTCTTTTTAGACCACTGGGCTTTATATAGAGAGCTCAATTTCTCGAGATAATCCGGCATTATAACACAAAACCGCTTTCTTGTGCCAGTCACGTTACGCTCGTAGCGAATATTTATATAAACCCCACAAATTAATAACAGTTACACTTTTCGTATCATGAGCTTTGTTTATGTCAACTGACTTACAACACTATCACGTCTATCACGCCAATAATAAAACATGACTTTTATTGAATGGCATCTAAAGCTTACAACGTGTACAAGTGTTGCACATCGTCATTACATCATTCAACAAAAAATTGTCATGCATAACTACTTTAACAAAATGTAATAAATGAAGCTGAGTGGGTGCACCTTCACTGAAAGATCCTTAATTCCTGCGTACACGAGCCCCCGCTTGTCATGATGCCTTTCATGTTGAATCCTTCTCCAATCGGTTTGGTGTGCCAGCCGTCATCGCCTTTAAAAGGGTTGCCGTAGTAGAGCTCCTTGTACATATCATAATCGGCGTTCTTCCTGCCAGGATAAACCTTGGCATCCCACCAGTTGCTGTAAAGGTTGTAGTCAAAAGGGACGCTGAAGAGAACAGCTAAGGTCTTGTCGACATCTTTCATGTAATAGGCAATCACCCCTACACTCCCAGTGGCTGTGGGACCATCGGTCTTTCTGGCATCGTACAGGAGTGCCTCTTTTGTCTTCACAAGTTCGGGGATAACTACCTCAGATGTACCAGACTCAAAGAATACGTTTAATCCTTCCCAGGTGCTTTTTGTTTCATTAGCGACGCCAATGGCAATCTTTCTTTCGATAGACCCCATGGTATCGAGAATTTTCTCGAGAACGCCTAGGGTTAGCTCTGCTGCTGCTATCACTGTTCCGGCGACTGCCATGTTCTGCTTATTTCAAATGTTGCTGTGAAGTGAGTATGAATAAAAAACTTTAGCCTTCAACAAACTTAATTGTAAACAAAAAAACGATAACTGCATGATCAGCATGATTCGGAGGGTTGCAGCCTGTTAAGTCAACAAGGATTTCGCCTTCATTAAATAAGCATTTAAATAAGCAAATCTAACCCCCTGTTTATCACTGAACGTCTCAATGAATGCGAATACTAGCAATTAGTGCTGCTCGCTCTCAAAACAAAACTAAACCGAATACTGCGTATCAAGAAATGGTCTATTGTTCGGTCTCAAATTCCTCCTCACCTCTTAAAACAAAAGCCTTTTGTTGTCTGCCGGGAGGGCAGAATTGAGCCGAGAGGTGCCGACGATAAGTTTGTGGTAATCGGAAGATTGTCGGCGTGGCAAATTAGCAACGTTAGTGGGGAGGAGAGCGGATTGTTGCGCGTTGAGATGCTTTTATCACTGGGGTACCCAGGGAAAGAAAAATTGCGTTAGTACGCACACCGCGCGCACGCCAGCAGTTCAAATGGTGTGTATATCTATCCCGGCTCTACCGTTTTAAAAAAGTTGTTATATCAATCACTGAATGAAATGGTATAATTTATCAAAAACTTGCACAGCTGTCGTGTCCGCAGCAAAAGCGAAAAAACGAACCACCGGGAAAAGAAAAACATTGCAGACGATGTTTAGTCGAACGCGCCTTACAATTAAAAAATCCTTCCTTTATTGAAAACGGCGATGTGGTCAGAAATAAAGATGACTGAGTACAAACGTTGCATTTAAGAGAAGAATGTTATTATCCTTAATAAGTCTCTCCCATCAATTTCTGCTGAGCAGGAGTTCAAAATCATCGAAAATCGAACAAACAAACAACAATGATAATGGCACGCGCAAATGGCGCGCGGCACTTCACAAAGAGGTGTTACTTTAACAACTAACACACCTTACTAGTTAAAAAGAGTTCGTCTATGATATAACAAAAACTAAAACTAGCTTTCTGGACTCATAAAATATTTTTTTCTGATCAGTACCATTTAAAGTCATTGCATTACCTTTACAAAATATGCAAGGATAAACATGATAAATAATAAAAGTGTTAAAAGTTCAACTGAGGCCTTACACTACTGCGTTAAAAAGTTTTAAAAAGTTTTAAGATCCAAGCTTTCGCCGATCTACGGCATCATCAGGGATAATTGAGGCACACGCGTGGCTATAAAACTGTTGTAAATTTAAAAACAATAGAACATCGCAATTAGCATTGGTATTGTCTTATGGTAATTCACGGGGTTCTTTTCAATGCGCAAATTGTGGAGTTGCAAAACAAAAATCGCTGGTCTAAACTGTTCTGAAATTAGCGGTAGGCAACTTAACCCACGGAAAACATTATCTTTGAACATCTTAAGGAAGGTATAACCTTAATTTGCGGATAGGAATCAAACTTCAGCTATAAATATCGATTTTTTTGAAGACGCCTCAATTTTTCAAGTTGCAATCCATTTCAGTTCCATCCTAGCCATCCGCAGTCAAAGACGCTTGTTAACAGTTTCAGTGCTCTAATATAGCAATTGTTAATAAAAATGGACCATTGTTTTTAGGTTTCCTATGACACAAATAGAAATTTTGGCTGTTCAATAATCAGTTAAAATCCGTGACAAAGCCCTCTTAATTAAGTTTCAACTCAAAACTAAAATAAACAAACCAAAAAAGGAAAGGGGTATTAAAAACAAAAGTTTTGCAATGTTTCGCACCCAAGAGAACATTAATACGGGTTGGTATTTTTGGTAAGTATCACATTTTGGCTTTGATAAGTTGCGTCGCTCTGGAAAAAATGGATCATTCTTGGACATTCTGGTATCCGATCATTGGTCACCTATCCTTATGATCAGAAAGCAAAGTTAATTTTGCACGCAAACAAAAGCAAAAAAGCCTTCAGCACACTGAACCGCAAAATCTTAAGTATGCACTTTAAAATGTTTACAACACAAGAATTTTAAAATGTCAAAACGCTTATATCATTTCGATCTTCCTTTCTCGCGTATTTTTCACACAATCAACTAGGCGTGAGATCTGCAATGCGAACGTGCAATAACAAACATATTTTCTTGCTAGAGTTAAGAAGTTGAACCAAAATTGAAACTAAGGGTGAGCAGAAAAAAAAAGCTGACACAATCGAACACAAGGCTTTTTAACTAACAACAAAAACTGCTTTTATGATTAAACAAATTACTCGCAAGCAGTCACAGTATTCACTCTAGCTCATTGTAAACTAATTCCTGACAAGATTCATCAGATGCCTCAATTTTGATTTGTGACTCTGCAAGAATGAAAGTTTTCAAGCATTTTTTTTTTTATCTTAATACCAAAGTGTTTAGTTTTTACGTCTCCTGAAAACAGTATACATGACAATACAGGACTAGATTTTCAGGCATTTTCTAGGAGAAGCTAACTTAACTAAGTGCGCTCAATTATACGGTTATCGCATTTCACAAATAAATCAGTCAAACCTTAAATGAAAAAGATTAAAGTTAACAGATAGAGATCCCAATAAATATTCAAGCCTGTCTCTTTTTAACAATCTGCAAAATGAAATGCTCCAAGCCTAAACTTCATCGGTTTTCGACTGGATCCGCTTGGTTGAATGCCACTTCCTTTCAAAAAGAGATTTATGAACCGAATTTACAGCAGTTAGGTTTTGTTTTGCTCAGAATAAAAAGCTAATTAAACGTAGCTCACCGACTTTCTATACCAAATACCGCGATGAAACCCAGAGCAAGATCGACGTAATAAGAGAGAGTTAATTTTAAAGAATTATAAGATCATCCCAGAGTATTATTCTATGATTAGAGACGCGATCGGGATTGATAAAACAGTAAACGTTGATTTTTTTTTTTCATTTTCTTGTTGACGCTCCAGAAAGGCGTTGGCAATGTGCAAAATAATGTTTTTCTGTGTTGAAATCCTAACTTTTAAGAAACAGATTTGGGGTTGCACTTTCTGCGAAAGAATTCGAGACACGATTATCATGCTAACTTAACTGTACAACTTACCAAAGTTTGAAAGTACTTGGCTTAAGATTCTGCTCCAGAAACTCAGCACAGTCAACTGGCTACTGAAAAGAAAAAAAATTGGAGTTCAAATCATGTACGAAAACTTACGGTAGGGCGCTTAAAAAAATGTACTTACCTCTCCGAGATTTACTGCGAAATGAAGCAAGTTCTTTGAGCCAACTTCTTAAGTAGGGGACGCGGCATAATTGAAAGAAAACAAAGGAATAATAAAATTGATAATTTATACTCGGAACAGTTCCAAAATAGAACGTCATTACATACTTACTAACGTGGGAGTAAATAGTGTCATTGTGTATGGGATTTCATCCGTTGATTCTAGACACTGGCAGTAGACATGTTTATAGTTACGGGTGCCTTTCAATAAAATTTGTACCATTTTATGCATTTTTTGATGAAATTATACTTATTTAATTAAACGTTTTTCGTCTTGAAAACAACCAAACAAGCAATTTGAGCAGCATTCTGAATTACTCATTAGAGCTGTTTAACTTGCTCCAGGCACAGTTAAAACAGTTGCCGCAAAAACAGGTGAGAAGATTGTTACCTGGTGTGCACACTAATGAAAATTGCTCAATTGCGATCACGCAAGGAGTTTTGACGTGGAACACTTGTTTCAAATTAATTTACCGGTTATACAACAAGAGTACCATACTTTGTTTACCAACAATTATTTTCTACGCGTTTGGTAAAATTCTAGAACTGCAAGAGAATTCGAAAGGATATAACTGCGTTCTCCAAAATAGCCTAGGGGGTTAACTTTTTGGCAGTTGATAGCCTGCGTAGCTGGCGGTATTTTGGGGTTAAAAGCGCGCACAAGCAAGCGGCGAAGCCGCGACAAAAATACCACCAGCTACGCAGGCTAGGCAGTTGATGAATACAGAATAAAAAAGATTTGAAGTATTCTGTTTTCGAGATAAAATAAATGTTTGATGCCCCAGCGAAAATAAAACAGAATTACGATTTCTCTTGACAACAGTAAGAAATAATTTCTTACGAAGAAATGCTGGATCTTGCTTAAATAACATTATGAAACAGAAAACCAGGAACACTCTAATTCCTCTTGTATATGTAAATATATTCAGAGAACCATAGAGGACCGAATTAGAACTCAATCGGCGAATATGTTATGAGCAGGCTTAGTTCTAAGTCTTTTCTCAAGATTATGTAGAATGAAAAGGCTAGCTATTTCAAAATAATTGCGGTCTTTCGGGTCATGTTCATATAGAGTGTGTATTTGGTTGCTTCCTTGGTTATTAAACAACCTTTAACATTCTAGAAGAAACAAACCGTAAGCAAAAAGATAAACAAAGATGAGTCAATATCGGATAACGCGTTTCCATTTAGCTATTCACTCCGTACTAAAGGCTATTAGTAGAAACTCAACCTTGTTCTATTGAAAATTCGCCAATCTGATTGGTTCTCCCACTGTTTTCTATTCGCTGATAGAAAACGATCGCGCGCTCTTCATTTTTGGCTTATAAGAACGTAAAATTGTAGATTTTTGGACTGCAGTCCTATAAGAGTTTCTACTAAAACAATTATACTACTCGCCCTCGTTTTCTATGAGCGATAGTCAACAACCGACTGATTAGATAAGAGTTCTACAAGTGGGCTTTTTTCTAGTACAGATAAATAACAGTAATCGATCAGGTTAAACATATCAAGTACAGCAAACAAAACCAACGATTCTTTAAAGTGCCTATGAAGTAAAAAATATTTTTGCGTTTTTTTGTAGCTTATTATGTGTACTTTTCGAAAAGCCAAAAAACGAATAATGTCAGAGAGAAAGAAATCGGGATTTTACCGCCTAAAGTGGCCTTGGTTCGGCAAATTAGTGGCCGAACCTCCTTATACATGTGGAATGGTCACACCCCAGGGTTTGCTGAAACCTGACCTTGTAGAGCCTAATAAACAAAACCACATGAAAGTACTGCTCAGTAGCTTTCATTTGAATGGTCACACACTAAGGTTTTGTCGACAGATTTTATAGTTAGAATCTGTCCTTGCACAGCATAAGTTAGTTTAAGTTATCTTAGCTGCATTAACAACGGGAAGCTCAACTTTCAGAACGTTTTTATAGTATTTGTCTTCTGAATGCTACGCGAAAAGCGTATAACTCGGGAACAACGAAATTCTCTAAGGCTTTTTAAATTAAAGTTCTGTGACCAAACCAAACCGAATTAAAATTTAAAACATACATTAGTGTTGCTAACTTGATAAGAAATATTTGCACACAAATTGTATCTCGCGGTATTCTTGGCCAAACATGTATGCGAAACAGTGTCTGATCGACCCCGACTGTGTACATGCGTAACAGTTAAAAAAGATCCCTTAACGACCTGCTGAGGCGCTTCCAAAAGTCTACATACCTTTCTCAGAGTTTGGTTGTGAACTAAAGATTAAAAGCGTTTGCCCTTAGCTGTCTTTGTGTCGCTTCTAGACAAAAGATAACAAAGAAACAGTCAATAAATAGCTTGGTTAATTATCATTGTTTTGACAAGGCCAAGTTGAAAGTCATAACACACTTAGCAATTGAGGGTAACGACGAACAGACCGTTGTGTGGATGATTTCATCCATGGATTCTAGAAAAGACCAGAAGTTTTAGCCAATGTATATCACACTGGTCATTCATTTTTATAGACTGATTATACTCCGTTTCTATGTCTTTATACTCTAGTAAAGATAATAGCCAAGTCCCCGCATCCAGTAGGGCGTAGATAGAACCCAAGCCTCAGGCGAGGGATCTATCAACCATTCGAGGTAGTGAAATGAAATACCATGTTCTTTTATCAAATTATAAAGACACATAAATTAAATGAAGATTTAATAAAATTACAACACTCGATGCAAAGCAGCGAGGTTTATTGAGACGTACTGCCGTCATATATATTCTTTATACTCCGATGAAGAATAGCTCTTTGTATGAGAAAGCTGTCCTTGTACAGCATGATAAACAGTACCACATGAAAGTACTGCTCACTAGCTTTCATTTGAATGGTCACGCACTAGGGTTTTGTCCACAGATTTAACAGTTAGAACCTGTCCTTGCTCAGCATAATAAACAGTACCACATGAAAGAACTGCTCAAAACTTTCATTTAAATGGTTACTCACTAGATTTTCATCCAAAGACGTAAAAGTTAGAACCAGCTTACAAGTACAGCATAATAAACAGTAACAGTACAGTACGACATGAAAGAATATAACAAATATAGGACAAGAAGCTGTCGATGGAGAGAATGTTGTTTTTTTTACTGTTCACAGATCGTATAAAGTTCAAGTTTCTTTTATAAAAATAATAATATAATAATAATTTTATGTCTGGATGTGAGTATTCAAATGAAAGCTAATGAGCAGTACGTTCTGTAGTACTGTTTTTATTATGCTATACTAGCTGGTTATAAATTTTAAGTATGTGGATGAAACCCCGGTGTGTGACCATTTAAATGAAAGCTATTGAGCACTACTATTTCTGTTTATCAAACTGTGCAAGCAGATTCTAACTTCTAAGCCTGTGGATGAAACCCACCATTCAAATGAAAGCTATTGAGCAGTACTTTCATGTGGCACTGTTCATCATGCTGTACAAGGTAGTTCTAACTTCTAAGCCTGTGGATGAAGAGCAGTCATGATTCGGAATCAAAATACGGCTCAGTGACGGACAACATTCGATTATAATGGCAAAGCTTTAAGTTATCTTAGCTGCATTGACAACGGAAAGCTCAACTTTTCAGAACGTTTTATATTATTTGTCTTCTGAATGCTACGCGAAACGCGTATAACTCGGGAACAACGAAATTCTCTAAGGCTTTTTAATTTAAAGTTCTGTGACCAAACCAAACCGAATTAAAATCTAAAACATACATTAGTGTTGCTAACTTGATGAGAAATATTTGCACACAAATTGTATCTCGCGGTATTCTTGGCCAAACATGTATGCGAAACAGTGTCTGATCGACCCCGACTGTGTACATGCGTAACAGTTAAAAAAGATCCCTTAACGACCTGCTGAGGCGCTTCTAAAAGTCTACATACCTTTCTCAGAGTTTGGTTGTGAACTAAAGATTAAAAGCGTTTTGCCCTTAGCTGTCTTTGTGTCGCTTCTAGACAAAAGATAACAAAGAAACAGTCAATAAATAGCTTGGTTAATTATCATTGTTTTGACAAGGCCAAGTTGAAAGTCATAACACACTTAGCAATTGAGCGTAACGACGAACAGACCATTGTGTGGATGATTTGATCCATGGATTCTAGAAAAGACCAGAAGTTTTAGCCAATGTATATCACACTGGTCATCCTTTGTAATTACATCTGCAAATGGTTAGACATTCTAAGTCTTCTCGGTAAAGGACGATAAACCGTAGGTCCCGTCTCCTGTATCTTCAGTCTTCTAACAGGGGACGTTAAAGAACCCACACACTATTCGCAAAGAGTAGGGCACGAAGTTCCCGGTGTTGTGGTCTGGCCTTTGTGTAGTAAATTACAGTATGTGTACAGCGCATTTGAACATTACATATGAAAAATGCGCTATATAAATTGATTATCATTATCATTATCATTATTCATTTTTATAGACTGATTATACTCCGTTTCTATGTCTTTTTACTCTAGTAAAGATAATAGCCAAGTCCCCGCATCCAGTAGGGCGTAGATAGAACCCAAGCCTCAGGCGAGGGCTCTATCAACCATTCGAGGTAGTGAAATGAAATACCATGTTCTTTTATCAGATTATAAAGACACATAAATTAAATGAAGATTTAATAAAATTACAAAACTCGATGCAAAGCAGTGAGGTTTATTCAGACGTACCGCCGTCATATATATTCTTTATACTCCGATGAAGAATACCTCTTTGTATGAGAAAGCTATCCACGAGAATATTCCATAACGATTTAAACTTCGCGTATGCAATCAAACTCAACCTCAGCTTTTAGCACACTCATCAAGTCAAATTTCTATATTCATGGCTCTTTCTAGATTCAAATATCTTCTATCCTTGGAAGACTAAAATCTGCCTGAACAACAACTGAACAACCTGTTATCAGATTGGTCACTATTTTGGTGTAGTTTTTCCCGAGGCACACTGTATAGTTTTGGTACAAAAATCTGCCATCGAAAAAGTAGTAGCTTCAGTAGCTTTCATTCAAATGGTCACACACTAGGGTTTTATCCACAGATGTTATAGTTAGAATCTGTCCTTGCACAGCATAATAAACAGTACCACATGAAAGTACTGCTCAGTAGCTTTCATTTGAATGGTCACACACTAGGGTTTTATCCACAGATTTTATAGTTAGAACCTGTCCTTGTACAGCATGATAAACAGTACTTAAGTACTGTTTCTGTAGCCTGTGGATGAAGTACTAACTTCTTAGCCTGTGGATGAAGAGCAGCCATGATTCGGAATCGAAATACGGCTCAGTGACGGACAACATTCGGTTATAATGGCAAAGCTTTAAGTTATCTTAGCTGCATTAACAACGGGAAGCTCAACTTTTCAGAACGTTTTATAGTATTTGTCTTCTGAATGTTACGCGAAACGCGTATAACTCGGGAACAACGAAATTCTCTAAGGCTTTTTAATTTAAAGTTCTGTGACCAAACCAAACCGAATTAAAATTTAAAACATACATTAGTGCTGCTAACTTGATAAGAAATATTTGCACACAAATTGTGTCTCGCGGTATTCTTGGCCAAACATGTATGCGAAACAGTGTCTGATCGACCCCGACTGTGTACATGCGTAACAGTTAGAAAAGATCCCTTAACGACCTGCTGAGGCGCTTCCAAAAGTCTACATACCTTTCTCAGAGTTTGGTTGTGAACTAAAGATTAAAATCGTTTTGCCCTTAGCTGTCTTTGTGTCGCTTCTAGACAAAAGATAACAAAGAAACAGTCAATAAATAGCTTGGTTAATTATCACTGTTTTGACAAGGCCAAGTTGAAAGTCATAACACACTTAGCAATTGAGGGTAACGACGAACAGACCGTTGTGTGGATGATTTCATCCATGGATTCTAGAAAAGACCAGAAGTTTTAGCCAATGTATATCACACTGGTCATTCATTTTTATAGACTGATTATACTCCGTTTCTATGTCTTTATACTCAAGTAAAGATAATTATAATAGCCAAGTCCCCGCATCCAGTAGGGCGTAGATAGAACCCAAGCCTCAGGCGAGGGCTCTATCAACCATTCGAGGTAGTGAAATGAAATACCATGTTCCTTTATCAGATTATAAAGACACATAAATTAAATGAAGATTTAATAAAATTACAACACTCGATGCAAAGCAGCGAGGTTTATTCAGACGTTATGTTATAATAATATATTATTATAATAATAATAATAGCGAGAGATACACAACAGACGGAGTTAGTAATTAACAACAGTAGAATTGATATCACCGATGCATTTAAGCTGTTGGGCGTGATCATTGACAAGGACCTTAACTTTACGGAACATATATCGCAGGTTTGCTTGAAGACTAGCAAAATGATTGGCGTCCTACGAAGGCTGAAAAACCTCATCCCCATACATGCAAAATTAAAGATCTATAAGACAGCAATAGTTCCCCATCTAACATACTGTAGCTTGGTGTGGCATTTCTGCCGAGCAAGCGACACAAGGAAACTAGAGAGGATCAATGAGAGAGGACTCCGTACAGTATTCTGCGATCGGGTCTCCTCCTATAGTGACCTCCTAATACGCGAGGGGATGACCAGCTTGTATAACAAACGATTGCAAGAGATCGCAATTTTCATGTTTAAAGTGAAACATAGATTACTGCCAAGCAACGTAGTCTGAAATTCAGCCGTCCTCTCGACCCAACCCCCCAACGGAGGGGCCCTCTCGCCCGCGCCCCTCCGTTGGGGGGTTGGGTCGAGAGGACGGCTGAATTTCAGACTACCTAGCAACGTAGTAGAGCTTTTTCCTAGAACACCCTCGAGCTATAGCTTAAGGAACTCAGATTTTTACGTACCAAGAGTAAGAACTGTCAAGTACGGGGAACATTCCCTTCGTTTCCTTGGGCCATTGATGTGGTCGAAATTAGACAATAGGGACAAAAACGAAACGTCCTTGCAGCGATTCAAGGCGAACATCAGGGGAAGGGACCTCAGTGGACTTGTCGGAGGAGACACATGCAAAGGGTGTCACCTTTGCAACTCTTGAGCCGAAAACACCCTATAAGTATTAAATATAGGTTCGATATTCCGTATTTTAAAGTAGTATCTTAATTGTAGGAATTAGATGTAAATACAAAGAGTGTTGGAAAATGCAGTAAAATAGACCAGAATCGTTTTTATACTTATATTATATTTTAATTTAAACAGTGTCCCCGATTAGTAAGCTTAAGGCTAGCTAGAAGACCAGACACTTAAATAAAGTTCTTCTTATTATTATTACCATGGACCATCATTCTAGGTGATTTAATGTTTGGGTTGGTCAGCATTTTACCCATGAGAAGCAGAGATGAGAAAGCACACATTTATGTTTTATTGAGCACTAAAGAAACTAATAAACAAGTCTCTAATTAAGGTAATTTCTTTTGGAGACGTTTATGTTGCGCGTACAACTTCCGAAGTTTGCAGTGAACAAAGAATTGGGTAGAAAAGGTTAAGCGTCCAACCGGTGTGAAAGTCAGTTCGACAACTCGAAAAACTCGGAGTTTTTTTTCCCTAAGTAGCTCGTAATTAATCAACATCATTCTCATGTTTATTGTTGTTAGTAATACTTTATTATTCTTGTCTTTTCAGTTAACCGTTGTACGACAGCGAGACAAACTTGAAGGATGGTTCAAACATTTCCTCGTTGAAGACAAAGGTGTCAACCCAGTAGCTCACAGCTATGTGGACTTCCTCTGCCAAATGCACAAGGAGATTAGAAACTTCATGAACTGATTTACAATCCATCGACAGAAGAACTTTCACTGGGAAGGCTGCGATAAAATGAAAATAGCGAACATTACCTCCGATTCGTTTCGCAACTCCTCAAAACTATAGCTTGGTTGGCGTTCTTAATTAATGTTTTGAGTAATTGTGAAAAGAAAAAAATGCAAAGGCCACATGCTATTCCCCAAGGAAGAGAAATTTGCCGACAGAGGTTTATATTCGAATGACAAAATTTCAAATGTACCGACAGAGTTTAGATTTTAAAAACCAAAGCTGCATTAGAACAGTGGCATGCAGTGACATTTACTCATTCCTTGGGTTCCGTTAGTTTTCTAATAGGAAGGCGAAAAGCGAAGCATCCAAGCCAAGTTTGTTCGAAACTTTTATGATGAAGTTAGCAAAAATAACACAGATGTGTTGTTTTGCATATCTTACTCCACTGTAAAATGAAAAGGTCTTCACAACACACCGCGTTTACAGCTAGCAAAATGCAATTGTTCAAAATTAATGATCATTTATTATTTTCTAACTCATCTGAATTAAAGCAAACTTTATGACTGATATTTCTGAATTTCTGAAATTTCCCGCTTTTCCTTTTGCAACCTCGTTCCTAGGGCCTCTCTCCTTTTCCTCCCTTGTCTCCTTGACGATAAGGGAGGAAAAGGAGAGAGGCCCGGGAACGAGGTTGTTTCTTATCCCTGATGAAAAGCAATGCATTTTATTTTTGCGCGACTCATTTTAAGTTTGATCTGGTTTTTCAAGCTTAATTTCCACAAACTAGCTCACTGCTGGAGGTAGTTCGTTCGATAGAGCTGCCCCGAAACGACCTGTCCGACCCTCTTGGGGCTGTTAAATAAATATTTCGATTATAGGGAACCCATACATCACCCCTATGCCTGACCTATTCCTCGGGAAGTTGGAAATATTACATCAAACACAAGCGGCAGTGTTTCATTGGGATATCCAAACACCGAGAAGAGAGTTGAAAATACGACGCGCAGCGGAGTATTTTTGACGAAATTTGAGGTGTTTGGATATCTGATGAAACACTGTCTTGACTGTTGGATATACCTTCTCAATCGAAACAAAAACTCAGGCTACGGAGTAAACAGAGAAATAAAATCGTGAACATCCTTGCTAATTAAGACCGGGTATCCAAACCTCTTTCACGGTTATGATTTTCTTTGTTTTAAATTGATAAATTATCAATAAATTTGAGAAAGGGTGAGGCCGTGAGGGAAGTCAAAGGAGGTTAAGGTGGCAGTCTCTCTCTTAACCCCATCGTCCATAACCAAGCGGGATTGATTTCTAATTATAATCAGCCAATGCACAAGAACAAAACGCTGACTTGTCCCCAGTCGTCTTCATATAGCACGCGGCAAAGGGAGAGAGGCACGCGAGGCGGGGGAGCAGGGGATGATGGGAAGGAAGAAGGGGAGAAGACTCTTTCGCCTTTTCTACCCATCTCACCTTGCCCTGCCTTTCTCGGTACCCATCTCTCCCTGCGCTGTACTCCCTGCGCTGTATGAAGACGACTGGGGACGAGTCAGAACATAACGTCTTTTCTGATATTTGTTTGATAAACGAGAGTACGATGATGTGACGTCATTCACCAAGAGTGAAATCGGGTTTTAACTGTATTTGCAGGAACCGATTTCCCTGTAACCTTAAAAAACAGGATTCAGATTTTATAAGAGTCACAGGTATTATGTTATCCGTTTCCTGTACCAGGAAGCGGATACCTTCCTAAATGCAACAACTTATTTTTTTGTGAATTCATTAAATGAAATATGAGGTTCAATATGTATCGATGAAATTGAAAAACCACGTTCATTTTCGCCATATTCGCCAGTTTAATTTTATCATAGTTTGTAGCACAAAGAGTTAAAGACGAGTTACTTTTTTAGCTTACACTGAACGCCGGGTCGAGGGCTCCAAAATGGTAATTACAAGAGAGAATGAGCTAATCATTATTACATGGCAAACGGTGCGTGAAAAGGGTTGAATTTTATTTTTAACTCGTTTCAATAATTCTTGAAAAAATTAACCTTGGAACGATTAAAAACGAGGTATGAGAACAAAATGATATATACAGTGTACATGACATTGTTTCGTGTTATAGTGCTTTGATCGCCTCATTGATTGTTTTTTGTGTCAATTTGAAACAAATTTATTTGACTTGTAAATTATCTCAAGTAGTTTGAAAAGTAAGTCAAGTATCATTTCCTGCTAAAATTTATCACATGAAAAGCAAGCCAGTCGACGTGGTTGAGATCAGCATTATCGCGCTCAAAAGATTCACAGACCAGTGTGGTGGCAACGAAGAAGAGTAGAAGATACGTCTGATCCAAGAAAACCTGAAAAAAAGGTCCGAGCAAGGTAAAAGATACTTTTGACAGCATTTTATGTTTTAAATACAATGTTGTTTTAGATAAAGCATTAAACTTCCATTATTTTATTTTGCCTTGCCCGATAAATAGGATCACAAACACGGGAAAGTGCTTTTCCTTTATATTTATGTACTAAACATACGCAAAAAATCGGAGAAAATTAATATTGCTTAGGGGGTTAGTAGTTTTGGACACATTTTTAATAAGACCAGAGAAATCCCTCTTTAAAAATCCTTATTAAGATAGAATATCGTTATCAAACATTCCTTGGTAAGCTTTCGAATTTCGAAGTTTTTCTATATAACTATTTTTTCTTCACGGCCGACTTACAAAAAGAGGGCGGGATGCGGGAGAGAGACGTGTCCAGAAGGCCACCAAGTGGAAACGAAAAACATAAAGATTCCTGCCAAAGCACCGCGATTTTATGTAAGCACTTTTTTAAATCCCCCTTTGATGAAAAGCCCCCCTCCCCCCCACAGAAAAAATAAGGTACGTTTCTTCGTTTAACTTTATATTCATTATTTTGTTTTTGTTCCTTTTTGTATAGATTGCAGACAATGCTGACCGTTCAACTAGCCCTGGTTGCCGTGCTTATGTTACCCTGTTTCTGCCATGCTTATCAGGACCCAAGGCCGGTTTTCACTCAGATGAAACCACCCTTGTTTGGCAGCATGAATGTAAGTGAAACACCGAGGTTTTGCTTTATGTATTCTCAGTGATTATAGGAACAGTCTTGAGCGGTGCTTTAATGGTTCAAAATGAATCATATCTCGATTAAGCTTTGGTCAGTGATAATCATGGCAGGAATTTAAGGTTTGGTTTCAATGTAGAACAAGACTGAGTAATTCAATTTGTCAAATTTATATTTGAAAGCTAATAATAAAAACCTTTTTCACTGCGCTTCCAAGGAGTCCCTTAGCCCCAAGTACAGAAAAAACCGCGAGTAAGAACCTAATATTTAAGAACCTGTTAGGCTAAAATTTGCAAATTAGATACCATTTTTATAAGAACCTATTTAGCCTCAAATTTTGAAACAGATTCTTATTTTCTAAAATTGATTAAATATGTTAACGTTTGGAAGATAAGCTTGGACAAAGCATTACTGTGCTAAATGATTAGTGCTTCATTTTTACGTAAGCACTTATGTGGTATGCATATTTTATATAAGGAATAGGCCGAATACCAATAAACTCTCTATAACATTTTTGAAATGTTTTCTTCAGAAATTAAGAACCTAATAAGAACCCAATGAGCATAAATTTGTGTTAATAACCCTTTATGTAAGAACCTGTTTAGGCTAACCTGAAAAATAATAGGTTCTTACTCGCGGGTTTTTATTGTATAATAAAAATCTGCAATATCACAGCGACAGACCGATGAATGGTGCCGGATCTCTTGAAGACCTTGATAAGTAACTTAAAAGCGGTCAAAAATAAACAAAATGGATAAAACAACTATAATGTATTGAAGAAACCTTGCCCTATATTTCGGTTTGCAATACAAACCTTCCTCAGCGGCTGGGCGAAAAAAAATGTGAGAAAAGTAAAGGAACGTTACAAATATTTTTTTAAAATAAAATACTAAACAATGATTGGTTCTAAGAACTTTTTAACAAGTTTCAATGACGTGCTTCGTCACATCTGTTTATGCCAAGGGGATGTAATGTTTAGCCTCAAGCTTGACAGCTTCCACATGCCAAACAGTTGGAATTCTCTCAAACTACTTTTTCCTCTTTAATTTGTAGAATCTGCCACCTCCAAATCCGTGTGCAAGGGGACCTTGTTGTGCACCAGGAATTCCAGGTATCCCTGGCCGTCCCGGTCCCCCGGGTCCAGCCGGTGTCGCGGGTTTACCCGGTATCAATGGTTCCGAAGGATCCGCGGGTCCGATCGGTCCACAAGGAAAAGACGGCAATCCGGGAAATTCAGGGATCCAAGGCCTTCCCGGCCCTGAAGGCCCTACTGGGCCCCAGGGCCCTCAAGGGACCGCTAACTGGAAGCAGTGCGTTTTTGATAATCTGACAACGGGACAAACTGGCTTAATCGTGGTAAGTTTAAAACGGGCTTGAATCCGAATGAGTATTATTTTAATTTTCACTGCAAATACAAAATGGTTCAATCTAGGTGATCCACACCAAGCTAACTTCGATCTTGAAAATAGTGTGTCGGAATAACTGGGCATTCTTGAAATGAAGAACCATACATCATCCTCGTACCCAGGGTCTTCGTTCCCTTTGACCAGCGGTCATCAAGCCTGCGCAGAAGGGACAAAGACTCAGGTACGAGAATGGCCATACAATTAGTACAAACGGCAGGCTGTTATTAACGGCAAAAGGAAAGAAAACCGAAAAGAGATATTACATATAAACAAACCAGATACACTAGTCAGGCTCTAGAAAAGAGAGCCCTTTCCAGGAGCCCTTTCCCAGGGGTTTCAGGGAACAAGGGGAACATTGCCATGGAATAATTGGCAACAAGGGAACAAAAGGAAAATAAAGCTGGGAACACAGGAACAAAAGCTGTGTTTCTGATATTTTAGGGAAAAGGGATCACAAAATTTTAGGGAGCAAGGGAACACAGGGTAGGTCTTTTGGGAGCAAGGGAACATGGACTCCCCCTGGGAAAAAAGTGACTACAGAGAGAAGACATAACAATTATAAAATAACAGGTTTGTTAGTTTGTTCAAGTTTTACTCACTTTTTCCAAAGAGTTGGGTTCGTCTGTATTATGCACGTTTATGCTTTTTTTTCTCATTCCGGCCATTTAATATCCCTCTGCCTTGCTCAGCTAGCAGCTAGCTCTCAATTAAGGATTTAGACAATAACTGATGGCTGGTAACAGTGGGGTGTTTTGAGAGTTTTTCTTGACTGATTTTTTTCTTTATGTCAAAATCTTTTTAGGAGTGTGTTTTCAAGAAAACTTCAGATGATACTGGTCTGCACGTTTTCTTCAATGGCGCTCTGCGCATTTCAAACTGCAACTCATGCTGCATGCGGTGGTACTTTACCTTTAATGGCGCTGAGTGTAGCGCGCCCACTGCCATTGATGGCGTAGTCTACATGGCCAGCGGTGGATCACCAAATGCCCAAAAATATCTAGACCGTGTCCGTCTAATTGAAGGAGTGTGCCAGAAGGTCCCAAAGGGGGAGGTGAAAGTGGGATTCTCGGTCGGTAATTGTGCTGGATACGATGCTGTTGACGCGTTGACCGGCTGGCTTTCAGTATCCCGGATTTACGTGGAGGAGGTCCCGCCGCCACAGCAGTGACGTGTTCGTGAGATTCAGTGAGATTTGAATTCGCAGCCGTTAATTGAAGGCGATTGGTACTGTAGCCTTTTTTCTCGTTATATTGTTAAACATAAGCACCTAGCTTGCAGTTGTATCAGTGTTAACCAAAGGATTATAAAGTTTTAATTCATTTTCTATAATCTCTGTTTTTACTTCGGTTGACAATTTAAGCTGCTTTGCACATTTTAGCTTCATGCATTATAATTTTTTTTCAGCAATAAACTTTTGTTAAGAAGATTTAAACTGAGTTGTTTTGTATATTTGTTTTTGCCTGAAGCTCCCGTTTATTTGCGGTAACCGTGTCCCAGCGTCACCGTTTGGCAAAAGACTATAAACGTTTACGACGGTCCTAGTTATGGCCTGACCCAATAAAAATAGTTTAGCGTTACAAGATTTTTACTTCAAAACATCAAGTATGAACAGGATCGAACAAGTAAAAAAGTTCCACTTACGGTATTATTACCTTTCAATTGACTTCCTTGCACTAGCAAGTTTGCGTGCGGAAGCTTTGGAAAAAAAATCCTGATTAAGGTGGCCCGAGCCCAGGCCCGATCCTATTTATTTACGTAATGGTTATATTTTAACTTGCCATCAGGCGTTCTGTTTTTTTCGCGGAGGAAAAATAAAATAACGCCTGATCGCAGGTTAGTTACATTTTTGACTCGCGCTTTTTGGCAGGAAATATTTTACCGAATTCTTTGTTTTTTTTTTCATCGTAAATGAAAATGTTCGAATTTAAAGAAAATATCATTTATCTTTTATTCGGAGTAAAATCTTTTGAGATATGAACATATTTACAAAATCCATTTTTTACAAACAAAACACACTGACAATGACACTTACAACCATCGAGGTTTACAATGATATCAGAAGTGCCTAGGAACGCCCCTGCCATGTCTGCTATTTGCTACTTTGGACCGGATGTGCGTGGATTTCACTCTCCCTGAACAGGGCACGGATATCACGTCTTTAAAGACGCTTAAATAGCCTCCTACGCAGTCGCTCTTTAGGCTCGTCAAGCGTTCCTTCCACACGAACTCTCTTGTACGTGACGAGCACAAAGACTTTCTGCGTAGGAGACTAATAATTCCGGATGTTTAATATGGTGTCTGTACACGATCTTGTTGAATCTTGTTAATAACTAAAAAGGACAATTTCATTTTTGAAATATATGTCCACTTGGCGGCCATAAGTTTTGGACCTTGACCAAGTTAAAATTCTTACCTCTCGGGAGTTAACAAAATTAGTAGAAAACCTTTCCATAATCTTTGAATGCACTTTCTGTTAATCAGAATGTTGTTTTTCAGGCCCAGGCTGAATATTCTTATTTTCTCTGCCGATTTTAGGCTGAATAGTCTTGTGAATATTCTTAAATTATAGCGTACGACATTTCCATTTTAGAATGTATTGGGGTATCAATGACTGATCATCGAACTGTCATTAGTATCGAACATTTAGCTAGTGCAGGTTTTTTTCGTTTTATTTGCTATATAGTTTTGCCGTTTAAAGAAAGGAAAAGTTTTGCATGGTTTCTTTAAAAACATATAATTGTTTTTGCAATTTTTTAACACACAAAATTATATTCTTTTCAAAATCTCGGCCTCCGGTTTATTCTTAAAATATTCTTGAAATTTCGCAAATTTCAGCCTTTGTTTTTCACAATTGCAGCCAACATGTGGGGTAATTTACTTTGCTTTGACGCACAAACATTTTGAGTACCGGATAGGCGGAGAAATGAGCGGAGCAAAAACAAGATGCTTTTACAGTTTTTACTCTGCTCCTCAAAGTTCAGTCAGACCGTAAACTCCTCCGCAGACGTCCTTTGATGGGCTCTTGAGTGACCAGCCATGAGAACGTCTGCGTAGGAGGCTATTAGACCTTGGAAAAAGTGGATATCTGTTTTGGAGTTTGGTATGTGCAGGAAGAAGTGTAACCCGGCGTTATCGACATATGCACTGCATGCTTTTTCTCGTTGAAAACACTTCGTTTTTATTAAAAAAATGTTTTTGTTTTTGGATGATTTTGAACGCGTCAGGTCGCTCTTTTGAGCTTGTCAGTCGAGCATAGAACCTTTGTATCTTGTCTGCTCCATTGTCACTCAAAATTATCCCACGTATATTCGGGCCACGATTAAGTAATTATTGAAAACAATGCTAAGAACTATCTGAAGTGTTTTGGACCAATTTCTGTGTAGTGAATTAAAGGTCATGTTAACTTTTCCGCTTCAGGTTAACTATTTTTTGTTCTGAAGTAGAATAATAAGGCGCTTACAGCACGCAAGCGAGGAATTAGACAACTGAAGTCTTTTATGGTAATATCTAGTCAAATGGAGATAGATACCTTTCGATTATTTTTAATCTAGTTTAAAGATCATGCATTTTGTTAAAGAATTATATAAAACTTTCTTTTCAAGCGTTTCTTTATAGGCGTTCCGTGATTACCATAACAAGCAAACATGCCCTCCCTCCCTGCTTATTATTCCCTCTCCTTTTCTAAAAAAAGACGCCTGATTGCAGGTTATAATTAGCATGATAAACAGAACACTTTAAAACCGTTCAGACAGAAAATCGCATCCTGTCTCGCAACAGTCATCAACACACTAAAATAAAAGTGTGCATGCGCTATGGTGTCAGAGAGCTGCTATAAAAGAACTCCACAAACATTGGCAAAAGTGTATTCGAAGAAGTTTGGTTCAGAGGATAAACTGATACAAGACGTTCGGCCCAGAAAGGTGAGAAAAATTTAATACTGATACTAACTGAACAAACTGGCCATGAAGTTTGGGAATCCTAGTCCTATTTGTTTTTAACAACAAAACTTGCTGACAGGCGGTTTTGCTCCTGATTTGGGTTCAGTTTACTGAGTTAGTTGTGCAGTTTCCAATTGAATGTCGAAAGTAATTCGTATTTGCTTTGGTCTTGCTTCACTCCGCTAGCTTGATCGCCACTTTCTCAGGGGCACACAACAGACCGTTTCCGTGAATATCTGTTCGTAAGACCTATAATCGCCTACGATTTTCGGATTAAAAATGTGATGAAAAACTGGAGATTTCTTTAGCTGAAACTTTCGTGGCATGGGGGATAGTAATGGCTGTTGTTTTCGGAGAGAGAAAAATGTCGTTTTGAGAACTAAAAATAGGCCAGCTACGATTTTCCAGCAGGCATTAGCGGCTCGTAAATTCGGGTAATAATATTTCGAAACTTAAAATTGTCTGAAGTTTGAAAGTTCAGCTAGCGTATCCGAAAAGATACGCTTTTCTTAGCGTTAAAAGATAAGGCTTTAAATCGAAGAAAATGGCCATTAAAATGTATAAACGGTGTTCCGACACCTATGGTAAACTCAACCAATCATAAGTAAAACCAAAACCCTAGCTCACTCACTCACGTCTTCCTCTCGTCTTTCTATTGCATTTCAGTCATGTCTGTTACACTGTATCTCGAGCCTGGTGGCAGCGTGTCCGAGTCCTTTGGAGATTCACAGATGGATCTAAAATCTGAGGCAGAATTCAAGCAAGCAGTTGTTACATCAGGAACTTGGATCTTCTATACTTACTCCAATTACAATGACGCACAGAATGGTGGCTCCGCATCCAATTACAAAGTCCTATATCCCGGAGCTGACGAAGACATTTCCACCGTCAATGGCTCCATGTACTTGGTGCAAGAGGCAACGGAAGGATTCATTTTGTTTGAACACGGTTACTATGGCGGAGAGAGGCAGGTAAGAAATGCTTTTTAATTGCCAGAGTTAAACCAAGAAAACTTTACTTATGCGTGGCATAATGCTCATAAACAGCAGGGAAGTTTCCCCAAAAGCTTCCCATCACACCGACCATCTTTACCAGAATTCTCGAGAAACTTGACCTTAATGCACCGGCATACGCAACACTTCTGGGCTGCTTGCTTAGTACGCTTACTACGGCGGAAATAGGGCGGTAGGGATTGCTATATTTAACTGCTAAAATTGATCCAAGATTTAAGCGGGAAACCTCTCCTTTCTTCACTGCAGTATTCTCAACAACAGCATGAGACGGAAAGCTAGATCACTTGTGATATGTTACCAGCACTTTCACATGTTGCAGTGTTACAGTTATAGTGTGGAATGGTGGACTGTAGAATCCATTATTTACCTTTTCTGTAAGGATGGGGGACGTCACTTATCCGGGGAAGGTATTCGACAGAATCTCGGGTAAAAAGGTGTGGCCTGGCCGACTAAACGCTGACGTTGTTTGTGAACCTCTGATTTTCCTACCTTGTTTGAGACAGAATATCGATTTTCAATACCTCGTCTAAGACATTTAACCCAAGAAAATAATAAAATATTAGAATAAACTAATCTGATTGAACAGCACACAATACCTATGTTTGGGTCTGAAATGCTACATAAAATTGGTGATGGTGGAAACGTTGATTAGCAATACTTCAAAGGCAAGATAAGTGACCGCGGAGTTGGGAATACTCCCTTATAAGGGAGACGTGCGGCCCAATAAGGTATGGTTTTCAGGCGGCTTTTTTTTGTCAAGCTTAATCCCCGTTTGAAACAACAATATATCACTATCTTACTAATGAGTTCGATTGTTCTCTTTTTGACATTTTCTTGCAGTATTACCTTGAAAGTTCGTCAGATGTCAACAACATTTTCCCTAGTGGTGAAGTTGGGGGTGTGTCTTCTGCCATAGTCTTAGCTCTGAACGAGAATTTTATGATTTTCAGCAAAACCAATTATGAAGGTCTGACGGGATTGCTGGAAGCCGGAAAGTGGTATCCCACTTCAGAGGACATGGGATTTCCCAACGATACACTGCAGAGCATTCGTAAGGAATGATCAAACCAGACTGCCTTGGCAACTCTCCCCCCTGTATTGTCTGCCCTTTTTAAATGCTTGTTTGCCAAGTTGTTAGTTTCTAACGCAGGCTGTTATTGGTAATCGTTGAAAAGCTTTTGCATTATTAGAAAAAGCAATTTAAACGAAATTTAGTTTCATTTAGCACTTTGAGCTTGTATAACCTTGTCAACAATAAAAAGGGCGATTTTAATAAAAACACAATAACTTGTCACCTACATTCAATATTTTGTCTTACTATATTCATAAAACCAAAAAAGGTCAGTTTTTGGAATTCTCATACGAATTCTCATGAAGTACTCATACGAACGTGCGTGACTGGCACAACATGTCCCGTGCATGTGATCTAAACTAGTCCGGCAATATGGTGAAATGATTGTGCGATTTTTGTTATAAGCACGAAATTTGGCACAGTGATAGTATTCGATGAGCTGATCGATTTCAGATATAAGCCCATCCGGAATTCTGTCAGGGGGACACCTTTTGGACCCAGGGGGTGGGCAACATTTGAGCTTTATGGCAAATTTACTGTATCCTTCGAGTTAGAAGCACCAAACTTGGCACAGTGATAGAATTTGTTGGGCTGATCGATTTGAGATATTGGCCCATCCGGAATTCTGATCATTTTCTGCTGAGAGCTGACATCGAGAAATTGGCTGAGCGCACTGCACTTGTTTTGCCTCTTGGCGGTTCTGTTTGTGCAGAAAGAAAAAACTCTCGAAGGTATCCTTCAATAACATATGATAACCTCGCGTAACCCATATGAGTTTCACTTTCGTTTTGTTGGAAACGTGGATAACAACACTAGTCACTCTCAAATCTCGTTGTAAACTTGTTTAATAGATCACTCCCATATGTCTCGAAAACGTCTTGTCAACTGATTTCAAAAACTTAGAAATTTCCTATAAGTACACCATTGATAAGGTTGCTACGGTAATACGATTGACGTCATTGATAAGATCATCTTGAATGTCAGGTATAACGCTAACTGATTGTCACGCACTAAAATAATGATTGTCACGCTCTCAATATTTCCCACAGTTTGGATGGAGAGGGTCTGCTCACCCACGAACAGAAACAATTTTGTGTTGTTAGACTCTACTCGGGTTCACCTTGGATGTCATATCGGGTATATACCATTCAGGATAGCTAATCTAGATATAAAGACTATAAAGGCTCAAACTTGTAGCAGGCATATAGCTGGAATTCCCCGAAGGGTTGAACCTGATGTGACACTACAAAGAAAATGGGGGTGAGTTTTTTGAAAGCAGTCTAACCAGATGGTGAGAGCTGATGGTGGAAACGGTGGATATAGGTGTCGTTGTGTTAGTTTGTGTTTGACATTCCCCCATTTCATTTTTTTAAGAAACGTTGAATGTCCACCCCTTCCCCTCGTACATTGCTAACATTGTCAAGCTCCTTGATTCCTATAATCAAACTTTATTTGTTTCTTTTATCCTAACGTGCACAATCATTTCACCAGTTTGCTCAAAAAATATTCATCCTTCTTCAGGGATCAAATAGTTCACCCTGGAAAAGTACCGGAAAGGCTCTTGAGCTAGGCTAATCTTATCAAATGTGGTGCCCATAACCAAAAATTAAGTGCACAATCAATTTACCATTAGTAAAAAACGTACCAACCCCTGCATGCTCTCTGTGTTCCCCCTAAACCATTTCAGAAGAACCCATTGATACTGAAATTGTTGATCACTTTAAATGCTATAAACGTGCCAAAAATGGTGCTTTGACCACAAAGCTCAAAATTCCCTCGCCCTTTCTAAAAAAAGACGCCTGATCGCAGGTAATAATTAACATGATAAACAAGAACACTTTAAAACCGTTCTGACAGAAAATCACATCCTGTTTTGCAACAGTCATCAGCACACTAAAATAAAAGTGTGCTTTTTCTCGTTGAAAGCACTTCGTTTTTATAAAAAAATGTTTTTGTTTTTGCATGATTTTGAACGCGCCAGGTCGCCTTTTGCCTTTGTCAGTCGAGCATAGAACCTTTGTATCTTAAGCTCCATTGTTACTCAAAATTATCCCATGTATTTTTATAATTTTTTCTGACGTTTAAACCGTGGATAAATAAAGTTTTGTCAATGTCAATGTCAATGTCAATGCCATGATTGAGTAATTATTAAAAACAATGCTAAAAACGATCTGAAGTGTTCTAGACCAAAACATGTATGATAAATTAAAGGTCACGTTAAGCTTTCTACTTCGGGTTAACTATTTTTTGTTCTGAAGTAGAATTAAAGGCGCTTACAGCACGCAAGCGAGGAATTAGACAACTAAAGGCTTTCATGGTAATACCTTGTCAAATGGAGGTAGATAATTTTCTTAATAAAAGATCATGCATTTCGATAAAAACTTACGTAAAACTGTCTTTTCAAGCGTTTCTTTACAGTCGTTTCGTGATTACCATAACAAGCAAACATGCCCTCCCTCCCCGCTTGTTATTCCCTCTCCCTTTCTAGAAAAAGATGCCTGATCGCAGGTAATAATTAGCATGATAAATATGGACACTTAAAAATCGTTCAGACAGAAAATCACATCCTGTCTCGCAACAGTCATCAGCACACTAAAACAAAAGTGTGCATGCGCAATGGTGTCACTGAAAGCTGTTATAAAAGAACTCCACAAACAATGGCAAAAGTATTTTCGAAGAAGTTTGGTTCAGAGGATAAACTGATACAAGACGCTCGGCCCAGAAAGGTGAGAAAAATTTAATTCTGATATACTAATCGAACTGGCCACGCATGACGTTTGGGAATCCTGGTCATAATTTTTTTAACAACAAAAATTGCTGACAGTCAGTTTTGCTCTTGATTTGGGTTCAGTTTACTGAGTTAGTTTGTGCGGTTTCCAGTTGAGTGTCGAAAGTAATTCGCATTTGCTTTGGTCTCGCTTTACTCCGCTAGCTTCAGGGCTTTTGCCATAGACGAGGCAAATTCTTGGTAGGGGGTTCTTTGGGCATGCCCTCCAGAAAATTTTGAAATGTAGAAGCTCTGAAACTCTTTCTTCGACATTTTTCATAAAGTATTTCTTGAGGAGATCAATTCTGTTCAACTTGGGATTATTTTCCCAACAAAACATATTTTGTTTTAAATTTTAGGTTAAAATCTAGACAAGGCAAGTGCCTCGTCTTGCCTATTGCTAGTTACGGCCCTGAGCTTAGTGCATGATTGGCTTAAAAAACCCGTGCCACTTTTTCAACCACTCAGAAGTAAAACCAAAACCGTAACTCACTCATGATCACTTACGCTTTCCTCCCGGCTTTCTATTGCATTTCAGTCATGTCTGTTAAGCTGTATGTCGAGCCCCATGGCAGCGTGTTCGAGTCCTTTGGAGATTCAAACATGGATCTAAAATCTGAGGCAGAATTCAAGCAAGCAGTTGTTACAGCAGGAACCTGGATCTTCTATACTTACTCCAATTACAATGAGAATGGTGGCTACGCATCCAACTACGTAGTCTTAAGTCCAGGAGCTGACGAAGACATTTCCACCGTCAATGGCTCCATGTACCTGGTGCAGGAGGCAACGGAGGGATTCATTTTGTTTGAACACGGTTACTATGGCGGACAGAGGCAGGTAAGAATTGGTTTGTAACTGCCAGGGTTAAACCAAGTTAAAACTGTACAGCTAACTGTATGCTGATCGCCAGTTACACCAGTTTGGTCAATGACCCAACTGATTTTGTGGATCATAATCCTTTCAGATATCAATAGTCTGGCTGCACTGTTCCCCTATTTGTGCGTCAGTTGACACGAATGCATTAGCGTAGCATTTTTAGATTGTGCAGCGAGCTGTATGGTCAAGATTGTCATGAAACTTGCAGTTACAAAACTTGAGAGCTCTGCATGAGGCTTGTTTGATAAAGTTTGGGAAGAATCTGTCGTCGCGTTTTAAAGCTATGGACATGTTTTGTAAGAACTAGATTTTGGAAAAATGTTCATATCTCAAAAGATTTTATTCCTACTGAACGAGGAATGACTTTTTCTTTAAATTCGAACATCCGTTTTCAATCAGGACGCAACAATTCGAAGAAATCGGTAAAATACTTAATTCCTGCCAAAAGCGCGACTCAAAAATGCAACCATCACGTAAATAAATAGGTTCGGGTCACCTTAAACGGGATTAAGCTTGACATTAATGCCGAAGTCAACAGAAGTTGACACTGAAAAAGACTACCAGTGAGTTTGCATAAATTAAAAAAAAAAAACAGTTTGGATCCAGGGGACCACGCAACGATGAATAAAACTACTTGGCTTGTCTGTTGCCGGATCTCTTGTTCAAGAAATGCTCACAGACTGATTGGCAAGGCTGGTTCTATGGCTGAAGGGCAAAATTAATGGACCAATATTTCAACTAGCAGAGCTAGTCTTCTTCAGAACTAGTACTATATGTATACTATATATACCGCTTAATAAAAAAACTGAAGGTTGAAATAGATACCCCGTTAAAAACAAAAAAGCCTGAAACCATACCCTATCGGGCCGCACGTCCCTTATAAGGGAGTGTTCTCCCCTCCGCGATCACCTATCTATTCTTTGTAATATTAACTCAACGTTACCCCCACCACCAACTTTAGGCAGCATGTCAACCTCAAACATAGATGTTGTGTGCTGTTCTATCAGATAAGTTTATTCTACTATCTTACTAATGAGTTCGATTGTTCTCTTTTTGACATTTTCTTGCAGTATTACCTTGAAAGCTCCCCAGATGTCAACAACATTTTCCCGAGTGGTCTATCTGGCGGTGTCTCTTCTGCTATAGTCCTATCTGTGAACGAGAATTTTATGATTTTCAACAAAACCAATTATGAAGGTCTGTCGGGATTGCTGAAAGCCGGAATGTGGTATCCCACTCCAGAGAACATGGGATTTCCCAACGATTCGCTGCAGAGCATTCGGAAAGAATGAGCAAACCAGACTGCCTTGGCAACTCTCCCCCCTGTATTGTCTGCCCTTTTTAAATGCTTGTTTGCCACGTTGTTAGTTTCTAACGCAGGCTGTTATTGGTAATCGTTGAAAAGCTTTTGCATTATTAGAAAAAGCAATTTAAACAGTTTCATTGAGCGCTTTGAGCTTGTATAACCTTGTCAACAATAAAAAGGACGATTTTAATAAAAACACTGTAGCTTGTCACCTACATTCAATATTTTGTCTTACTATATTCATTAAAAACCAAGAAAGGTTAGTTTTGGAATTCTTTCTAATTTATGCCGTAAGTGAAGGGTGTTTGTTAATTCAAATACTATCGGGCTCGAACTCATAATTACTCATATATACGAACGTCCGTGAGTGGTGAAATATTTCCCGTGCGAAAGTTTTCGGAAAATTTAAGACTTTGTGTGGAAAATTTTGGCGGCAATTGCACAGTAACTGCGCACGCGCGCTGCGTTTGACCGCTGTGTGGCTCGTATCTAGGGTCTTCGTTTCCTTTGTCCAGCGGTCAGGCCTGCGCAGTAAGAAACAAAGACTCGAGGTACGAGAATGACCAATGGAGTGACAGCCATGAACAGCTGTACCGGCCTTGTTAGGCCTCATAAGCATGGCATAGCCAGGCGTAAGGGTCTCATAAAAAAAGAAGTCCAAATTTTGGCTTATGCGCATGCCCCTAAGTAACGTATTGTACATGTTTACACAGAATCTTTATTAAAATGTTGCTGAAGTGTATAAAAGTGCTTCTTCGGCAAAGTTGAGGTAAATTCAAGACCATAGCACCAAAATTTCAGTTTAGCGGCTAAAAAAACGCGTTTTTTTTTTTTTGGGGGGGGGGGGGGGGGGAATTGGGAGTCAAAGGGTTAAATCCCGGCCCCATAAAGTCCATGTGAGAGCTGTGGCTGGGACTGTGGAACATTCTCGGCAATGAGTTTGGAGATGCGGATCGACTAACTTGCTGGGGATGCACGTGTTAATGTTTTCTTGTTATCAGATAGGTCAGTAAAAATTTCTTCAAAAGGAACATCATACAAAGCCCTTACAATATAAGACCTGGTTGTTACACAAGCCGTTTTCTAGGTATTGCTAGTAATGGGCTGTCTGTTATTCCAGTGAATAAAAGGAAGTTTTAGACAAAAATCAGTGTACAAAACAACTCATTTTAAAGCTTCTTAGTAAAAGTTTATTGATGAAAAACCCTATAATGCATGTGCTCAATGTGCAAAACAGCTTAAATTGTCTACCAAACTAAGAACAGAAATTATAGAAAATGAATTAAAACCTTAGAATCCTTCGGTTAACACTGGTACGACTACAAGCAAGGTGCTTATGCTTTACAATGTAACGAGAAACAGGCTTCATTACAAATCGCCTTTGTTTAACATGCAGCTGTAATTTGGGTCGTAATACAAAGCTCCTCTGGTGAGAAGTGTTGCGTGGCGAGCTATATAACAACTGAAAAGGAGACTGAAAACTATCACGAACAGTTACTGTTGTGGCGGCGGGACCTCCTCCACGTAGATCCGGGATACTGAATTCCAGCCGGTGTACGCGTCAGCATCACCGTAACCAGCACAATTACCGACCGAGAAACCCACTTTCACCTCCCCACTAGGGACCTTTTCGCACACTCCTTCAATCTGACGGACACGATGCAAATCTTTTACAGCATTTGGTGCTGCACCGCTGGCCATGTAGACTACGCCGTCAATGGCAAGGGGCGCGCTGCACTCGGCGCCATTAAAGGTGAAGTACCACCGCTTGCAGCAAGAGTTGCAGTTGTAGATACGAAGATCGCCATTGAAGAAAACGCGCAGACCAGTGTCATCTGAAGTTTTCTTGAAAACACACTCCTAAGAAAAGTTTGACGTAAAAAGGAAGAGATCAGAAAGGAAAACACTTAAAATACTCGTTCTTATCGTTCTTAAACCACTTCAAGGAGATGTCTGTGATTCTATTGCAGGGGCAATGAAACATGAACACATTTAAAATGCGAAAAAGGCATAAACGCGCTATTGGAAGACTGTGTGGGTAAAATCTGAATAATGTTTATTTTGTTAGAATCAACTCTTTGAAAAAGGCATTATATATAAGACGTGAACAAGGCTTGTCTATCTGACTAACTTTTCTTCCCTACATCTGGGGTCTCGAAACTTTCACGATCTAACGATCTTTTACGTTTAATTTGTAGTCATTTACTTTTCTAACGCCAGACTAGTGTGACTGATTTGTAATTATCTCGTTTTCGTTTTCTCTCCTTACCGCCGTTTATACTAAATGTATAGATATTTTTGTCACTAAGAATGTTAAGTTTACCAGTTATCAGTCGATACACGTTCTTCAAGTTTAAATTTGTTTTATGTGGATGACCTGGATTGAACCATTTTTTTATTCCCAAATTAAACTAACCTTGATTAAGCCAGTGTCTGTACCGTCGTTTAGATTTTGAAAAACGCACTGCTTCCAGTTACCTGTCAAGTTCCCCGGAGGGCCCTGGGGCCCAGCAGGGCCTTCAGGCCCGGGAGGGCCTTGGGTCCCTGGATTGCCCGGATTGCCATCTTTTCCCGGTGGACCGCTCGGACCCGCGGGTCCTTCGGAACCAATGCTTCCGGGTAGACCCGCAACACCGGCTGGTCCCGCGGGACCGGGAAGGCCAGGGATACCTGGAATTCCTGGTGCACAACAAGGTCCCCTTCCGCTTGGATGTGAAGGTGGCGGATTCTACAAATTACAGAGTCAAAATCAGTAATTTCTAGCTGAACTCCAACTGTTTGACTTATAGAAGAGGTCAAGCTTGAGCCTGAGCGTTTCCTTGCAAGCGAAATGAAAAACGTTTTTATCAGGATTTGCTTTCACATTTAAATACGACAAATTGAATAGGGCGGTTTTCACCTGAGTGCCGAAGGTAATCCGCTTTTCCTCTGGTTTTGCATTACTACGCTTAGTGATTGGTTAAAAATACTCGCGCCACTTTCTTGACCAATTAGAAGTAAAACAAAACCCATTTGTGACTCGGCTCACACACGTTTTCCCGCGCTTCGTGCCGGCTACATGCTTCGAGTTTTGATTGGTTCACTGGATTGTCTGTGCACTTTGTTATTTGCCAGAGTGATTATTTTGTTTTTGGTTTTTTGAAATTAAGAAACTAATACCAAAACTAATTTTCCTGTCATGCTGCATCACCGAAATTTAACCGAGGTATAATTCAATCGAAACCAGTTTTTCATTTTCAGCTATTTACGAGAACTGACTGCTGTAGACAAATCCTAGAATAGACTAGTTGACTTATAAAGCACGATCTTGGTGTTTCGCTTACATACGTGTTACCAAAGTAAGGCGCTCTCATCAAGGGGAGAGAGTCCCGGGCAGGACCTAAGAATGGCCGCCGTCTTGGGTCTTGTAAAGCATAGCAGAAACAGGGTAACAGAAGCACTCCAACCAGGGCTAGTTGAACGGTCGGCATTATCTTCAATCTACTGAGCCAGATGTCTGTTGAAAAAAATAAAAATAAAACGCTGAACAAAGTATTTGCTTTCCAGTGATAAAACTGTCTTTTCAGCCGGCATAAGGTTTTCCCAATAATCCTCGAAATTTCTCAAAACGTTGCTCAAAATATTTGCTTGAAAGTTGATGCAAAATCCAAGAAGTTGCTCGAAAGTTGCAACCAAAACATCCAAAACGTTGCTTTTCATTAATTAAGAAAATTTCTCCAAATATATACTAATTTCTCTTGAAAGCCAGATTTTCAAGCATATTCATACAATTTCACTGCAACAGAAGTATCTAAATAACATTTTAAGGCCAAAAACTGGTTAAATTGCAAGGTTTTTAGCTGAAAAACACTACGCTAGCTATGAAAAATGGTTGAAATATTTGAATAAATGATATCGTATATGTAATACAATACACATTGAAGCACTGATCTTGGCAGTTGTGTTTGAATTTGCGATTATGTGTTAAGGCAATGTCGAAGGCAATGCAGTGTATTGTGAACTACGGGTAAATTGATGCGAATTAAGTAGACTGTTAAGCTACCCCAATTTCATATATAAAGCCATAAATATTTTGTTTTTACCTGGCTTCACTTTTTTCTTAGGTTCTCTCTAGATTCAAACTTATCTTCTTGTAGTCGAAGTCGACTTCTTCGCTGTCAGTGTGGTCTGTGCCTCTTAAGTATTGAAACAGTACTTTATAAAGGCACTCTAATCACCGATTACTGCACGCTTGGCTTGCGCTGTAAACAGCTCAGTGTAGCGGAAGGAAATGATATTACATAATGGCACAAACTACTTCAGATTTACAAGTAAAATGAATTTGTTTTGACGCAAAAATAATAATTAAAATTCATGTACACTATATGTATTATTTTTGTTTTCAAAATCTCAATTTTAATATATTCCCCCATTCCTATATATCCCTCTACAAGTAAGATCATTACCAAAACCTGACGTTAATTGAAACGGCTTTTAAATTGAACTCTTTCAAACATCATTAGTTCGACAGCCACATGTTGAAAGGGGCTACGTTACGGTGTAACGAAGAATACTAAAGAATTGAAGCCAGGATTCACGATATTAAGAATATGTACAAAAGCACTGGCTCCTTAAAAACGTAAAAAAACAACGTTTCGTCAAAATACTAGAAGACGTTTCGAGCTAAACAAAAAGCTTCGGTCTTCATCGGTTTGGTAGAATGTGAAAGCGTAACAATGAATATAAAAGTCCAAAAATTATGCAGGTGTGCTAGCGTGCGAGAAGTCAGCAATTTAATGAAGGGAGGTTTCATTACGTTACGGTGTATCTTGAGATAATTAGCCCATTTTTTCAAGTTTCTCATTCGTAATTTATCTTCCTTAACCATAATTACCCTCGTTTTCTGGTTTACGCTGGTCGGTTTGACGTTTTTCTACCTTAGAAAATTATTATTTTTCAAGTGGCTTTCAATTTGTTTGAACGAACGAGAAACATGCACATTTTAAGCCATTGAGACCCTTGAAATGGCTTAGAATGTGCAGTTCGTGCGTAAAACAGCTTCAGGAATGAAACAATTGGCGATTTCTGAATACGATAAATTAATTTAAATGAATTCTCCAGAAAAATCAGTCATTGCTGATGGGCGGGTTTCCGCTTCCTGTCCAACTGTTTTTAGTATTACATGGTTTCCGCTTCCTGTTACGGGAAACGGATAATAATAATCTTCGAATCAACTTGTTTTAAGTATTACTTCCGCTTCCTGTTACCGGAAATGGATAATTATAATCTTCGAATCAACTTGTTTTAAGTATTACTTCCGCTTCCTGTTACCGGAAACGGATATAACATTGTATAATCGATATGGAGTACTCTTGATGCATGCCCGGTGTGTGTTGGTGAGAGAATCTGTGAGTGTTAAGTGCCTTGCTAAAGAACATAACGCAGTAATCCCGGCCAGGGCTCGAACCTGAACTACTTGACCCATTAGGCCACTGCACCTCTATTCCCCTTACACATGTTGCAGGCTTAAAATAAAATTCTGACTTTGACATGGAATTTTAAATTTCACTGACCACTTAACAATACTCTGTCTGTGGGTACTGTGCTTGTCACCAATATACCATGCAAAACTAAAACTTATTTTACATATTGTTT
Source organism: Oculina patagonica (assembly GCF_052425735.1). Classification (NCBI taxonomy): domain Eukaryota; kingdom Metazoa; phylum Cnidaria; class Anthozoa; order Scleractinia; family Oculinidae; genus Oculina; species Oculina patagonica. Next base: position 1,090,796 of record NC_135762.1, read on the forward strand.
CATAATGATTTTTAATTTTACTGTTAAAAAACCTTGTTTTCTACAAAAGCTGCACGAGTATGAATAATTGAAAAACTACGTGTTCCATTTTCTCAAAATTTCAATATCTTTGGAGATTTTTAGGCAACAAATAATTTATCTCTTCTTTCATGGCACGTAAGAGTACACCTTGCATAGAAGTGTGGCCCACTTTTCAACACTCAAATGAGCGTAGAAGTTGTTTGTAGAGGTGTACATTACTCTCTGCTTTTTTTACTGCACTCCCTAGGTACCTCTCTTTATATGCTGCAATGCACTGCCATAAAATCCCTTTACATTTCGATAATTAATCGGTCACCACCGTAAAATTCTACGCCAAGTCGATTGTCCAAAAAACAGGGTCTGGTACATAAAACTTCCACCCATTAGAGGCCCTATTAAAGGGACACTGTCACGTGCTTCACTTTAATACCTCAAGAGCCTGAAGACATATGGAAACCTGTAAATAAAGGTCCAGTTTTGTTAAAAATTACTATGCCAGTGTATTGAAGCTATAAACAAGTGATATTATCGTTATGCCATCAGGAACTTTAGATCTCAACTTGAAAGTTTCAAGTTTGCCTTTGTGACCTGGAAAACAGTTAAAACTAATAACGTCTCCCAACTTGATGTTCTATGCGCATTTTGTGTACAAGCGAGAGTTCTTTACCAATTTTAGAAATCTTTACTGAAAAGCAGAAAAATCACTGACAGAATCCCTTTAATCCTATATGCCCTGTTTGCCAACCAGTTAGGCAACAAAAGCTATTCTCTGCAACATTGTTGAATGTTCAATTTCAACTACATTAGAGAGTTTTTGGTCCAACTTCTTTTCCAGAACTTTTATCTCTGATGAATAGCATACTATTCTTGACAGTCCCTTTCACGCTCGCCTTGATATCGAGATGGAGATATGCGACCGCGCTTAGTGAGTAGAAAGCGGATATGAAAAGGGGAAGGGAGGGAGGGGAGGGAGGGAAAATAAAAAGCACGGTAGCACAGAGAGACAAGCGCGAAAGGAATAAACAACAGGTCTCGGCTACAACAGCCCGGATTCTTACCGCGAACTGGGCCGAAATGAGATGCAGGGCTCTTATTTATACTCGCGCTTGTAAGGGACTGGCGCGAATAGCATACTATTAGAGACAGTCCCTTTCACGCTCGCCTTGATAAGAGATGGAAATATGCTCCCGCGCCCAGATGTCTGCGCATTACATGGTCCTTAACCAGTAAGGATGGGCCGATACTCGATACCAAATATTCGATACATCGATATTTTCACAATTTTGAAAAGTATCGATACTTTCGAAAAATATCGCACTTTCGATACGTTTTCGATACTGCACACGTGACCTGAGCCTGCGGTCTTCTGGTCAGCACCTGAGGTTTAAAAATGCACTTTTGCGAAAACAAGTATTAATTTTCTTGTCAATAATTGGATTTTTCAATTGCCTTGACTTGATCTAGTCCACAGTGAAACAAAAAGATCAAAAATCAACATTCCTGTCTAATATTTATAATGCTCGGACTGTCCTTTGTATGGTCAAACAAATCACGTGACATACCAATGACGTCAGTACGGGAATGACGTCATAATATCGATATCGATATCGATATCGAGAAAAAAGGCAAATATCGTATCGATATCGTATCGTTTTGAAAAACCTGTATCGGCCCATCCTTATTAACCAGAAGACCCGAGACATTGCCAATACTCAAACCCAAGGCCCAAAACTCAAACCAGAAAAATCCTATCCAGCTACCCATTACTGAAGACAAAAGTAAACCACTGAATGCAATGGTCACACGACACATCTCCACGGCCTGGCCAAGACCTATACGCATGCGCACAGCCTATTACCCGTGGAGTGGCAGCCATGGACAGCTGTTTCGTCCTTGTAAGGACTCATCAGCATGGCATAGCCAGGAAGGGTCTCACATAAGATCATAGACCCCGCCGTTTACTCCAGAGGCGAACCCGAAGGTTGCTTTAAACCCAAGCTCCATATGGAACCATATGGGAGCTGTGGCTGGGACTGTAGAACAGTCTCGGCAATGCGTAAGGAGATGTGGATCGCCTAAATTAATAGGGATGGAGCTGGGGTTTAAAGCAACCTTCGGGTTCGCCTCTGGAGTAAACGGCGGGGTCTATGATCTTATGTTTCCATTTGATTCATGACCTTTCATCTGTTACAATTTTCGAGTATTTTGAATAAAGAATACTAGATACATTGTAGGTAAAAGGATACTAGATTTATTGGCCTGGTAAAAATCTAATCGGCAAATACCTCGATCAGGAACGACCGTACTTACATTTAATTTCAACATGCATTCACGAGGAATATGCAACTAAAAAGCTTGTTTAGTCTGTGACCTCTTCAGTTGGTTGTCATGTTACAGTTGAATCTGCAATGACTTCATGTAACCACATATGAAAAATATACCTATATATCAAGTTCCAAAATGTTTTAATTTATTTATTTTTAGTTTTAAATAATATTGTTTTATAGTTATTTTAGTTTTTATTTCTAACAACTAAAGATTTTGAATAAATACCTTAAGATTAAGAGGAGCGCTCAAACTACATAAGGTTTTGATGAACATCTAACCCTGCACATTTACCTCTGTAAAATTTTCAAATGTAAATGTGAATGGCATGGTTCATCAAAATGTTATGTAATTTTATGCTCATCTTTTTCTCTAAGTATTTATTAAAAATGATATTATTTTCTATTATAGTTATTCATTTGGAAGCTGATAATGAGGTTTACTTTCCATGCATGGATGCATGAAGTCATCCCAGATTCACATCTATTATCTGACTCGTCCCCAGTCGTCTCTTATGCGGAAATTGCAAGACGCGAAGGATGATGGGAAGGAGGAAAGGCTCCTTCGCTTCTTCTCTTCCTTCCCATGATTCCCTCCGTGTTGAGCAGTCGACTCAAGACGGACTCAAAAGACGACTGGGGACGAGTCAGATCTATTATGGCAACCAACTGAAGAGGTCATAGAGGAAACTGGTTTTGTAGTCACATATGTTACATAAATGTGCGTTGAAAGTAAATGCAACTGAGATCTTTTCTTATCAAGATGCTGTTTAGTTACGCATTCTTTTCATATTTATTTAGTTCTCCTTACTTATTCCCATACATCTCTTTTAATGTTCATTATGAGAAAATGGTGGTCCATCAAGACAGTATCCCCTAGTTGATGAATGTCTTTGTTCTCGCCACTTGACTGATGGACAATAGACTAACTATGTAAGGAGAAACCAGTTGTTGATCAGGTGATCTCAGTCATGTTTGTCAGTAGAGACAGAATCTTGTCTGGACTCCATGTCAATAAAGGCTTGGCCTTCTTGTTCTTGAGCGGCTAAAGCAAGCGATAGAGCTTTGTTGCTCCCTTCGAGGGAGTCGATTTTGCCTGCAGCCGTCGCCGCCGGCTTTTCAAAATCAGCCACACTACTTCGTAACACTTGTATTTCGGCCTTTTTAAAACTTTCCATTTCATACCGGAGCTGCCTGAAATTGTTTTCCATTTTTTCGCCAAGAGAAGCGAGGATATCCATGACGAGAGAGTGTTGCCCGGGGGGGGGGGAGGGGGGGGTACTCCCTATAATGGCCTATACGGGGACGCTCCGCCCGAAAGGGGTACCTTTTTCAGGCTTCAGGTATATAAAAGGGTAGGGATTTCACGAGTTTAAGTATATGAAAGGGTATGGAAATCTGTCATATGACTATTTAAAAGGGCCTTTAATTAAAATATTTCGAACAGACGCAATTTATGGCTGTATTATTTTAATTTATTAAGCGCTACATAAAATTGACAAGAAAACGTCCTATTTTAAGTCCAGCCATGTCTCTTAGGTATATGAAAGGGGTACCTTTTTTTCAGTTAAAGGTATACGAAAGGGGTACAATTTCTGGCAAAAATGGTATATAAAAGGGTAAGGGGTTAGAACTTGGGGCGGAGCCTCCCCGTAAAAAACTTTTTTGAGTACCCCCCCCCCCCGGGAGCGTTGTCGTCTGACGGATGAATCCGTGCGACTGATCACACTCATGTTTGAGCTGTTAACACGAGGGAGCTTCGCGTCGACGTTTTGCGGACTTTTAGGGCTACTGGACCTTTTCTATCTTTTCTTATTTCCCATACAAACATGGGAACTTTTTAAGATAAAGGGAAATAAATAATTCGGCGGAGTAAAACTGTTTCGCGGGGGAGGAATTCGAGTTGAGGGACGAAGCTTTATGGAACACGTCCGTCCGCCATTACTAGGGCACGCGAATCTTTAATAGTGCCGCGTTTCAATACGCGATACATGAAAGACTCATTTAAATACCGAGGATCCGTGCTCTGGAACACGCTATCAACAAAACATAAAGATCTGGCTTATGTAACACGTCGAAAGGACCTCGTCCGCATGCTGAAAACTTCGGATGCTTTTGTTGATTTCAATTTTAAAGTTTTATCGGTGTCAACCACGAACTTTAGACAAAAAGATTTTACCTACTTTTAGCGCTAGTTTTTAAATTAATTCAAATGTAAATAGTTTTATAAGTTTAAATATTTTTAACTTTTAATACCTTATTGTTACTTATTTTCGCGGGCACTTAATTTCGCGAAAATGGAACAGAAATATTTCGCGAGTCTTAATTTTCGCGATTTGGCCAAAAATACGTAATTAGCATAAAAAATACAATAGAAATCGGTTAGAATTAATTTTCGCGGGTCTTTAATTTCGCGATTTTTTGAAAATCGCGAAAATCGCGAAAATTAAGTCCCGCGAAAATAAGTAACAATAAGGTAATTTTAAAATCAAATACAAATGTAAATAGACTAATTAATTGTAAATATTTTTAACTTTAAATATTTTTATTTACACGACCCCACAAGCTGTAAGCTTTTATCCATATCGTGTTTATAAATAAAGGCAACTACTCGGTCCCAAACTCAGTATCCAAAGTACGAAGATTAGTAATTTCATTAACAAACGCAAAGCGCAAAAGGCACTAGGTATGTGGCAATCTAGGAGCGTGCAGCCGGGAATTTTGCCAGATTGTAGTTGTACGTTCCAATCGGACGAAAAGGAGGACCAGTAGTGGTTCGTGCTTTTTGTGTATATATTTCTTGGGTAAGCCATAAATTCGAGCAGGTTGAGAGCCTTAAGGGTGGATGTTGTTGTATGTTTCGACGTCGATCTCACCATTCTTTTCCAACTTCCGCAGAAATCGTTGCAATTTGCCTTCCCTCACAGCGTTGCCGGGTCACAATCGAGTTTGTTGAATTTTGACATGTCTGCGATGAGGTTCAAGATACTATTGTCAGGCATTTTCCTGTCCAGCACAACAAATCCGTTTCCCTTATCAGGTTTGAGGATGACAATGTTCTTGTTGTTGCATTTGCTTAACGGCTTTTTAATATTTTCCACTCCTTTCTGTCGTTTTGGGACGGTCGATGCGACGCAATGTATGTGTGCATGTGCGAGTTGTAACAACGTAACGATTTTACCTGTCTGTCCTTTATCGATGACCTTTTTGAGACTTTTGAGAACAGTTCGATGGATAAGCTCAAAGCATGTGTATACATCCGACTTGTTAATATGAAGGCGGACAGATGGAGTGTGTGAGGCCATTCTTCAACACATCCAGATGTTCGGAAGTGAGTTTAACCGAGGAAATGTTGGTGACTACAGACTCTTACGCGATTTGAAACTCTTCCCTTCCATAGGCGTACGAGGCTGGGGGGCGAGGGGGGCTGCAGCCCCCCCCAGTACCAAAAGTTTTCGGGCAAAACGCTAAGAATTCGGGCAACAAGCCAGAGAAAAAATAGAAAATAAGCAGACAAATCTCAAAATTACAATCAAAACGAATTATATCAACAGAAAAAAAATATTGGAAATATATCGAACTTTGTGGTTCAAAAGTCCAAATTTCTCATTAATCTGCTTTCGTTTCCTCGTGCAAATTGCTATATTCATATTCGATTTTCTCGCAAATTCTGCGCGATTCAGCTGCAATCAGCTTTTCCATAGTTTGAACGTTTGCGAGCGGTGGACCCAAAAACAAAGCTGCGATACGGTTACAAATGTAAGGAAGCTAATGCTTTTGACTCTAATGAGCTCAAAACTTTCAACAATATGTTTCAACCCGTTCATCTTCTAAAAGTTTCACGCATTTTAAATAACTTTCAAGTGGGGGAAAAAACAATGTAAATTGCCTCCCAAAAATACTTTTATTTTTGCTGAACTAAAGTGAATAAATAAAAATTTCCGAAGAAAAACGATTCGGTGCATTGACATCTTTGGGCAACGTCACGAGATTAATTTAACGCACGTTCTGTTGTCCATTTCGTATGCCTGTTTTATTCGGCTTTCAACCCATGCCATTTTTTTTTTCGGGTTACAAGGTCTCCGCCCCCCCAGGTCCAAAGGTGCCCGTACGCCTATGTTCCCTTCAAAGCAGAGGAAACAGTTCTAGGCCACCATAGATTTACAAGAAAATTGTTAGGACAATGGGTTTTTTTGTTATGGCAGTCCTATAGGTTACCAAACATATCCATGCTGTCATTCAGTAATTAATTTTCTATTTTTTGTATTTATATCACACCGACTAGCGGTCTACTGTTGTTTGCAACTGAAGATGCATGCAGGACATCCGAAACATGTTTGTAAATTAAATCTGTGTGTTTCTTCTTGAAGATTATTTCTTGCCTGCTGTTTTTTCGTAAATTTGAAACTATCTGAAGTGTTTTCTACCAATTTCTGTACAGTAAGAGTATGTAGTAATAGTATAGTAAGTCTTTTATGGTGATACCTAGTCAAATGGAGATAGATAATTAAGAAAATCATGCATTTTGATAAAGAATTATGTGAAGCTTTCTTTTCAAGCGTTTCCTCATAGGCGTTCCGTGATTACCATAACAAGAAAACATCAAACATGATCGCAGGTCAAACGGATTAGCATGATGGGCGATAAACAGAACACTTGAACAATGAAGGTGTGCATGCGCATTGGTGTCGGAGAACAGTTATAAAAGAACTCCACAAACATTGGCAAAGTGTTGCTTCATAGGCGTTCCAACAACAAGCAAACATGCCCTCCCTCCCTGCTTATTACCCCTCTCTCTTTTTAAAACAAAAGACGCCTGATCGCAGGTTATGATCGCATGATAAATAGAACACTTTAAAACCGTTCTGACAGAAAAAAACACATCCTCTTTCGCAACACTTAAAGGTCATGCTAACTTTTCCTCTTCAGGTTAACTTTTTTTTTGTTCTGAAGTAGAATAACAAGGTGCTTACAGCACGCAAGCGAGGAATTAGACAACTAAAGGCTTTTATGGTGATACCAAGTCAAATGGAGATAGATAATTTAGAATTCGAAGATCATGCATTTTGTTAAAGAATTATATAAAGCTTTCTTTTCAAGCGTTTCCTCATAGGCGTTCCGTGATTACCATAACAAGCAAACATGCCCTCCACTCTGCTTATTATTCCCTCTCCCCGGCTTAAAAAACAAAAGACGCCTGATCGCAGGTTATGATTAGCATGATAAACAGAACACTTGAAAATCGTGCAGACAGAAAATCACATCCTCTTTCGCAACAGTTAAGGTCATGCTAACTTTTCCGCTTCAGGTTTATTTTTTTTGTTCTGAAGTAGAACAACAAGGCGCTTATAGCACGCAAGCGAGGAATTAAACAACTAAAGGCTTTTATGGTGATACCTAGTCAAATGGAGATAGCTTTCTTTTCAAGCGTTTCCTCATAGGCGTTCCGTGATTACCATAACAAGAAAACATCAAACATGATCGCAGGTCAAACGGATTAGCATGATGGGCGATAAACAGAACACTTGAACAATGAAGGTGTGCATGCCCATTGGTGTCGGAGAACAGGTATAAAAAAACTCCACAAACATTGGCAAAAGTGTCTTCGAAGAAGTTTGGTTCAGAGGATAAACTGATACAAGACGTTCGTCCCAGAAAGGTGAGCAAAATTTAATACTGATACTTAAACGAACCATGAAGTTTGGGGATCCTAGTCCTATTTTTTTAACAACAAAACTTGCTGACAGTCAGTTTTGCTCTTGATTTGGGTTCAGTTTACTGAGTTAGTTTGTGCGGTTTCCACTAGTTGAGTGTCGAAAGTAATTCGCATTTGCTTTGGTCTTGCTTTACTCCGTTTATAATTAGTGATTGGGTTAAAAAACCCGGGCCACTTTCTCAACCAATCAGAACCAAGAACCTAAACCAAAACCAGTCCTAGCTCACTCACTCGCGTTTTCGTGTTGTCTTTCTATTGCATTTCAGTCATGTCTGTTACACTGTATCTCGAGCCCAATGGCAGCGTGTTCGAGACCTTTGGAGATTCAGAGATGGATCTGAAAACTAAGGCAGAATTCAAGCAAGCAGTTGTTACATCAGGAACGTGGATCTTCTATACTTACTCCAATTACAATGGCGCACAGCCTGGTGCCTCCGCATCCAACTACAAAGTCCTTCGTCCCGGAGATCAAGTAGACATTCGCACCGTCAATGGCTCCATGTACTTGGTGTATGACGCAACTGAGGGATTCATTTTGTTTGAACACTCTTTCTATGGCGGACAGAGGAAGGTAAGAATTGATCAGAATTGGTTTTTATTTACCAGAGTTCTACCAAGAAAACTGTACAGCTGACTGTACTTATGCGTGGCATAATGCTCATAAACAGCAGGGAAGTTTCCCAAAAGCTCCCCATCACACCGACCATCCTCACTAGAATTTTCGCCAAGCAACTTGACTTTTCTGCACCAGACGCAACACTTCTGGGCTGCGTGCTTTGTTAGTAGGGCGGTAGGGATTGTTATTTAACTATCAAAATTGATCTAAGATTTAAGCGGGAAACCTCTCCTATCTTCACTGCAGAATTCTTAACAACAGCAGGAGACGGAAAGCCAGATCATTTGTGAGATGTAAACAGCACTTGCACTTGTTTTAGCGTTACGGTTATAGTGTTGGACTGTAGAATCCATTATTCATTTGTTCTGTAAGGACGGGGGATGTCACTTATCCGGGAAAGGTACTCGACAGAATCTCGGGTAGGGAGGTCCGGGCCTGACCGCCTTAATGCTGACCCTGTTTGTAAGTTAACATATATGCGACCATATATATGCTTATCCTGTTTAGACGTTGGGCCATGTAAAAATACCCTGTTTAAGACATACAAGGGTGAAATAAATACCCCGTTAATTAAATAAAGACAAAAAACCTGAAAACGGCCCCGTCAAGCGCTTATAAGGGAGACAAGAAAAGCAAGGCTGACACTACGTAGAAATGAAAAAACCTTAACGGGACAACGACATGATAGAGTCCAAACTGAAAGTCAAAAATGCAAACTCTGGACAGCTGTTTCGACCTGATTGGGTCTCTTCAGCAGAGTGTATGCCGCACAGAATAGAACAACCAGCGCAAAGACAGTTGTCTATAAAGTGCTCGTGGTAATGACAATCCGGATGGGCTCAAATTCAAACACTCGCCCATTGATCACAGCCGCGTGGCTGTTACTCAATAGGTCAAGAATTCGAAATATCATGTCGTTGTCTCGATAAGGAAAGTGAGAATAGACAGAACTATCCTTACACTGAAAACATGGATATTTCGAATTCTTGACCTATTGAGTAACAGCCACGCGGCTGTGATCAATGGGCGAGTGTTTGAATTTGAGCCCATCCGGATTGTCATTACCACGAGCACTTTATAGACAACTGTCTTTGCGCTGGTTGTTCTATTCTGTGCGGCATACACTCTGCTGAAGAGACCCAATCAGGTCGAAACAGCTGTCCAGAGTTTGCATTTTTGACTTTCAGTTTGGACTCTATCATGTCGTTGTCCCGTTAAGGTTTTTTCATTTCTACGTAGTGTCAGCCTTGCTTTTCTTGTCTCTGTATTTTTATTTTTGGCTGATTAGAGCTGTCGCCAGCTCCTACGTACACAGCAGCATTTTCGTCCGCGGTCCCTTGCTTTCTATTGTCACTTATAAGGGAGTATTCCCCTCTCCGCGATCACCTATCTTGCCTTTGTAATATTTTTAATCAACGCTACCACCACCATCATTTCAAACTGTGCTGTTCTATGAGAATAGTTATTTTACAATTTTAATAATGAGTTCGATTGTTCTCTTTTTGATATTTTCTTGCAGTCAGATACTGGTATGAAAAGTTTGTCAGATGTCAACGCTATTTTCCCGAGTGGCAAAATTGGGGGCGTCTCTTCTGCTATAATTCTGTCTCAGAACCAGAATTTTTCGATTTACAGCCAAGTCAATTATGAAGGTCTGACAGGATTGCTGAAAGCCGGAGAGTGGTATCCCACTCCAAACGATATGGGATTTCCCAATGATTCACTGCAGAGCATTCGGAAGAAGTGAGCAAACCAGACTGCCCCTGCATTTATTGTCTGCCCTTTTTAAATGAGTGTTTTGCAAGTTGTTAGTTTTTAACGCAGGCTGTCATTGTTAATCGTTGAAAAGCTTTTGTACTATTAGGAAAAGCAATTTAAACAAAATTTAGTTTCATTTAGCGCTTTGAGCTTGTATAACTTTGTTAACAATAAAAAGGGCAAATTTAATAGAAACACTGTAGCTTGTCATCTATTATCATCTATATTCAACATAATTTTGTCTTACTTTATTCATAAAAAAAAACGAGAAAGGTCAGTTTTTGAAATTCTTCCTAATTTATGCCGCTGTAAGTGTAGGTTGTTTGTCTTAAAATGAGTATGAATAATTGAAAAACTACGTGTTCCATTTTCTCAAAATTTCAATATCTTTGGAGATTTTTAGGCAACAAAGAATTTATCTGTTCTTTCATGGCACGTAAGAGTACACCTTGCATAGAAGTGTGGCCCACTTTTCAACACTCAAATGAGCGTAAAAGTTGTTTGTAGAGGTGTACATTACTCTCTGCTTTTTTTGCTGCACTCCCCATGTACCTTAGCCTGCGTCGCAGACGTAACCTAACCCCGGTCAATAAAATCAGGATTTAGTTTCGTCTTCACCAATTTTAGTAATCTTTACTGAAAAGCAGAAAAATCACTGACAGAATCCCTTTAATCCTATATGCCCTGTTTGCCAACTAATTAGGCAACAAAAGCTATTCTCTGCAACATCGTTGAATGTTCAATTTCAACTACATAAGAGAGTTTTTGGTCCAACTTCTTTTCCAGAACTTTTATCTCTGATGAATAGCATACTATTCGTGACAGTCCCTTTCACGCTCGCCTTGATAAGAGATGGAGATATGCGGGAAAATAAAAAGCACAGTAGCACAGAGAGGCAAGCGCGAAAGGAATAAACAACAGGTCTCGGCTACAACAGCCCGGATTTTTACCGCGAACTGGGCCGAAATGAGATGCAGGGCTCTTATTTATACTCGCGCTTGTAAGGGACTGGCGCGAATAGCATACTATTAGAGACATAGAGGATATTACATGTTTGCGCGGAGATATGAAATTTATCTTCGAGTGTTCAAATCTATATCGGTTTTGGACACGAGAAGATAAATTTCATATCTCCAAGCAACCATGTAATATTCTGTTTATTATATAGACCAACTAATTACGATGTTTTTGGCGATTTTCCGAAGATTTCCGAGGATTTTCCGAAGATTTTCAAAATGTTGTCTGAAGGTCGTACGAATGTTTCCGAACATTTTCCGAAAATTTCCGAAGATTTCCGAAGCTAACCGAAGATTGCCGAGGAAGATCCGAAGATGTTTCGACTTAATATCGATAAACTTTGGCTCATTGAGCTATGAAACGTGGCAAACTGCGAGATGATTGGTCAAAAATGATATCAACACGTGTGGATACCATTGATATCCACACATGTGTGGATACCATTTTTCTCGATTTGCTACCACTCGCTAAAGCACTGCATTCTATATAATAAAGTCCCTTTCACGCTCGCCTTGATAAGAGATGGAGATATGCTCCTGCGCCCAGATGTCTGCGCATTACATGGCCCTTAATTAACCACAAGACCCGAGACATTGCCAATACTCAAACCAGAAAAATCCTATCCAGCTACCCATTACTGAAGAAAAAAGGCTAGCAAATTAAACCAATTTTGCTGACAAGGTCATAACTAAGTTTCATGAGCAAACTTTGCAATCCACGCCTTAAAGCTGAGCACTTTTCCACACAGACAAAACATACAGCAACCGAGGCCAGACTGCCTTCCCTTGGGTGGCAGAAGTAGAAATACTGAAAATCCAGGATCAATAAAAATGGCATAGGACAAAAATATTTGGCGCTGGTAATACACGAGAGAACCCACCCAAGGGATGGCAGCCTGAGCGTCAGTAATCCGACTAGGGCATTAGACACCCTTTCAGGCTACCATGGGAAAAAAGGAAAAGAAAATGGCGTGGGACAACAGGGCAGTAAAATCTAAACGTGTAAAAACAGTGAACTATACTGTCAAAAAAACCCCAAACAATAATGCCAAAGCAAAACTTGTAAAAATAATAGGGTAGCGAAATAATAATTCATTATTAGCCTCTCCCCAGTCCCCTTCTTTTTCACTCCATCTTGCCCCCCCCCCCCCCCAAGATGATAAATCAATGACAACGAGTTCTAAAAAATACTATTTATGCAATCCAACTCAACTCAGACAGCTTTAGATACAGTTTCCATTTATTTCTATTTGATTCATGACCTTTCATCTGTTACAATTTTCAACTATTTTGAATATAGGATAGGATATACACTGTAGGTAAAAGGATACTAGATTAATTGGCCTGGTAAAAATCTAATCAACAAATACCTCGATCAGGAACAACCGTACTTACATTTAATTTCAACACCCATTCACGAGGAATATGTAACTAAAAAGCTAGTTTAGTCTGTGAACTCTTCAGTTGGTTGCCATGTTAGAGTTGAATGTGAAATGACTTCATGTAACCACATTATGAAAAATATACCTATATATCAAGTTCCAAAATGTTTTTATTTATTTTTAGTTTTAAATAATATTGTTTTATAGTTATTTTAGTATTTATTTCTAACAACTAAAGATTTTGAATAAATACCTTAAGATTAAGAGGAGCGCTCGAACTACATAAGGTTTTGATGAACATCTAACCCTGCACATTTACCTTTGTAAAATTTTCAAATGTAAATGTGAATGGCATGGTTCATCAAAATGTTATGTAATTTTATGCTCATCTTTCTCTTCAAGTATTTATTAAAAATTATATTATTTTCTATTATAGTTATCAATGTTTCTGTTGGTTTTTTTAACATAGTTGTCATTTGGAAGCTGATAATAAGGTTTACTTTCCATGCATGGATGCATGAAGTCATCCAAGATTCACATCTATTATGGCAACCAACTGAAGAGGTCATAGAGGAAACTGGTTTTGTAGTCACAAATGTTACATAAATGTGTGTTGAAAGTAAATGCAACTGAGATCTTTCCTTATCAAGATGCTGTTTAGTTACGCATTCTTTTCATATTAGTTCTCCTCACATATTCCCATACATCTCTTTTAATGTTCATTATGAGAAATGGTGAACCATCAAGACAGTATCCCTGAGCTGATGAATGTCTTTGTTCTCGCCATTTGACTGATGGACAATAGACTAACTATGTAAGGAGAAACCAGTTGTTGATCACTTGATCTCAGTAATGTTTGTCAGTAGAGACAAAATCTTGTCTGGACTCCATACCAATAAAGGCTTGGCCTTCTTTTAAGGATTGTGTTAGATTGAGATCCTTTGAAATAGAGCCTGCAAAGAAACAAGAAAAAACAACTTTGATTTGCTAGCAAAAGATAGCTAGATAGTTAGACATTTAGATTTCATTTGTGTGGCTACTTGAATAGGGTCACAAGAAAAAACATTTATTGAGAACAAAGGACAGCAACCTTTTTTCGTAAATGAACCAATAACATTGAAATACAATTACCTAATACTGGCACATCACTGAGTTCCTTGCTGAGCCCTCGCCTCCTTCTCTTGAAAATGCATTTGATATTCCTTAAAGGAAAGTTAAATGTTACTTTTAGTGCACAACTACTATAAAGCTTGCACTTATGTCCAGGATTGAACGCAAGTATTGTTTAATCAGTACTTCATGTTTGACTGTGCTATTTGACATTTCCATGTTACTTCATATTTGACAGATTTTGGTGTGTTTTTGTGAACTTTTGTTAATGAGGACACTTTGTGATGCCTGTCATGAGGAACGTGCATCTCATTAGCGTTCAATCCTGGACATATCTGAAAGCTTGGTGTAACATTTAAACCCAAACCAAAACATGTTATTTAATTTTGATATTACATGAAAGAACCTATTCAGCATGAAAACTTACATTGCAACAGTCGATGACCAACAAATCCACTTATGTTCTCCTACACTCTCTGAAAGGTTCAGTTCTCTTCAGCTTACATCAGACACACCTACACCAAACACATTAATGGGAACACAATGTATGTTACTCAAGTATTTTAACTAAATGCTAAATATTACTGACAAACCTACAACCTTTTGGTCACTGTATAAATGGAGGAAATACTGACACAGAAATAACAAATTATGATGTTCCAAAGCTAGCAACAAAACCCAATATTTATTCTAGGCAGTAAAATTTGAAGGCACACTTTAAGTCAGGGCTTGAGACTAACTGTTTTGCTAGCTATCCAATTGGCTTGTGACAGCTTTGGCTTCACTATCCAAAACTTACTTATTAATAACAAGCTAACTAAGGTTTGATGCCATCTTCACTGGCTCTGTTATCATTATCTTCAGGGTTAATTTAGTTTACTTTTTGGTAATTTCAACTTGTCCACAGTCTTTGATAATTTTATGTGACAACAGTGTACTTGTGAGTCCTGTTCTCTTGTCCAGAGTCAATTTCGATGTATGATTTTTTTTCCAACCAAATTCCTGAAATTTTAACTAGCCATTTTGGCTAATGAAAGGCCAGAACCTACTAGCCAAAACTGCATTTCTACTTATCCTGTCACCAGTATGCTACGCTAGGTCTTGAGTCCTATAAAGTGCACAGTTTAAAGGCATTACATCAGAGTTTCCCTAATATCAGGCCCTGATCCAACAAGTGACATGGGCCAAAAAGTAGCAACATTTATACATTGAATGAAATTGCAACAAAAGCCAACCTTTCTAACAGAGATGTCATGCGACAAAAAAGTATGATTCATAGAACTCCAACATAGGACATTTTTAAATTCATATTATAAGCATTACAAAACTCTCCAGTGGCAGAATTTACTCAAAACTAGCACTGCCTAACTACCTTTAGAATACGTAAAGAAAGGCAAAACGATAGAAATAACATGAAGCATACAGATTGTGATAAATACCATTTTTCTTAGGTCCTCTATCTTCACACCACAGCATCATCTCTGCTACGTAGCAAGAAACCTATTAATCGGCACATCAGCAAGCCATTTGATCCTTGTCTGTGTTGACTGGTAGTGGTACTCGGCTTAAAGACAAGGTAAATGGACCTAAAATATCATCAATTTTTAAACTGAAAACAAATGCTTGGCTTATTGTTGCTTAGAAAAAATGTATGTGTCAAGGATATATGTGTAGAGTTTTTTGGCTCTTTACTTCTCCTACTTCAATATTATAAAAATTCCCACGACAAGCTCCCTGGCTCTTACTTTTTGAAAACAAGTTTCATAAGTTTAGAAGTAACACAGATTGCAATAAATACCATTCTTTCTAGGTCCTCTATCTTCACACCATGGCATCATCTCTGCTATTTAGCAAGGAACCTATTGACACAGCAGCAAGTAACTGGTCCTTGTCTGTGTACACTGGAATCCAACTAAGAGAGAACAGTCACATGATCAGTAAAAATGTAGTATTACTGTATATATTGGGTAGTAGAAACTCAGACAATATAGGCAAGCTCTGATAATAACATAATTTATAATTATTATAATGTTGTATACCACTTGCAAAAAATTGTTAAGTCAAAAACATCCAAAGGCCATAACTAGCTATACTACATTTCATTTTTTATGACTCACCCAGAAGAACACTGGTGTAATTGTCTTTTCCCTCCACATTCATCACTCTTGGAAAACTTGCCCTGCATAAGTCAACATCCAGCATCCCAGTCTGGAAGATCAAAGAAAACACAATTAAGATTGACCACTTGTAAATGGATGGATCCATGTTGTTTTGCTATAACAACAGTCACATTCTTAAATATACTTAACCTCAATTTGATAATTTATGCACAGTGACAATTTAATGCTCCATGTTATTTGTTTTGCTGTAATGTTCAACACATAATTCTCAAAGGCACAAATTAACCTCTGACACGTAAAGGGAAAATGTACGATTTTGTTTGCCTTTTTGTGGTTACACTTGTAAGAGACAGGCTCCAGGCCATAGACTCCCCTGGATCCAGTGCAAGTTAAGATCTACAAGGAAGGAAACCCTCAGATATGACCAAATGCCGGGTTTTGTTCAGATCACACACACATAATTATCACTGATGTGATCACTTCCCTACAGCAGTACAGAAGAAGTTCTGAAAATAAGCTCCATGGTCCTTCTAATTGAAAACAAGTCCCATAAATTTGAAAGTAACACAAACTTAAATAAATACCATTTTTCTTAGGTCCTCTATCTTCATACCATGGCATCATCTCTGCTTTTTAGCAAGGAACCTATTGACACAACAGCACGTCATTTGATCCTTGTCTTTGTACACTGGAATCCAACAAAGAAGAAAAGTTATTATAAGAAGAAAGAAATTAGAAGAAAAGAAAATACCGGTATGTTTATAGTGGTCATGCACTTAGCTTCATATCTCAACGATAAATGATCAGTAAAAGTAGCATTATAAAACTTGACTCTTCTTGGAAGCAAGTCTCGTAAATTTGAAAGTAACACAGATTTTAGTAAATACCATTTTTCTCAGGTCCTCTATCTTCGAACCACAGCATCTCTGCTATTGAGCAAGGAACCTTTTGATACAGCTCCAAGTTATTTGATCCTTTGTCCATGTTGACTGGAACCCAACTGCAAAAAAGGTTATTATAAATGATCACTAAAACAATAACATTATAAAAATTAAAAGCCACTGATAAAAACATTATTATGTATACCACTTGTAATAAATTGCTAAGTCGAAAACATCCAAAGGCCATCACTAACTCATATATATATACTTCAGTTTATAATTTTATTTTATTATGACTCACCCAGAAGAACGCTGCTGTAATATTTCCTTTCTCTCCAAATTCATCATTCTTGGAATACGTGCCCTGCATAGTCAATATCCAGTATCCCAATCTGGAAGATTAAAGAAAACACAAAGCAGATTAACCCTTTATAGCATTAGCATTTGCTGTAACAACACATAAAATATCTGAAAATATGCTCCAACACAGTATTCTCGAGGACACAATTTAAAGCTGATTTCCAGTCCGTACTGCGCAGACTCGGGGTTTGTTTACGTTTTTGTTTTGAATTCGTTGAAACGTTACACTTCGGTGACAGCATACATGATGTCTTTTAGTCCGCCATTACAGTTCGTTTCGTTCAAGAGTTTCCGATGAGCTGAAACGTCGGTTTGAAATAGCGTCAAGGTTCTTCTACTCGTTATATCAGGACGTAACAAGTCGATAATTTCGATAGTCGATAAAATTCGATCGGTGTCGATCGAATTCAATACTAATCAATCGACAGATATCGGAACGATAAAAGTCGATCACACAATTTCTTGTGATTATCGACTTTGATCGATTTAAATCAATTTTGATCGACTGCGATCGACAAGTATCGGAAATACAAAAAACTGTGGCAAGACTACAGTTGCCGCGCACATACTAATGAAGCAGGATTGGTTATGCCAAGACTTTATTTTACCGTTTTAACACTGTAATTGGAAGCACGAATAAACCTGAAAAAACAAAAAGAAACTACCCTTTTCTTTATTAAACTTTATTGCTATACGGACGGAATAATACACTTCCATATAAAATTTGTTCGAGCTGTTACTGGTTTCGATAGTGCTCGATATTTGTCGATAATTGTCAATCGACAAGTTTAATTTGTCGATAAAAGTCGATAATCAGTTGAAAATCTTGTGATTATCGACTTTTATCGACAAATTAAACTTGTCGATTGACGATTATCGACAAATTCGAGCACTATCGACTTATCGACTACGTTTCCGATGATCGACTTTGATCGACTTGTTACGTCCTGGTTATATTTGTTCTGCAAGGATATCTGGCGTTAATAATGAAGAAAAAGGTAAGTTTGTCGCGGAATTTTTAGTTTTGCTTGTAAACATTCCCTTCGTGTGGGCTCACATAAACATTGCAGCCGAGATTGCGCAGTACGGACTGGAATTCATCTTTAACCTCAATTACCAGCCGGATATCTGAAGGGAAAAGTAATATTTTTTCTGAAAAACTAGCAAGAAAGGATAGATAACTTAAACTGGTGTTATTTTCAAAACAGAGTTAGTCTCCTCTACTAACTCTGTTCAAAATAAGCGTGTAAAAAAGTTAGCTTACCCGTCTCCTGCCCGTCCGCCATCTTTGAATATGAACGTGAAACTGCTGGACATCTACTATTTGTACTGTTGTCTCAAGAAACTCACTTCCGCCCGCCCCAGGCTCTTCTCTTCTTTTGAGGTTGCAAGCTGTAAGCTATCATATTCCAACATAGCCCTTCGTAGCCATACTTTACACATACCAGTGTAATTTGACCAGGAATAGCGCTACAGGTGGATATAAATTGTCATCCAGGTGATCCATGCGCAAACCTGAAAAATTAAAAGAATAAAATGCAAACTAATCTGCCCAGCAAAGAGAAGAGATCGACTAGTCCTGGATTTATAGTTGAATACGGGACAAATATGTTCGATTTTTAATATCGTTTTCTCTCAATCTCTTTTTCGCTATTATAATTATCAGTTTTTACAAAATAAAGGAGGTCGACCGTACGGTTGAGATGATAAACCGTAATTTCCAATATTTCGTCAGACATGGTCTGACTTCTTCAGGGATGAACTGTGCAGTTTATTCTCTGAAGAAGTCAGAACACAGCCTGAAAAGTCCTGAATTCTTCGGGGAGTGAACTCTACAGTTCATTCCCCGAAGAAGTCAGGCCTTGTAAGGCCAAGTCAGGCGGTGCCGTGACTTCTTCAGGGAATGAACTTCACACTTTATTCCCCGAAGAAGTCACGGCACGGTCTGACCCGCGTGACTTCTTCAGGGAATGATTTGTTCATTCCATGGAGAAGTCAGGCCATGCCTGATGAAATATTCAAACATAAAGTTAATCATCCAATTTATACCCCTTTCGCTGAGTAAGTTTTTTCTTTTCTTTAGAACTGTGAGATGTTCTGTATCAGCGAAGTACAGACAATGCCGAAGATGTCCGAAGCTTTTCGAAGTCATAGTAACCGGAGTTTTTGAAGATGTTTCCGACGTTTTTCGATTATATTCTGAGTTCAACGATTGTTTGATCATTTCAGATCCGGTTCGTGTCCAGTCCCACAATGTGTCTGGACTCGGTTTGGAGGATTCGATCATTTGTAGAATTTTTCTCTCGAAATTTAATCGAACTAGTGATGTTCGGTTTTGGAGTTACTTGTTCGAATTTGTGAGACAGGCGTTGGATGTTGGCTTGTGCGAGTGTGATAGACGTTTTTAATCAGCAGAAGTAGAAATGTGAGACTTAAAATGACTGAACGATTTTTTCAGATAATATTATTTATTATTTATCATTGAGCTGGTATGGGGTCAAAACCACCCGCTTCCTGTACCGCTAACTCGTGCTTCCGTACCTTTTTCTTCCGCACCCCCCCCCCCCGCCTTTCTGAAGTGGTTTTTGTCTTAAGAAAATAACACAAAATGTTGCGAAAATTTCTCCCGATTCCCGCCACCTTAGAAATCCCGCTTCCCATCCTTCCTTCTCCTGCCTCCCACCCCTTTCTCCCGGGCTCCCGCCCTCCTGTTCCCCTCCACGGTAGAGAATAGACGATTTTATCAGAGTTAGCACAGAGACATTGAAACGAAGCTGCAAGGGCGAAGCTCGCGAAACCCTGGTCTTTCATGGTCTTTCTAAGAACGCAGACAAGGTGAGGAACGAGGGTCTTCTTCACCGTGTCCGCCATCTTGGAATGACCATTGCCGGTAGAGCCTTCCCCCCCGGAGGGGGGGGGGGGTGGGTACTCAAAAAAGTTTTATACGGGGAGGCTCCGCCCCAAGTTCTAACCCCTTACCCTTTTATATACCATTTTTGAGAGAAATTGTACCCCTTTCGTATACCTTTAACTGATGGGGGAGTTTTTCGAATGTATTCTGAGGTGTTCGGACTGTTCGGATGTTTCCGACGTTTTTCGAATGTATTCTGAGATGTTCGGACTGTTCGGATGTTTCCGACGTTTTTCGAATGTATTTTGAGATGTTCAGACTGTTCGGATGTTTCCGACGTTTTTCGAATGTATTCTGAGGTGTTCAGACTGTTCGGATATTTCCGACGTTTTTCGAATGTATTCTGAGTTGTTCAGACTGTTCGGATGTTTCCGACGTTTTTCGAATGTATTCTGAGTTGTTCTGACTGTTCGGATGTTTCCGACGTTTTTCGAATGTATTCTGAGGTGTTCAGACTGTTTGGATATTTCCGACGTTTTTCGAATGTATTCTGAGGTGTTCGGACTGTTCGGATGTTTCCGACGTTTTTCGAATGTATTCTGAGGTGTTCGGACTGTTCGGATATTTCCGACGTTTCTCGAATGTATTCTGAGGTGTTCGGGCTGTTCGGATGTTTCCGACGTTCTTCGAATGTATTCTGAGGTGTTCGGACTGTTCGGATGTTTCCGACGTTCCTCGAATGTATTCTGAGGTGTTCGGACTGTTCGGATGTTTCCGACGTTCCTCGAATGTATTCTGAGGTGTTCGGACTGTTCGGATGTTTCCAACGTTCTTCGAATGTATTCTGAGGTGTTCGGACTGTTCGGATATTTCCGATGTTTTTCGAATGTATTCTGAGGTGTTCGGACTGTTGGGATGTTTCCGACGTTTCTCGAATGTATTCTGAGGTGTTCGGACTGTTCGGATGTTTCCGACGTTTTTCGAATGTATTCTGAGGTGTTCGGACTGTTCGGATATTTCCAAAGTTTCTCGAATGTATTCTGAGGTGTTCGGACTGTTCGGATATTTCCAAAGTTTCTCGAATGTATTTTGAGGTGTTCGGACTGTTCGGATATTTCCGACGTTTTTCGAATGTACTCTGTGGTGTTCAAACTGTTCGGATGTTTCCGACGTTTTTCGAATGTATTCTGAGGTGTTCGGACTGTTCGGATGTTTCCTACGTTTTTCGAATGTATTCTGTGGTGTTCGGACTGTTCGGATGTTTCCGACGTTTTTCGAATGTATTCTGAGGTGTTCGAACTGTTCGGATGTTTCCTACGTTTTTCGAATGTATTCTGAGGTGTTCAGACTGTTCGGATGTTTCCTAAGGTTTTCGAATGTATTCTGAGGTGTTCGGACTGTTCGGTTTACGATGAACGGACGCTGCCTAAGATGTCCGAAGCTTCATTTATCCGGTTCGTGCCCAGTCCCACAATGTGTCTGGACTCGGTTTGGAGGATTCGATCATTTAAAGAATTTTTTCTCGAAATTAAAATCGAATAAATAAAATAATAATAATAATAATGCACAAACATGCTGCTCGGTTTAGGAGTTAGTAGTTCGAATTTGTGAGACAAGCGTTGGAAGTAAGCTTGTGCAAGTGTGAAAGACGTTTTTAATCAGCAGATGTGGAAATGTAAGGCTATGTGAACGATTTCTTCAGATAAGTAAGATTATTTATCATAGCAAGTGAGCTTAGCCGAAATAGACCGTATTCCTGGAAAGAAAAATACTTTTTATACCCTAATGCATGTAATGTTTGTACACCATGCCCTCCTCCCTTCGTAACGTCAAGATGATTTATTTAGTTATTGCAATTCATGGCAAACAACAACAGCAACAGCGGCAGCAAACTATAGAATATTTAATGAATAAAAATACAACATTAAAATTGCAAAAACAAAATTGTAAAATAAAATAAAGGATACCAGTTTCCTGAACCAGATCTGAAAAAAAATCTCAGAAATAAAAAAGAACAAGAAAGAAACAAAGAAGAAAACAAAAGCATGTACACACCCGCGGTTTTGATACCAAATTGACACACTGATTTGGAAGGCACGAATCATAACCACTATACCATAAATAGACCTACATAATCATACATAGTGATACATGACCTTACAGAGTCTTACATGAACATTATTCATACACTAGTTATATAGCCATTCTGATTCATTGTCATAGCGTGAAATATGTTTCTGACGTTTTTTACTATATTTTGAGATGTTCGAAGATGTTCGGTATACGATGTACAGACGATGCCGAAGATGTCCGAAGCTTTCCGAAGTCATAGTAACCGGAATTTCGAAGATGTTTTCCACGTTTTTCGAATGTATTCTGAGATGTTCGGTATCTGATGTACGGAATTTTTTCTCGAAATTAATCGAATAAACAAACATGCTGCTCGGTTTAGGAGTAAGTAGTTCGGATATGTGAGACAGGCGCTGGAAGTTGGCTTGTGCAAATGTGATAGATGTTTTTAATCAGCAGATGTGGAAATGTGAGACTATGTAAACGATTTCTTCAGATAAGTAAGATAATTTATCATGGCACTGAAGTGAGCTAAACCTATTTATCTACCCTTAATGAATGTAATATTTGTACAGCAGGCCCTCCTCCCTTTGCAACGTCAATATTTAGTTATTACAATTCATGGCAAACAACAACAACAACAGCGGCAGCAAACTATATAATGAATAAAAATACAACAATAAAAGTGAGAAAACAACATTGTAAAATAAAATAAAGGATACCAGTTTCCTGAACTTGTGAGATCTGAAAAAAAATCTCAGAAAAAGAACAAGAAAGAAACAAAGAAGAAAACAAAAGCATGTAACCGCAGTTTTGATACCGAATTGACACACTGATTTGAAAGGCACGAATCAAAACCACCATACCACGAATAGACCTACATAATCATACATAGTGAAACATGACCTTACAGAGGCTTACATGAACATTATATATAGTTATACACGAGTTACATAGCCATACATTGTCATAAATAGCCCTACATAACCTTACAGAACTGATACATGACCATACATAGAAGACCTACAGAGTGATACGTGACCTTACAGAGTCTTACATGAGCATTATTTATACACTTGTTACATAGCCATACATTGTCATAAATAGCCCTACATAACTTTACAGAGTGATACATGACCATTATTTAGATACAATTCTAGATTTTAATTTTACCCTATATGCCCCTCCACCCTACATGGCCATACTTTGTCGGTCATACACAAGCCTACGCAGCCATTCTGTCATACTTTACTCCCATAACGGTCTGGCGGGCAGCCACGTTCTTCTTCCTGTCTAATGTAATAAATAACTAACAAGTTAGTATACTTTACAATTATTCCACAAAAGCGCGCGTTGGATATGAGATGGCCGGCTTTTATCATCTCATATCCAACAGGAGCGAGTGGAATAATTGTTTTGCTAAAGCGATCAAACGCTTCGAATCCTACCTAATCCTATCCTATCTTTTCAGTGGTCGGGATTTACAGTGTATTTTAGTTTAGAATCATCCTCAGGCATATAAACAAGTGAATCAACTGGGAATCACTCACGCGCTGTTCCCATCGTGGCTCTGTGGCTTAGATGGTAGAGCAGTGAACCTGTAACTTGAAGCTTGTGAGTTTGAATCCCACCTTAGCCACTGAATTTTCTTTCAGTGGTCAGTACAGAGTATCTTAGTTTAGAAACATCTTCAGGCATGTAAATGAGTGAATCGAATAGGATTCACTCGCGCCCCGTTCCCATCGTGTTTGTGGGTTCGAATCCCAACCTTTCTTTTACGTTAGAAAGTACAACCCGTTTTCGAAATGATCCCAAAATTGTAAAAAAAAAATCAATCTGATATCATCTACATATATCATATACATATGTTATTTAGCCATATCTAGTATTTTTATTCCAATTTTGATACTTCAGTCCAACTGACATAAAGCCAGTTCGTTCTCTGACCAAATGGACACAGGCACACGCTCAGGTTCGTGCGTTAGCACTGGCAGGGGTTCATGTCTTCGCAAGCACTCGCATGGCAGTCACACTGGCACTGGCTCTGTACCATAAGGTCAGACGGAAGAAACAAAGGCCGCAATATTTAGAGAGGAAGCCACATCAGCCGTAGCTGGTTTTCATGCGGGTCCTCTATCCAGATCGAATTGGAATTTGATTTTTTTTTCTCAGAATCGAACCAACAGCAAAAACTCAGCCATTTATATTCACACTTTACCCTTAATGACAGTCTGACGGGTAGCCACGGTCTTCTTCCTGTCTAATGTGATTCATAACTAACAAGTTAGTATACTTAACAATTATTCCACAAAAGCGCAAATTGTTGAATATGAGATGACCGGCTATAGTCGTTTCATAGCCAACAACAAGCGTGAGTGGAATAATTGCTGTACTTACTATAAACAATAATTTCATAGTTATTAATATATTTTGTGTTGTGTTGTTTAGTTTAGAATCATCCAAAGGCCTATTCATGAGTAAATCAACTGGGATTAACTCACGCGCTGTTCCCATCATGGCTCTGAAGCTTAGATGGTAGAGCAGTAGACCTGTTATCCGAAGTTGCTGGTTTGTAGCCCACCTAAGCCTCTGTTTTGTTTTAGTAGTCATTATTTACAGTTTTCCTTAGTTAAGAATAATCCTCAGGCACATAAATGAGTGAATCAAAAGGGATTCACTCATGCGCTATTCCCATCATGGCTCTGTAGCTCAGATGGTAGAGGAGTGGACCTGTAACCCGAAGGTTGTGGGTTTGAATCCCACCTAAGCCCCTATTCTTTTATAGTGTTTAGGATATACAGTGTATTTTAGTTTAGAATAATCCTCAGGCACATAAATGAGTGAATCAACTAGGATTCGCTCACGCGCTGTTCCCATCGTAGCTCTGTGGCTCAGATGGTAGAGCAGTGAACCTGTAACCAAAATGTTGTGGGTTTAAATCCCACCGAAGCCCCCTATTTTTTTTATTTGTAAAAAGTGTATCTTAGTTTAGAATAGTCCTCAGGCACATAAATGAGTGGATCAACTGGGAACCACTCACGCGCTGTTCCCATCATGGCAATGTAGCTCAGATGGTAGAGCAGTCCATGGACCTGTAACCCGAAGGTTGTGGGTTTGAATCCCACCCGTTCCTTAACACTAAGAAGTACAACCCGCTCTCGTAAACCCTAGATCATTTAAAAAAAATTTGGTTGCAGAAGATGTAATCCCCGCTTGAATACAGGCAGTCCTCTGGGGGTTAGAGCCGGTCGAATCCTGCGGGAAGTACTACTTGCTGGTAGGAGACCCACCCTACTCAACATTCAGAACTCATGAGGGTCTCATGAACAGTCCTGATTTGACTCGTATGGTACTCATGACCACTCATGATACCTACGTGCAATATATGAAAAATAGGGAGTGGAACCAGACAAGTACATAATACCGAGTCCGTGCCGACTGTACCGTTCCTCGGGAGCGATGCAAGTAGACAAGCACCAAGTGGAACGCGCGAAACCCTCCACCCAGCTTGGGATTACGTAAAGTTTTGTTTGGAATGATCTAGAAGTTTACGGGAAACGAGTTGTTACCTGAGTAACAGAAATTATCCACGCATGCGCAGTCAACAACCAGTATCCCAACCTGGAAGATCAAAGACAATTCAATGAGGATTGATTGTTCATAAATTGATTCAAGTTGTTTTGCTGTAAACAAATTGTTAATTATAAGGACACTTAACGTCAATTTACAACTTTTACCGACTGAAAGAAAATACAGGCCTTTTGGTAATTATACCAGAGAAGAGTTCTAAACCATTAATATTTACCTCTATAAGGCGGGCATTTTTCACAGATCCTGTCTTATCTGTGACCACGCTTGAACTTTGTGACTGTATCCAATGACCTTCTGAAAAATAAGAAAAGTGTTTATTGTCCACCAAAAATTGCCGTCTACCAATAAGGAATGATGCAGTTCAGTAGCTGAAATGCTGACGATTCTGAGAACCACACGAGTAATTTTAAAAATGACGTCCTAAAACGGTAGAAAGATCGGGTTTTGGCTTACGCTTAAAATTCTAATAAGTGAACATTTTGAAATACAATTGACTATAAAATTGAGCGAAATACTAAAAAGATTTACGGTTGCAGTTTCGAGTTTAAATACAAACGAAGGTGACAGAGTAATTCGCGGTCATTAGCGTTCAAAGTGTCAGTAAAGATCTTAAAAAATATAATCTATTTGGTGATATACTATTAAAGACAAGAGTTTTTAATTCAGCTCTTAAGTTACCTCTATATAAGGTGGGCATTCAGTTTTTCATTGCCTTTCCTGTCTTATCTGTGGCCACTACATACTTGAATTTGGTGACTGTATCCAAAGATCTTCAAAAAAAAAAAAATAACAAAAATGTTTGTTGTCCTTTGAAGTTCAACTACCACTTAGGAATAGAGCAGTTCCGAGTAGCTGAAATACTGACGATCCTGAAAACTACACGAGTAAATAACGCCCTGGCCTAAAAGAATAGGAAGAGCGCTGGGTTTTTACTTGTAGAGCCCTAGTTACTATTCTTAGATAAGTTTTACCAATGGTTTTGTCCTTTGAAGTAAACATTTTCAGATGTAGTCTTGTTCTTTGGCCTTAAATAAGGTTTGAAGTTACCTCTATAAGGCGGGCAATCAGTTTTTCATTGCCTTTCTTGTCTTCAGTCTGTAGCCACATACTTGAACTCAGTGGCTGTATCCAAAGAGTCAAAAGTTCTTCTAAAATAAAAAAAAAAAAATAACAAATGTATATTACCCATCAAGTTTGACAGCTACCACTAAGGAATGGCACAGTTCAGTAGCTGAAAC
This sequence comes from Oculina patagonica, assembly GCF_052425735.1. Classification (NCBI taxonomy): domain Eukaryota; kingdom Metazoa; phylum Cnidaria; class Anthozoa; order Scleractinia; family Oculinidae; genus Oculina; species Oculina patagonica. The sequence continues at coordinate 1,117,850 of NC_135762.1, forward strand.
TCTGACGATTCTAAGAACCACACGAGTAAATGACGCCCTAAAGGGTAGAAAGAGAGGGTTTTTGCGGACGCTTTCAATTACTGCAGAACCCTAATTACATTTCTGAGATTAGCCGCTTTACCGAGTCATTGTGTTTAATTCTAATAAGAGAATATTTCGAAATACAATTGATTATGTAAGAATGAGCGAATTACACTACGACGTTTTGGAGTTATCTTGACTCCATTATCAAGTAAAAAAGACAACGGTTGCAGTTTCGAGTTTAAATACAAAGAAAGGTGACAGAGAACAGAGTATCTAAAATGATAAGTGTTTCGCGGTCATTAGCGTTTCAAGTGTCAGTAAAAATGTTCAGAAATAGTCCCGTTTGTAAGTCTCAAATAAAATTTTAAATCTATTTGGGGATTTTATACGGCAAAAGTTCTATACGGCTCTTAAGTTACCTCTATAAGGCGGGCATTCAGTTTTTCATTGCCTTTCCTGTCTTAATATCTGTGGCCACATACTTGAACTTGGTGACTGTATCCAAAGATCTTCTGAAAAAATAAGAGAAATATCTATTATCCATCAAAATTGTTGACTACTAATTAGGAATGGTTCAGTTCAGTATGGCTGAAAAGCTGAAGCCGGATTCTGAGAACCACACGAGTATATGACGCCCTAAAGAGTAGAAAGAGTGGGTTTTTGCTGGCGCTTTCAATTACTGTTGAGCCCCAATTACAATTCTGAGATTAGCTTGACCGTGTTACTGTGTAAAATTCTAATAAGAGAACATTTCCAAATACAATTGACTTTGTAAGAAAATAAGCGTAAATTCAGTACGACGTTTCGTAGTCATCTTGACTTCATTATCAAGTAGAAAGATAACGGATGCAATTTCGAGTTTAAATACAAAGAAAGGTGATAGAGTATATAAGAATATTAAGTGAGTGTTTCTCGGTCATAAGCGTTTTAAGTGTCAGTAAAAATGTTCAGAAATTGTCTTGATTTTATAAGACAAGTTCTAAATTCGGCTCTTAAGTTACCTCTATAAGGCGGGCATTCAGTTTTTCATTGCCTTTCCTGTATTGTCTGTGGCCACATACTTGAACTTGGCCGGTGACTGCATCCAAAGAATCTTCAAAGATCTTTTGAAAAAAGATAAGAGATATGTATATTGTCCTCCAAGGTTTGTCGGCTACCACTTAGGAATGGTTCAGTTCAGAAACTAAAATGCTGGCGGTTCTGAGAACCACATGGGCAAATTAAGCCGCCAAAGTAAAATTCTCTTACCTGCCAAGCAAGGTTTCGGTTTCATGGTAGTGAACAACTTTTAAGGAGGTTGTTCTGAAAGCGGAGTTCTTGCTCAAAGTCAGGAAAACTCGCTGTATCCTTTAAAAGCGGATTCGTTTTCCTGAAGTTGGCGGAAGATCGGCAAACGTAACGCGACTGAAGTAGATCTAACTTTGTCCAACGGTTTCAGTTGAAGCAAATTAAAAGACGGTTGCGAAATTTAAAATCGCAAGTGGGTTGAGGTGCGCATGAATGAATAAAATGGCCTAACTATAAATTGTGAATTCTAAGCAAACGTGCAAATTTCTCACGTGCAGCAAAACATTTATTTAATAATACGTTATTGCAAAATTCCCACATCGGCGTATGATTCCATACTACTTATTTACATAACAGGTAGTTTTTTTCAAGTGCGGTTACACGGGACGAATTTTTATTCCCCAGGCGCTGGTTTCTCTGTATACTGGTATGCATTTTCATCTTTTTGCAATAGAAATGCAGCGGCATCTGATAAGTAAATGAATTTTACGGTAAATGCATAAGTGAAACTATTTTTCTAGTTTCACAATTTTTTGACTGTGTTAACTAGTGAGAAAAAAACTAAGGGCTGATATTTTTAACAAAAACTCAATTTTGAAATACTTACAGACTGTTCAAAGGAAAGAAAAAGATCATTAACGGGTATCGTTCTCATCAAAAAAAGATGTAATTTGATGAAGATCATCTGATCATGGAACGTATTTTGCTTCCCCGAATAACTAAAGAACCCACGCTTGCGGCTTGAGGTTTTCCTTCGGAATCACGAGACTGGGGGGGGGGGGGGGTGGGGAGTAGGGGGGTCAAAACCACCCACTTCCTGTGGACTTCCTGTACCTCTTATGCTGAATTTCTACTGACGCATATTTTTGTTTTACGTGCGTGAAAAAAAATTAGAGACAATGTATGAACGACTTGCGTAAACCTGTACGTACGTCGTTCATACATTGTCTCTTAATTTTTTCACGCACGTTAACGCACGTAAAAAATTACGCGTCAGTGGAAATCCACCTTAACTCGTGCTTCGGTACGTTTTTCGCCCGCACACCGCCCCTTTCTGTAGCGGTTTTTTTTTTTCTTAAAAAATAAAACGAAATGTTACGAAATTTTTCAATTTCTCCTGGTTTCTGCCACCTAAGGTGTCCCGTTTCCCGCCCTCTCTTCTTCCCCCGCCCACCACCCCTTCTATCCCGTACTCCCACCCTCCTGCTCCCCCCCCCCCCACGTGAGAGAAATGACTTGATGATTTTATCACAGTTAGAGACATTGAACGCAGCTGCAAGGGCAAAGATTGCGAAACCCTGTTCTCATGGTCTTTCTAAGGCCGCAGACAAGGGGAGGAATGAGGGTCTTCTTTACCGTGTCCGCCATCTTGGATAGACCATCGCCGGTAGAGCCTTCCCTTGATAATTTGCGCTGCCTGGAAACAAGGGCGGAGAAGGGGCGGAGTACTATTACACCTGTCGACCCTCCTATCTCATCTCAGGCGTCTTCTATTTGGTCGTGGGCGGTGCGGTATTCCCGGACTAGTGGAAAACACAGGGCCGGAGTCCCAGGGTCTTGGGGTCTGGAAAACGTGGGGCCCCGGGGTCTGTGGATAACACGGGGTGTGGAAAATGCGGGGTGTGAAAAACACGGGGTGCGGAAAACACGGGGTCCTGGGGTCTGTAGAAACGCGGGGCCCCGGGTCTGTGGAGAACGCGGGGTCCCCACGGTCTGTGGAAACAAACCAATGAAAACAAACCTGGCAAATGCAGGATTTACTGTCTGTGGGTAGTGTGCACTTGTCACCATTATACCACAACTATTAACTAGTTTTTATTGTTTCATAATACTATTTTAATTACAATTTTGTATTTCTCTGTTTTAAAAAACCTTGTTTTCTACAAAAGCTGCATGAGTATAATTAAAATTTTTTAACAAAGGGTACATTAGGCAACAAAACCCTAAAATAATTTATCTCTTCTTTCATGACACCTAAAAGTACATCTTGCATAAAAGTTCAAGTGTGGCCTGCTTTTCGACACTCAAATGAGCGTAGAAGTTTTCGTAGAGGTGTACACCTATACATTGCATTCCGTTTATATTTTACTGCACTCCCTAGTTATTGCTCCTCCAGAACTTTTATCTCTGATGAATACCACTTTCTGTTTGTTCTTCATCCATGGTGCATATCTTTGAGAGAATAATAGTCATTGGAGTGACATCTTCCTTAAACACCTCCACAGCATTAGCAAATTTGTTTTTAATGTTTCGCTTCCGAGTTGCTGCATGAAGAAGAATTACTGAAAAATAAAAGGCAAAAGTAAATTTAGTCATGGGGTAAGGGGGGACTTTTACTGCCATCTGGTCTCCTTTTCTTCAGTGAGATGTGGGTCTGGGTTGAAAAAGGGGCTCAGTAAGAACAGTGGCTAGTAATTGAGCCTAGAGTGAAAGCACTAAAAAAATCAATGGGGTCTGGACCACGCAATCTGGAGTTCAGCACACTAACCAAAGGCAACCATACCTTCCATAATAATAAGGAATAAATACCGGTAATTAAACTGGCTGGTCATTTAAATCTCAGGTAAACCAAATAAAATTGCTAAATGAATCATTCACCATCAAGGGATGGTGAATGGTCTTAAAAAATGCGGGTCGTGCAAATTTTTTTGCCAAATTTCAGGGGCATTGTTGTCTCGAATTTTTCTTTGGCGCCTTCTCGAAGTCTCAATTTCTTTTGCAAGGGTAAAAAGGTCTAGGGCTTGCAGAAAAGATATCATTCTTGCTATCTTGCTATCTTAAGTCTCACTTTACCATTCTCAACCCTCTATCTGTACTGATATATAATTATACCTGCAAGTGGTACAGTCACTCCCCAGATGAATACAAGTATGGATCCCAGTGCATAAATAATAAGAACTGCCAAGGCAACCACAGCGACAGGTACCAGGTAGGGGTACTGTCCTTTCAGCTTTGCAATCCTTGGCTCTCGGCTTTGTGCAATGCCAAATAAGACAAACATACAGACAAGTGTGACAGCACCTATGATTAAATCCTTTGGATATAGCGTCCTGAAGAGAAACATTGAACCAACATGAGTGTGAATATAAAGTGAAGTGAGGTTTTGCATTTTTTTCAAAATATAATATTTTGAAGACATGATTCCAAAAGTTGGGAAAAAAAATTTGCCATCTTGAAAGTATTATGATCAGTCAATCCAAGCTTCCCCCCCCCCCTTGAAAGTATTATGATCAGTCAATCCAAGCTTCCCCCCCCCCCCCCCCGGCAACCCCCGGGTATTTGATCGCTACTGAGGCCCAGATAGTGATTTGATTTGACGGTTGAGGGGTGCAGTGTGTCAAACTATAAAACACTATCGAGCTTAAGTGCATGAAGTTAGTACTTGGTTACGTTATTGTAAATTAGTTTCAACATATTTTTTGCTACTAAAATGGCTGATTCCCTCTATAGCGCGTGCCTGCAGGGAATCACGGTAGTTGTATTCATCAAACCATGTGCGAGACTCAGCAATGTGCATCATTGCTGAGTCTCGCACATGGTTTGATGAATACAACTACCGTGATTCCCTGCAGGCGCGCGCTATAGAGGGAATCGGGTATTGGCTGACTTACATAAGTCATTAGTGTCGGTTTAGACCTAGTGTTAATGAGAAAACCTAACTCATAATTAACTTTCAGCCCCAACTAGTGGGGGCATTTTACTGTGCAACTGGCCCACATGGTGAGGTTTGCCAGGGGGGGGGGGGTGGTGCTTGTCTAGCTTGGAATTGACTGATACATTATCTTCCTTGCAAAAAAGGTGTTCAAAAGTGTGCAGCTAAAATACCATGTGATGCCCACTGGTCATGCAGTGTTGTGGTCAAGATTCATTTGAGAGTTACTTGCCATGTCTTCTCCCCCAAAAAACCTTTGGTGACAAGATTGTAAAATTTTACAGCCCTAGTCCGAACGTGACGTCACAACATGGTCAAAATTGGATTTCCATTTTCTCACTATTTTTTGCTTTAATTTAGCAGTTGCACCAGTTTTCAGCACCAAAACAGTAACTATGACCGAAAAAACAACAAATTCGTGACTTGAAAAAAAAAATTTGCAGTCGTTTTATTACTATATTGAAGTCAAGTCTAAAATCATGAAGAAAATGACAAATCACGTCGCTCAACTAACGACATAATTTTTTTGCAGCAAACTTACCCAACCACAATGAAAATAACGACTGCACTAAGAAAGTAGTTGGTCTGGTAATAAATGAGGTTGTTAATCATTCTGTTCTCCATCCTATCCCTATCTTGTAAGGTTGGAGCAGTGAACTGAGCATCTGTAACAAAGTCTTGAAGTGAGCGCAGAGGCGCCATTTCCACCGCCATCTTGCTTCGTGTCACTGGAGAAGTCGCTGACAACCTGTTTACCATCGCGGGCTCAACTATTTTTTTTTCGCGAGGGTAACGCGCATAGAAGGGAAATAGGCAAAAAAGAAGGGGAAAACGCTGGAATACAATCTCGAACAAGAACCCCCATGTAGACGGGCCTAGAAGCGACATTTTCTGTTGTTGTTGTTGTTCAACCCAAGCTGCGTTATATTGAAGCGTGACATCCGATGTACGATATACGAGACGAGTATTTACACCACTTTGAATTTAGAAATGTCTCCGGGCAGTTTCCTTTCCAATACTATAAATCATCATATATAATTTATCGCTTTTGTTTTTACTTTGCCCCGTTCTAGTTTACTTTGTGGTCTAAGTGGGGATTTCTAATCAAAATCCCTCTGTCCCATACCCCCTCCCCCATCTAGGCATTTCAAGTGGTTGAAGTGATGAAAGATGACTCGTGCTATTAAAAAAGCAAATAAGAATGCTAAACCTTGACTACCCTTCGTAGAAAAGAAAAACAAAAAGAAAAAAAAAACTTGCCTAAGAGACGGTCGTCAGCCACCAGCGGCCTGGGCACGTCTAATATTTCCTGTTTGTTTGGCGGGAACAACTTTTTTGAAAGCGCAGCTGAACATGCGGGTGATCTTAAGCCGCTATTTCAAGGAGAACGGGGGTCTTTAACGAGAAAAACGTATCGACCCTCTCATAGACAGGAAAAATTGTCTAGTTCCCTAAAGTAACTTTAGTTTTGAGCAGAAACCCCCTCTCAAACCAGTTTCAGGGGCTTGTGGCTTGTACGGTAGAAAACAGCACTTAATTAACTTAATAAGATCAATAACTATACTCAATTTAACTGGCAAAAAAGAATTTTATTAAAAACCAGTCTTATGACAAAAAATATGGTTTACGTACTTGGTACAGTGTATTAAAATTGTTTATAAAAAGGCTATCATTTCGTTCTCTCCATTTATCAGTAGGACAAATCAGGAATCGTTAAAATGGCTCCACATTCCCCACAGCAGGTATCAACTCGCAGTATATTTCTATTCCTCGCAGGAAAACTTTCTCGTTGAGGAATTCATTGTGATCATGAAGTAGGATTGGAGTGTTGTTCATTGGGAAAAAACCAATGGCGGGATAACCAAGCTATATAGAAAAAGAAAGAAACAGAAAAAAAAATTAGCAGGTATACTAAACGAACTTACCGAGACATGAAACGCAAAAAGACAAAAACGCGCAAGAAAAAAATATACTAAGCGAAAACTGGATACAAGAGGTCTCCCGCCTTGTCCCCAGTTTACCAGCACATTTTTTACCCGGGGAGGGCATATATATATGCGGAAACCGAGTTATGACGATCAATGGAGACCCCCTTCCCAAAGGCTAAGCGCAAAGCAGCGTTTAACAGCATCCAATTGTATGACAGTCAGGATCACGAGAGGGACAGGAGCGACCACGGATCGGGGGCCTCTAGGAGGGAGGGGGGATAGTTCATGGTCCTTTGACCCCTAAAATATTGCACATTTTCTCTGCTTCCCGTTAATAAACTCAATTGCCCAATATCCTTTTCTCACGTGCAATAAAGGACCAGGTTCCCTTGTTCCCAAAAATCCTTGGGACGACCTCAGCAGAGGGGCGAGCACGAGGCAAGTTTACACGTCTAGGAAGATGTCCCCTGTTTTATGAGTCAAATGAGTCTACGAGTAATGAGTCAATAAGTCAACGTCATTTTTACACAAAGTAGGTTATTATCTATTGAGCCTCGGTTTCCCTTTACAAGTAAGCTTATAGAAGCACTCTACTTTGCTTAGTTGCACTCCACTTTGCTTGCGGTAAAGGGTAACACTATTTTTAAATTAATAACTCTAATTTAAGATTTGACTCATTGACTGATGACTCATTTGACTCATAAAAACGTTACTCTCGTCTACAAAGCGCACGAGGAAAACGCGAGCAAGTACTTCAAGATGAAAGATGCCTACCTCACGTATATAACGACTATCCGTTCCTGCTGGGAAAATCTCTTTCTCTATTTTCATTTCCCTAAAATAATAGAAGACTTGTAATGAGAAGACAGTGGTGAAAAAAAAAAAAAACGAGGCAGAAAAGCAAAAGCGTAACCGCGAAGATTAATGTATAAGAACTCTGTAACATTAATTTGAGGCTTTTTCTACCATTTGCGTCCATCCTTGAAGCGTGACAAATTTAACACGTAGTTTTACTTTTATAACCTCGATGGTTTTGTCTGGTTACGTGTCACTTTTGACCAATGAAACGTTTGCAGTCAGGTCGCGAAATGGACAACGTTTTGGCGCCATACGATCATGTTTTCTTCAGGAGCTATCAATATTTTCAAGATTTGCCCACTGACTTCCATGAAAGTCTGCTCGGAAAATATCACTGCAAAAAGCCAAAGGGACCGTTACACTCGACATCCTACCGTGAATATATTTGAAATTGAATTAGAAATTAATTTAACTTACATCTTTTTGCAAGTTGTACTGAAGGCTTTCCACCAAGGATCATCATCAGTGATCGGTGTTAACACGTGATTATCGCATTTCTGAAAACAAGAAATCAAAAATTAAAACAAATTAAAACTCGAGCGAAAGAATGACGACTGAGCCACTAGCTCAGTTAACAAATAACTAACCGAAGACACTAGCGTGGACATCAATTTGTCAAAAGTCACTTTCTGCAACTTGAGGAAATTTAAAGGGCAACTGCCTTTTATTTTCGCCATTTTTTGACGAGCTGATAAACATTCCCAGTTCATAGGAAAACCACCAATAATAGTTTAGTTTTACTTGACAAATGACAGGAACACATTAGGAAGTGAGGATGACAAACGATGGCGAGGATGGCACAGATTTCAACGTGGACAAACATAAAAATGTCAAGTGCTTCCCGCCTGGCTTTCATGTTCAGGGGTGGACGCATGGGGGAAGAACGGCTGATGACGAGAAATAACAAGTAAAACAACAACAACAATGACAACAAACAACGTCAACGACGACAAGCAACAACAAAGTATGCTGTCAACAGTCCACTTCCTATAACCGTTACTTGCTTTTTTCGTCCATTACCGAGAACGGTCGAAAAAAGAGCCGAGAGCCCCGGTGCTTTAGTACACTAGTAATACTATACTACCTGCAAAAATTCATAAGATACATCTTCTCCAGCCTCTTCACACCACTGCTTTACTTGATTCTCAAATTTCTGAAACAAGAGAAGAAAAATAAATAAGAAGAGTAGCAAGTTGCTTCCCTAAAGTTGCAATAAACTCCCTTTGGATGCTAATGCTGGTCCATTTGCAGGGCCCCACAATTTGACTCTGGTACCCATTTATACAAGGGTGGAGGGAGGCACCGTGAGGATTGAGAATCCTACCCAAGAACACAAGATCCAGTGTCCAGTTCGCTATCCATTATGGCACCCCGCCCAATAAAAGATTATAACAGTGGTACTCATTAAAATTGAGTAAAGAAAAAAAAAAAAACATAAAAATGTCAATATTTACTCTACCTCAAGGTCCATTGTTGGTGCAATTCTTATGTCAAACACTAAAAGAAAGGATCATTCTATTACAAAAGAATGATAATTTCACACCAGTGTAACAAAAATGTTTTAAAAATGCTACAGCAAGCTCAAGGGCGTAGAAGTCAAACCAGAGGGTTTTGAAGATGAATTAGGTCCACCGAAAGCATTTGTAGATGACAACAAAGACGAAGACTGAGATCCAACAACAACAACAACCCTGAGGGCCAGAGGACTTTTTTTTTTTTTTTTTGCAGGGAAGACACTATTTGTGAGCGGCGATCAAAGATCGCGGCTTCTTCTCTTTGTTCCGCCCACAAAAAAAAAAAAAAAAAAAAAAAAAAAAACTCTGGAACCCAGGGTACATTGAACAGCGTGAGGGAATTGGAAAGCCACATTGATCACAAATCCATGCCGGCACGAGGAATCCTAACATGTACATTACACTCCGGCTTAGGAGTATCTTATTAAAGCATGATACCATTAAAGCATAAACTCCTGTACAAAAATAATTACCTGATGACATTTCTGATGGTACTACATTAGCCTGGACACCACCCTTAAGAAAGAAATTTCAACAACAATAATTATTTGGTAAATTGACAGTTATTGACAAGGCTTCTTTTTGTATTAGATTTCAATATAATATCCAGCATGCTCAGATTAGTATGAAAAACCAACCAACAAACAAAAAAATCCAACCATACAAAAGTGAAATTAATATGATGTTGTAAATAGGCAAGTCTAGATCTGTGACTGAATTGTTTTTCTTTTTACCTCAGCAACTGTCCAGTTAACTGTAGTGACATCTCCCAATCTCAGATCAGCATTTGAGTTCAACCTTGTCAAAGATTAAAATACCAAGGCTAAAGGATAAATAATCTATGCATAAAATATGTATTCTCTTGTAAACTGTATTAACTAAAGGTGATCATTATCGGAGAAAAATGCCAATGAAAGTTTTTTTTTGTTGAACTGTTGGATCAGGTAATATTCCAGACTGTAATTGAGAACTATATTCTCTACCCCTCCAAAAGGAAAAAAAATATAGAAAAAAATATTGAAGCCCTTGACAAGAATTAGGTTGGAATTGTTGAACAGTACAACCTAAACAACTGATTTCTCAGACCTCTCGATAACTTGAATTAAAAGTATTATTTCCCTTGGATTTTGTTCACCCAGTCAAACACTGAAATTTTAACCTCTGATTTGTTGACCAATTTGCGTTTTCTATGGAAGTTTGGGAAAACAATGGGGTTTCTCTGTCTGTACTTGCACATGATCGATAGTCCTACCTCTTCTTTTGTTCATCCCTGAAAGCTGTAAATGACTGAACAACTTTACACTGTAAAAGGAAACTTAAGTTAGTATAAAAGTCATGTATTTCATCTTTCTTTTAATTTTGAGTTGTTCTTTTTGATGTTTAAGTTGAAGGAAGCAGACACTGAATGTGAGAATGCAGGCCTTCCATGAAACACAGCCACAACAAGGTCAATTAGTTAGAAAAAGAAGAAAATGTTATTAGAAATGTACTCACCATCTTTTCAGCAGCTGTACTCTCAATAAACCTGGAGCCATGACCAGGTTGGCCTTTGCAAGTAACCTTCACCCCTAAAAAAAAACAACCGATCATGAGTCAGTTTCACAGGCTATGAGCTCTATTACACCAGGGCTGCAAATAACAGTCAGTCATCGGACATTGGTAGACCAAAATTTGTTCATGTCCCACGAAATCCCAAGTGTGGTTGGACATGACGTCCGGACAATTATTACTATTCTCTCGACCATTTTTCTTAGCAGTTTCTGTGTTACAACAACAAGCTCTTAAACAACAAGCTCTTAAACAACAAGCTCTTATTATAGTCGAGAAAGTAGAGCTCGACCAGTGTCTCCACCGCCATATTGCAATCAAAAATCGCGACACATTTGCGGACAATGTTTTGATTATGAATCATTTTACGGCAACAATGAATAAAAATATGTCTGACTACAATTTTGTCTTGTCTGACCAAGATTGTGTCTTAGTACGACATATGTCCGTTCAAGTGAAAAAAATTATTTGCAGCCCTGTTACACTGTATGTAGAGGGGGAACAGGGGCATCTGAAACTGATGCCTCCCATGACTTTTACTCCCACCTCTAGCCTCTTTCTGTAGCCATTCCCTCCTCTTTATCTCATATATATTGCGAGACTATAACAAAATACATGCATTCATAATACCCTGTTAAGTGCATGGCTTGATCGACTCAATGAAGAAGATTGTTTGAGTTCCAGAATGCTCAAGGCACTGACTAGAGGAAAAAGGTCATTAAAAATGCAAGAAAATATTGCTGTTTAAAGATAACTACTTACACCACACAGATCTCTCTCCATAAAATATTGTGAATGAATCTGTTGGGTTTGCAAGTCCTGGTGTAAAAGTTAATCAATGAAGACACAAATCATTATCACTGTATCTTACAAGATTAGAAAATATTTACATACATGTACTGTTACAAAAAAATTGTTTGTAAATGCGATAATTATAAAATTTTTAATAATTATACTTTTTGAGGGATGTAAACAATAGGTGGAAGGTGAAAAAAAAGCCACCTGAGGACTTGATTCTTCTGGCTTAAGTAAAGACTGTGTCTGGCTAGATCTTTCTTTTAATGAGACCCAAATTTTCACCTATTGGTGAAGGGGTGACAAAAAATTATAAGAAATTGGGGCCACACCTGGACCCCTCTTGGAAGACTAGCCCAGGACACAAGCGATGGAGAGCAGAAGTCATCAATGGCCTAGGCTCAATCCATAGATGGGCCTGACCGAGTGATGTAATTTACTTAATTTATCCTCAAGCAAATGGGGCTTTTTTTGATCTCTAGCTTAAATGGCTATTGTATTGAGTTCACAAATTTGCATTATCTTTAATTTTTGTAGATTAACTTTTTTTGCACAGCTTCATTGTAAATAGGTCAGTACCCCACTTTATAAATTCTGTGCTTCTTACGAGTATATATTTTAAAGCTAAGATGTACAAGTCGTAAAAATGAATGAAAAAGTACAATTAGGTATACTAAAAACTAAATTAATTAAATATTTATTCTATAAAAATTAGAAAAAAAAAATACTGCATACCTTCATCCAAAGCAAAACCAAGGTTGAATGACTTAAAATCATCTGATTTCAGAAATTCTCTCATTCCATCTCCACCAATTTCTTCATCTATGTTATGAAAAACACAAAAAGGTCAACAAGAGAAAGTAATTCAAGATGCAGCCTTAAGTAGTTAAGGTTGCAGAAAACAATACATATTAAAGCAACATTTTGATACATGTGGCATATATTATTATCAGCCAATGCCGGTGTCAAAGTTCCATACAAAATCTCATATTTTGCCACTGAGTATTCCTGTGACATTAGCCTGTTAAATTAGCAAGGTTACTTCCTGACAGCCCCCCCCCTCCCCTGCCCCATCTCCCAGACAGAGTAAGGATGTAAAAGAAACCCGTTTTTTCTGCTTGCCCTTTGGACCAGTTGGAACTATTCTGTGCTAGCCTTTAGGCCTTTCTCTGCCAGTATCCGTACTTCATCTGCCAAGTCCAAAAATATTACTTGCCTGATGGGCAAGTGATGACTAGCCAGACAGAAACTGAGCTATCAGACAGGATTTTCTTTGCACACCGCAGACAAGGGTTAAAATCCTACTTGCTACTTCAGTGTCCAGTAGCTGTCTCATAATATAAGACAGACATAGACTGAGTGGAGTGCCCTGAAAGTTTTTAGAGAAAAACCAGTGCAGCACTAAAACATGCAGATACCTGGAACAAAAGTCATGTGAATTGTTCTGAGAAGGGTCACTCCCTGTGACCGCAGCTTTCTTATAGCCTCAATGTACCTAAAGGACAGTGCAAATAATGACAAAAAGAAACAACATTAGTTCCTGCATGAGTACTATTGTATAGCAGAAGTATGTACATAATTAATATAAATTGAGAAGAAAATATATTAAATTATTCAAATATAGTATTCAAATATATTAAATGTAGCTGACATCCCAAGCTCAAACCCCTTTGTCGGATGTCACTGAGCCATGCACTAGTCGGTAAGTCTGAGTTTAGGCTAAAATAATTTTCTCACCAGCCATTTTCTAACCTGCAATCAGACTTATTATTTACAATTTTCTAGACATTATCTGATGGCCTCAAAAATATTGCTTTAATTTATTTAATAACAACCCTCCAAGTTTATTTTTTTCCTTAGTGGCCATTTGGCCACCAACTGTTCAAGTTTGGTTGCCAGTGAAAAATTTTAGTCACTAAATTAGGCTCACGCTATCAATCCTTTTTTTCAATTTTAGTCACCAGGCTGGCAACTTCAGTTCCAATTAAGTCACCAGTTCCAAAATTTTAGTCGCCATGGCGACTAAAATAGTCTTAACTTGGAGGGTTGAATAATTAAAGCTAAGAAAGGAAATTAAATACTTACTGTATACCGACACATTTCATATCCTGACAAAAAGGAAGGAAGAAACCAGGTTAAAAAGATTATTACGTTTATTTATAGTAACACAGCAGCTCTGAAAGCCAAAAAATGTCCAAAGTATTGAATGATGATTGTTTGAAAAAATAGCAGGCTTGTTATGCAGGCCAATAATTTAATACCGTAAAATTCGGGTTACATAACCCCCCGCCTATAAGCCCCCCGGTTATAGGCCCATCTACCTGGAAACAAAAAAAAAATCTGATTATAAGCCCTCCCAGATATAAGCCCCCCTCTGCCGGATGACAGTACTGAACAGGGCTAAATGTTGCTTTATTATGCGTTTTTAACTTAAAAACGTATTTTGATCAACACTCCCATGGCCCATTTCAGAATGTTTTTTTTATTCAGCTTATAAGCCCTCGCAGATATAAGCCCCTCCACTTATAAACCCACCCCAAAACCCTTATGAAGTTGTATAAGTCCAGGGCTAATAACCGGAATTTTACGGTATTCTTCATACTGGTAGGAAAATTATTTTGTGCTTGTATTCAAGCAGCATGTTGCAAAAAAATTTTTTAGAACCAATCTATATTTATGCTGGTTCTCCAAAAATAATAATAAAAAATGAGAAACTAATGCCAGGGAAAATATAAGCAAACAATTTCTTACTTGACTTCCACGGGCATAAATATCACCATTTTCTGTTTTGTGGGCAGAAAAAGGTTCATATGTCCAATGTTCCTATAATAATAATAATAATTTAAAACAAAAAAATTAACTAAAATGAGTCACATCATGATTCCAAGATTGGAAAAATTTAAATATACTAAGAGAATTGTCCAATGGCACTCATTAAAAAAATATATAGAATTAAATTCTTAATCACTAGTAAAATCTAAAAATTAATGGCAGTTATTAACTTACTGAACCTGAGGTTTAAAGCACCTGTTGCCAGCTGTCTCCTATTTCCTAGCTTCTGGAAAAGGGAAAAGATCCTTTTTCCTGCCACAGATTGAAATAGGAAATGACTGCATGCAGGCTAAGCAGCTGGAAAGTGGCACTCGTGCGAGGGCCTGTTCTCCAGCACAATTTGCAGGGGGTTTGAACCCTGGTGTTTAATTTTAATATCAAAAGGTTTAATAATTATAATTTTATTCTCAACTAGAAAATAATAGAAAAACCTAATCTTTATGAATATATGTTTTATTTTACTTTGTGTGATAAAATACATGCATGCAAACTTGAAACTTACTGGAAAGACAGGAACTACATCTATGTGACTGTTTAACATAATGGACGGCAAACTAGGATCTCTTCCTTGCCATGTTATGACAACTGCTACAGTTTTACCAGCATCTCCCTGGTGTCAATGAAATTCAAAGTTGAAAATAAACAATTTGTTTATTTCAAAATAACACACAGGTAAGTGATTATAATCAGCTTAACCTTCCATGAGCAGACAGCCTTGGGATCAAGAGAAAAGTTATGACAATGAGGACATAACAAAATTGAATGTAGTTTCACTTTAATCAGCTAGCACAAGGGATTTGTTAACTATATTCATTTAAGTGTGTTGTTCTTTGTGGAGGGGGATAGGGGGCAGGAGCCCAGGAGAAAAGGGGCAGGAGACAGGAGAATAGAGAGCGGGAAGTGTGATTTCTTACTAAAGGTGGTGGAAACCGGGAGAAAACACATAAAATTTTGGAACATTTTATCATATTTTGCAATAGATATGGGACAAAGGTATGAGAGGCAGGAGGTGTCCCCCTGTCCCCCCTTCTTTGGAACTCTGGGTCAGGTTGTGGTTATGTGATGCTGCCGTTGTACATGTAAGCATCAAGAAACTGAAAATTAACTCATGAAAATTCTGCCTTTTTGGTATGCTTCCTATCTGACCATGTTACAACCTCTGCCTTACCCCTTGGACCCTTCCTATTAAACTCCTACAGCTATCTAATGCACCTATCAATGGTTTGCCCCAGGATGGGGGGGGGAGCTGGCAACCCCAGGGGAATTTGACATTGTTTGGAAGCCAGAGTCAAATTCCCCACCCCTGGGCACCTAGTGTATGTCAAATTTCACATATCTCCTCTTAAATTTCTAACCCTGCAGACCATTTTAGACGTCAAAATCCCTACCGTTGAAGAGCTTCACGATGTCAAATTTTCGGTGGGTTGGCCACCCCCCCCCCCCAATCCTGGGCCAGAGCATTGATAGGTGCATAACCTATACCTGCCAACTCTCACGCCTTAGGCGTGAGTCTCACGCCTGCGAGTTGAAAACTTCGATCTCACGCCAACTCACGCTTACGAGCCAATTTCTCACGCCTAGTTGAAAAATGTGAGTTATTACAACCATAAATAGAACACTTTCCAAATATGTGAACTCAAACCAATGTGAGAAACGAAAACCCCATGTAAACTGAGTTAATGAAGATATTTTCCCCGAAATCTCAGAGTTTTGACAAGAAAAGCATTGTGTGGTTCCAGAAAATATCCATACCCCCACCACGGAGGGTATTTCACGTAAGACCCCCCACCTCTCTGGAATTTCCGTTTTTGTTAAGAAAAATAAACCCCCCCCACCCCTCCGGAATTTCCAAAAGTATATTGCGTACCCCCCAGCCCCTCTGGAAAAAAAGATAAATTGTACAATGCTCTAAATTTTAGGCCACCTCTCTTGTAAACAGTTACAGTGTATAACTGATCGATCGGAAGATATGTTAGAACGATACATACGTTACATGTACTGCTGAAGACAAAATAAGAAATTTCCTCAAAAGTAAACAAACAAAATATCTGGTAGTCACTTGTCAAATTACCTTGTTGTATAACCATCCATCCCTTTTCATTCCAATCGCTTTAGAAAACCGCTATTAAAATGTATCAGAACACAGATTTGAAGTGTTGATATAAACCATAAACATTCACCGTAAACGTGATCGCAAAATCGCTAATGCTCGCTGAGAAAGCAAAATTTAACAGGAAAATTACAAACAAATAGCCAGAAATAACAAAACCATGTTAATCTCGAGTTTCTGACATCATTACACTATTTTCATCGCTAATAAACATGAAACTTTTCACAAACAAGGACGATTTTCCTTCGATCGAACGTGAAACAAGCAACCCTTGACACCAGGGTAGCCGGTCATAACGCCCCCAAGATAAAACGCCCCTGAGACATAACGCCCCCTTTAAGACATGACGCCCCCTATTGCGATTTATATATTCAGAGAAAGATCAGAGAAGAGAAGGATCCGAGGATGTAATAAAATCAATAAATGATATGAACTACTTTAGTTTATTGGCCTGTTTGCGTTGCAATTCATCCGTTAATGGCAATTGTGATTCTTCTGTTTTTTTTTACTCGATCGGTGTCGCTCGATCCATGTGAGCAACGAGTAGTAAGATGAATAACTATGTAAAGATACTTACCTTAATTTTTACGGTGCGATTCCATTGTTTAACTAGGTTACACTTAGTTCACTTAGTTTCTCACTCGGTTTTACAAGTACATGTACGAGGCAAGGATAAAAGCTAAGGTAATGAAAAGAGAAGAAAAAAAAGGAAAGAACAAGAACCTTGGATCGGTCGAACCCGCTCACTATAATCTCGTTTTTTTACGATCGAAAACTGAAAAATTACGTTCCTGCTATCGTTATCATAAAATTACAAATAAAATTTGCTTTCTTACAATGGGGACATCATGTTTTATATGGGGCGTTATGTCTTAAGATAAGGGGGCGTTATGTCTTATAGGGGGCGTTATGTCTCGGGGGCGTTTTACCTTCGGGGCGTTATGACCGCAATTCGACACCAGTGCCTTTCGGTCAAACCACGTGACAAGTTTCGGGGGACTGGTAACAAGTAATGGCGGACGAACGAACATGGAGGATTTCAGTGAAATTATTTGCTTTCAGTGTGCTTTCAGGAGAAAGAAAACCCGTTTTAAATGTAAAGCGATTGTGAATCAAGAACCCAGAGTGCTATTTTTGCTATGTAAAACACTTGTAGAGTAGGTAAGAAACAATTTTTGAAACTAGTTTGCACTGCATCAAACTTGACCGTCTGGAAACATAATTCCACTGGCAACCCCCCCTCCTCTTCGGAATTTCCTGTGCCCTTGACCCCCCCACCCCTCTGGAATTTCCAATTTCCTCCGTGGTGGGGGTATGGATATTTTCTGGAACCACACATTGAGAATGTGGTCGTGTTTAGCAAACACGTTCTGGGACTGTGTTCGGGATATGTTCGGAACGTCTTCGGAATACTTCGGACATCTTCGGGAATGGTCGTGTCATCTCCGGAAATCCTAGCACTCTCAGGATAAAAATCTCACGCCTTTGACCCAGAAAAAGTTGGCAGGTATACATAACCCCCTTTTCTTCTGGGCCTCCATGCTTTATGGCCACCTCTAGCAATCTTCCACTGGTACTTGACAGGGTTTTCATGAATCTCACTGATTCTAATTCTGTGCACGTGTGCCTGGGAATTATCTCACTAACTGAGGGGGGAGGGACAGGATGGTAAATCTCCCTCCTCCCTACTTTTTGAGCCGATTTCTCCCTCCTCCCTATCCTGTTCCGCCCCCCTCCTAACTGTTTGCTGTTTAAATGTAAAATGTTAACTACAGTTCTACTTACTAACCTTAATACATTTAAATGGAAGGTCGAGTTCTTTTGCAATCCTTTCAAGGAAAATGATAGCACTTTCTGAAATGGGAAATATAAGAATTTAATAAAATGTTATTTATTACACCCCGAAGGAAGACAACTCGCAGGTCTGTAGTTTAGACCAAGCTACACTTACCATAGTCCGGATTTGGCTGAACAGTTTTTATCCTCAAGTACTCTCTAAAAACTGTAACGGAGGGGTCTTCTTCCACTTTCGCCCGCTTGGCCGCCATCTTTGCAAAAAGTGACTCCCCTCCCCTCCCTACTGCCTCTGACCCCTGGCAGGCAAGTATTCACAAGCGATTTACAAGGGGGATACCCTTAAGAATACCGAACGGAAATATTAACCAAACGAATGGTTTTCCCTGTGACTTGCATCATAAAATTTCTAGTGATTTTTTTTATCGATATTATAATAATTAACAGACCTTTAAAATTTACAGACTATTTTTTCTACTAAAGATTATTGATTCCACCCCACCCTGGTTGGGTTCCATTTTATTTTCGCGCGCCATGCGCATTGCGCCTTATTGTGGAAGTGGGTTTCTTTCTTTTAATTGTTTTTATTTCAGTTTCATCTCTAATAAGCAGCCTTTCTTTGGAAGTACGTTATAGGACAGGTGAGATTTTATATCAGTTTTGGTTTTCTTATCGCAGTTATTGTAATCATTTACAGAAACGCAAGAAAATTCGTTTCCGCTCATACTTCAGTGACCTCCGATCTGACCTGATCAAGTGAGCTGGAAATGCGGAGATTTTTCTACGAAAACATCGTAACAAACAGGGGAATCTCTGTTTTGAACTGAAGATCCGTTAAAAACACTAAATATTTCAAGTAATCGAGGAAAATCAGATGCTTTGCTAGTTTGCCATGAAAAGCCTAGTTCAGTCACACCAGTGACATAACGGCAAGGTCACGCAAACTCAAAAAAACACCTCACGTTGATGTTTTATGTCCCCAGTGACCCAGTGCGAACAACACAACATAAGAACATAGCAGGAACGTTAAAACATAACCATAATGAAATAAGGGAAAAACTGATCTTTTTTTATGTCATGTCGCTAGTGTAAACCAGGGTAAATAAGCTTACTAGTTACATTCAGAGATGGCGGAGAGTTTTGAAACGTGGGGGGACTAAGACTGTCCCAAAAATACTTGGCAGGTTTTCATATTTGTAGCAACTTTTTATTTTCTGACCGAAGATTTCTGAAGATTCTGTGATTGTTGTTCAAAGCCATACAAATGTTTCCGATCATTTTTTTAACTTTTCCGAAGATAAACAAAGTTTACCGAAGACTTCCAAGTAATTTTCTATAGCCCCCCCCCCTGCCCCACCGCCTATGACATTGTACTGCTGGTACATTCATATTTCTCCTCTACTTGTAACTTACAGAATAATGTCATCTGGGGATGAAGAAAATACTAATAGCTTGCAAAACTTGGTAAGTTTTTACATTATTTTGCAATACTGTTGTTACATGGCAGGGGTATTTTGCAGAATCCTGAACGCAGAATGCAGAATGATGCTCTAACTAGCAAATTAAAGCTAACCACAACCAATTAAAGCCAACCACAAGCAAACCAGGGTGAAGCTAACTGCAAGCAAACCGGGTTGAAGCTAACTGCAAGCAAACCGAAATGAAAGCTAACTGCGAGCAAACCAAAGTGAAAGCTAACCACCATCAAACTGCCCGCTGACCATTATTCTGCGTTCTGTATTCTGCATTCTGCAAAATACCCCTGCTGGTCGTAACATTGTACTGTAAATAAAGGGGATCACCATTATCCTATGACTTGTTTGGAGCTCATTTTTCGGCAGACCCTTGAAGTTTTCACTACTGGTATATTGACAAGGGGATTGCTGGTGTTGAGACAGTTAAAAATTTAATTATTTATTGCTGGTCATGTTGTTCTTATTCATTAAACTTTTAATTATTCCATCGTGCTGTTTTTTTAGCTGAGTCATCCCAACTGATTACCTGCATACATGTATTCAGTCGTAGTGTACCATTGGCGGATCTAGGGGAGGGGCCAGGGGGGTCTGGGCCCCACCTTATTTTTAGGGAAAACCAAAGCCAACAGTGCCGAGAAAAAAATATTAATTTCCAGAGCGGGCCCCACTCTTATTCCAGGTTCTGGATAATCGGGCCCCCACTTACCTGAAGGTCCGAATCCACCACTGTGTACTGTTATGTACTTGTATATGCTTGCAAACCTAACACATTCTCTTAATTATTACTAGAACGTCAATGAATCCACAGACAAGTCAAAAAGGTAACATGTTGTTAAAATGTATTTAATAATGTTGTTATTCCTTACAGAACAATACAACTGTGAGGTGTTGTTAGTTTAATGTGTGAGCTACCAATCAAAACAAACAATGGCTCAAATTGGCATTAATAGCCGATTCCCTCTATAGCGCGCGCCTGCAGGGAATTACGGTAGTTGTATTCATCAAATCTTGCGCAAGACTCAGCAACGTGCATTGTTGTGAGTTGCTGAGATTTGATGAATACAACTTCCGTGATTCCCTGCAGGTGCGCGCTATAGAGGGAATCGGGTATTGGCTGGGGCACACTGCCCTGTATTAGTTTAGCCTGTGCGACTTCTAGTGACTGCATGACAAAAGAACCCCCTTGTCTGTCCAGCACTGTAAGCTGATATTATGAATTGGACAAGAGTTTTGGTTAGCAGGTGATATTTAAAGGCAATGCAACCAATAAGCTTGGTGGAAGTTTTTGTGCAGACTTAACATACTGCACCAGACAGGAGTGACCCTAGTTTGCTAATAAAAATAATAGCATAAAACAAATCCAATCGTCTCTTCTATGCCAAAACCAAAGCAAAACTTAAATTAAAAAAAATTATAATTTCTTATTGTTATTTTTTGTTGTTACTTTTAGAACAGGAATTGTCTTTGATGAAAGGATGAAAAAACATTTCAATGTGTGGGACGTGTAAGTTGTTTGTAGATGCCTTCATGCATTATGTATTTAGTGCTGCACATGTAATTTAACTTATAATCCACTTCATTCAAGAAAAGAAATTTATTCCATGAAATATACTTGTCACAAAGTCTCTTTTTCACTAGAGACCTCAATGTCATCGGTATTACAGCATTTTAATTTGGTTCCTCAACAAACTACAGACTTTGCAGAATAATTATTTCCAAACCTCACATGCATTGTATAAAAAGTAATGGAAATACAAAAGTTGAAAGTTATTAGAAAACTAATCTTGATGCTATCCTTGATGCAAATTTTGATTTTTAGAACTCATCCCGAGGTCCCAGACAGAATTCAGCGGCCCTATGACAAACATAAGGAGTACGGCCTGCTAGAAAGGTGCCAGGCACTCCCAGTAAGCTAAGTCAAGAGCAAATTATTGTGTTCTACTCGACATATTTCTTTGCATGTTGGCTGACAGAAAATATAGTTTTGTTTCATTGGCAGTGGATGACAGGAAACTAGAGCCCCATTTAAAATGTAACTGCCATCTCACAAATAAATAATAATTAAGATTTAGGTATAAAAATTAGTAAAATTATAATTTTATTTTATGTGTGATGACACATAAAAATTATGAAATGGCATTTCATAATTTTCTACTGTGATTTTGTATGAATGGATGTGAGCATTCACATTTTTTTTAGAAATTGACTGTCACATTTTTTTTGGAATTTGACTGTTTAGATAAAAATTGATAAATCTGTTGTGTTTTTTAGTCGCGGTTTGCTACAGATGAAGAGCTTCTCTGTCAACATAGGTATGTTTTTTAAAGACAGGCTTTTAATCAATGAAAGTTAGGGGGTGGCATAATTATTATCATGGTACCTTCAAGATTGTGAGACTGAGAGAGAGAAATTATATCTTTTCTGTGGGTCTGCTGAAAGTTTCTTAACCATGCAAAAATATTGAGTCTATGAGACCATGGATCACAAAAAAATTATGAGATGGCGAGATTCATAAAATTTAATTTATTAAGTTCTGTGAGCAGGGTGCAAAGCAATTCAATTTTCCAGCTTGTCCTTCGGGCAAGCTTTAACCAGGATGTACTAGCCCAAAGTCATTTTAACTAGCCCAAAAAAAAATCCTTATAAGCATGATTAATTTCCTTTAAAAATTTCCCTGAAAACTTTCACTTCCCCAATGGGCAAGAGAAGGATAAAATCCACTAGCCGGCCGCACGGCCGCAAATTCCACTAGCCCCAGGCTATTGGACATGCAATTCTTTGCACGCTGACCAGTAAGACAATTTTTTGAAGGATTATTTGCCACTCCTTATATAGAATTGTTGACAAAAACATACTAGACCATTACCTTGAACCATGATTTTAATTGAAAAAATTACTTACTTATTGTTTAACTACTATGATTTAACCCTATTGAAAATTAATCTGACTCATTTTTGGAAATATCATCTTCAGTATATTTATTAACGAAGTCAACATTTTTTATTATTAGTTTTATGTTATTTTCAACATTGAAACATCAAATGAGTACCAGCTCTTTCGACCACTCTTGCACAATTTGTGAAAAATAATTAGAACTTAATACTATCTCACTGCAAAGATAGTTCTAACATTGTTATGAACCCGATCTTTACAAGTTGTGAACACACAACGTTACCTTACAATGTTACAGCAAGGAACATGTTAACAAGATGAAATCCACTCAGACCATGACAAAAGAGGAACTTTATAACATAAGCGCATGTGATTATGATTCAGTCTACATGAGTGAGGTGAGAAGTGGCTGGTTCAATAGACAGCTTTAATTTGTTAACCATTAGTGGTAATCTAATAGCCCTGTACCCAGAATAATAGAATAATAGCAGAGTGCCCAAAGGCTCTTACTGTCACTTGCATCTAAGCGTGAACACTCGCTGCCAAAACATGATTTAATAGGGTATCAAACGTTGCTTGATTCGACATCAAATGTTGAAGTTTAGCAGACCACAACGACAATTTTCGCGCTCAAAATGTGACCAGAAGAAGTGACTGCGTGCCTGTGGCACCCAGGCTTTGCTAGAGCACATCTCTGTGTACTAGTTCAGCTTAACTAAATCTGAACTTCCTTAATCCCGTTTTAACATTCACATCTCTGGTAACATTTCTATGTATTGTCAGCCAACAACATCTGGTAGATATGAAGGCAACTCAAACAATGTCAAAAATTAATGAAAAATTGCTCGCAAAAGGAAAAGCCGTGACATTTGAGCCTGATATGTACTATAGTCAGGTAAAATGCTAATTACTGATCTAGCTTTATTTTTCATTAATTATTTAAAATGCTGATGACTGTTCTTGCTTTTCATTAATTTTATTTTGCAAAGAACCATTTACTGATTAAAATTAATTCAAATTAATAATTAGTAACAAGACAACTGAACAATATTTTTGTGTAATAAAATTATTCTGTACAATGGATTTCGTTGGCAGAGTTAATTTACATTGCACATACAGATTTTGCAATAATTTCAACACAATGTATGTTTAGAATTTTTGATACTGTTAATCTGAATTTTGTATGATGGGTAACATGCATGATTTTAGAACAACTTGAATGTATATTTTTCTCCCAAATGGAGTACAAGTGTTTAATATGGGAAGTGAAGGTTTCTTTATCTTGTTAACAGCATGCCTGTGAATGCGCTCGTCTTGCGTGTGGTTGTACATTGTCTGCAGTGGAAGCTGTTGTAACGAATAAGGTAACAGAAATCCGATTTGGTAAAATTTCAAATGCGATCTTTGGTTACAAATTTGATAAAAACAAGCTTTTGATTACCAGTCTAGTCTTTAACAAGTAATGACATTACTCGTTTAGGACTACAGATTGGTAGTTAAAAGATTGTTTTTATCAAAGTTTTAACCAGAGATCGTTTTTGAAATTTTACCAAATGTCTTACCCTGATTACTCATCTATTTTTAAAAGAAATGAGATAATTTGTCAGATTTTTTGTTTGCAAAATTTTTAACGAAGTCATGCTCAGTTACTGTTAAGATATACGGTATAAGTATTTGGTGATCCTTATCTGCTTTGTAAGGGCCTTTCATGATAAATAAGTCAAATGATAACATCATGGTCAAGAAGACTTGTCCAATTTAATGAAATCAATGCATTTCTGATTACACATTTGTGAGAGGCGCGGCAGCCTATTGGTTAGCTTAGCGCACTGGACTCTGGATCAAGCGGTCCAGGTTTGATTCCTGGCCAGGGTCATTGTGTGCTCTGTTCTTGGGACACTCTACTGTCACAACGCCTCTTTCCACCCACAATGAGCGCCAAAAGTGTTGAGACAGTCGGCACTTTTTGAGTACCTTGGACAAATTTTACCCCTCACCCCTTCAATATAACCCCCTCGCCCCAAAACAATTGATGTTGTATTTGCTATCTGCAAGACTTGCCTCGTTTGAGTACAACATTGAAAAGGGGGGAGGGGGAGTGGTTCAGAAGCGGCAGCAGATTAAAGGTGAAAAAACGGGAATTTTAAATTAGTATCAATTTCATCCAATTGTCTCAAGGACTTTTGACGCCCATTGCAGGTGTATAAATGGGTACTGGCGAATTTTGTGCTGGGGGTAACCCTGGGATGGACTCGCATCCCATATCCAGGGGGGGAGTAGAAATACTCCCATGAAAAAACCAGTAAAAGCTCCACTAGGGGCCACTAGGGCCACTAGCCTCGAATGCAGACATTATTTCAGTTCATCACCTGGGGGTGGGGGAATTTTTGGAATTTTATGGTATTGATTTAAGGCTAATTATGTATGTGCAAAGTAGAGATAGGTAATATGATAATTTATATACCAGTGCAATGTATTTAATGCAGTTTATTACATTCCCCTATTGTATTTTCTCAGGTCCAAAATGCAGTGGCTATTGTAAGGTATGGTATTCTGTTGCTGTCCAACATCTAAGAGTAATAAATTCATAAGCAACCATGTTGACTTGGATATGAGATGATAGAATGATAGAAAATGTCTGACAGCATGGCAGCAAAACCAAGTGCTGTGATCTTCACTGGGCATTACTGATTACAGTATTATTAACAGTCATTGGTACAGTAATTGAACACATAACACTGTTACAATTAATGTTGTTGACCAAAGCTTCAAGTTGACATGGCGAGTCGAAAGGTAGTGTATGCGCTGCTGCACATGCTGAATACTAATGAGATATAACTGCAATATGGCAAACATATTTTTTAATGCGTTTTCTTTCTTCTTTCTCTATGGACATTTTTTTATCTTTTATTTTCATTTGTTAGACCACCTGGGCATCATGCTGATACTGAGTTTGCAATGGGTTACTGTTTTTTCAATAATGTGGCTGTTGCCGCAAGAATAGCTCAAAAGAAATGGAATGTTAAGAGGTAATCATGAACAAAAAAAAATTTTGAAACTACTGTCCTTTGTTTTACATTTCTATTTTGAATATGATTAATAATTGTTTAATATACTATTATGTGATAATAATTATTGTGTGATCATTTAAGGGTGCTTATTGTGGACTGGGACATTCACCATGGCAACGGCACTCAACATCTCTTTGAATCTGATCCAAGGTGTGGCTGGTAGCTAAATAAATCAAACATTTGCAAATTTGCGTAATTATGCACAGAATTACAGGTTAGCAGGTGGACCAATAAACCAACAACAGTCAAGATAAAAAATGTTTGATCTGACTTTTTTACTTCTCACTTTGTCATGTTTCGTTCTTTTCTAGTGTTTTGTACTTCTCCATACATCGATATGACCACGCCCAGTTTTTCCCGTTCTCCACTTGTGCTAATTACGACGTAGTTGGAAGTGGACCAGGGAGAGGATTTACAGTAAATGTACCATGGAACAAGGTTATTGATAATGTGTTTTATTCTTCATAATTGCTTGGCAATAGGTGTTAATATGAATAATAACTATTAATATTATTTTTTTAAAGTCCCATGCTTGAAATTTTGATTAGAATTGCCTTTGATTGTTATTACATTTTGTAATACTTGATTTAGTAGCAAATTGTCTTCAGTTTGTGATTTCCATTATTGTGATTATCTCTCTGTGTGAGAACATATTAAATATTGGTTAGAAGGTCTGAATGTTGCCCTTCTTTATTACGTAAACAGAAACACATGGGAGATGCAGATTACCTGGCCGTCTTCCATCATATTTTACTTCCTATCGCTTATGAGGTAAATTGTTTGTGTTTGAGTATCAAAGTGTACATCCTAAGCAAAATCTGTGCTATGTTAGCCAGAGTTAATAAGTGGCAATGGCGCCGCAAAGTAAGGAAACTGATCCATTGAATACTGGTAACAAGTACATTGGCTGACATGTGATTCAACAGTGATTAGCCTAGTATATGTTTTGTTAGATGTATAAAAATGTATGTTCAGTAGATGTTTGCAAGCAGGCTCACATTTGGCAATATGCATGAGTTGAGAAGCCATAACAACAGGTGAGTGATTGGCGAAGTTTGGAGTGGAAGCTGGAATACACTCAAGCATATATATTTTCAAGCCTTAGCCTGTTCACAGGGTACCCACCCTTTGCACCAGATACCTTATTACATAAATTTTGGGTTTTTGGTTTGTTTTTTTTTTTTTTTTTGTTTTTTTAATATTTAAAAGAAAAAAAAAAAAAAAGGGTTTTTTTTTTTTTTTTTTTTT
Organism: Oculina patagonica; assembly: GCF_052425735.1. NCBI lineage: Eukaryota > Metazoa > Cnidaria > Anthozoa > Scleractinia > Oculinidae > Oculina > Oculina patagonica. Next base: position 1,144,878 of record NC_135762.1, read on the forward strand.
TTTTTTTTTTAAATAATAAAATACATGTTTTCCTACCTTCAAGGCACCATTAACATGTTTACTGAAGACTTAAGTCACTCTTCTCCTCTTTTATTTTTAGTTTGAGCCTGACCTTGTTCTGGTATCAGCTGGGTTTGATTCTGCTCGAGGAGACCCTAAGGTAGAGCACTTGTTTTTTTAGTTTTTTGTCACTCCAAAACAATTTTTGCAACCTGGTGTTTTGCTTCACATCATCGTTATTCTTCTGTTATATGATATGGTTGGTTGGTCTTTAATAAGCTCTTATTGTTTTGAAAAAGCAAAACAAAGAACAATGACACTTGAAAATGTTTAGACTGAGATAGGCAGAGATTGTTTGTCTTTCAAATGTCTTTCAAAGTTGTTCTTCCGATTTCCCAGAGTTTTCTTGCGTCATATAAAGAATCTTAAACTTAAGGTAGCTTTTCATTCGCAGGGACTTTGTGATGTGACTCCAGAAGGATACCATCACCTTACAAGAATGCTGATGAATTTAGCAAATGGCAGAGTAGTCATTGTTCTTGAGGTACTGCATCTACTACACTTAAACTTTTCAAAATTGGGGTTACAACTATTTAGAATTTTAAGCTCACTTCTCAAACTCATTAATAATTCATCAAGTTAAAACAAAGAAAATCATAACCGTGAAGGAGGTTTTGATACCCGGTCTTAATTAGCATAGATATTTACGATTTTATTTCTCCGTTTACTCCGTTCGTTGTTTTTGCTTCGATTGAGAAGATATATCAAATACCCGAGACAGTGTTTCATCGGCTATCCAAACACCTCGAATTTTGTCAAAAATACTTCGCTGCGCGTCTTATTTTCAACTCTCTGCTTGGTGTTTGGATATCCCGATGAAACACTGCCTCTTTTGTTTGATATATTGCATCAAAATCAATCCTTCTTTGCCAGTTTTGGTTGAGGTGACCCCCCCCCCCCTCTAACCTGTGTATATCATCTGCCCATTACCCTCAGAAACAATAGGAGTAGACAGATGAGTACAATTGATCACTTCTTCACCTCAGTCCAGTGCTTTCCTTTCCAAAAATATCAGTTACACTTAATTATGTTTTTCCCAGGGAGGCTACAATCTCAGTTCTGTCGCAGAATCCATGTGTGCCTGCACCTCTTCTCTTCTTGGAGATCCGTGTCCACGTCTGGATGGATCTATGACACCTTGTGACAGGTAACATGACGATACAGCTGCCTTCCATTACTTGCCGTTAAAAGTTGGGGCGAGCACATGGCGAGGGCCTGGGGCTTCATAGGATGAACTGAAGTTATATTGCTGAAATTAAGATTGTGATCAGCGAGAGAGAACCTGACCTTTTTAACCAACATATCAAACCTGCAATGGGATCGTCCGTGGAACTGACTCTATTAAAGTGGACTATGTCACGTAATTTTAGGCAATTTCGGCACTGACCAGGTCGGTCATATATTAACTGAAATATCACAATAACGCCTTAAAACTGTAGAAGAAATCAAAAGAAACACAAAGGTCAAACAGGGGCATGGATGGGCAAAATTCGAGAAGATTAAAACGGATTGCGTCCAGGTTGTTTGAAAGTGTCATTTAAAATGCTTGAAAATCACCCTTGCTTGTTATATGGCTGTGATTTTGCCAATAAAAGACTTTTTCTCTGCCAATTTGAAGTTTAGAGCTCTTAATCAACGAAAATAAATAGAATTTCCTAAAATACCGTGACCTAGCCCCTTTAACGTGACTATTTTCAAAACTGAAAGCTACTGAGCTGTACCTTAACGTAAAACTGTTAATTATACTGTACGCGGCTTTAACTTTACTCTAATACCTTGTTTTTTTTACACAATTTATAGTTGTTTTGAGACAATTGTGAACGTTATTGGTGAGCACAGCAAGTACTGGAAGTCGCTTAAGATTGCAGGTTAGTTTAGCAATACGTGTGGTCGTTAGTGTAAGCTATAGGGCTGCAACGATACACCGGTGCACCGGTCAATCACGATATTATTTGTCAAGATACGAATATCGGTATTTGAACGAAATATCGCAGTATCGTGAAACAATAAAATATTCTTAATTAAAATTCAGAAATTACTGTTTTTAATTACTTTTTACCCATGTCAAAGCCCTCAATAGCGATTTATTAAAGTTAGGGACTAGGAAGTTCCATTCTGCATCACTTTCGATCACATATTCTTTAAAGATCGAACAAATTAGTGTCAACTGACACAGCCTTGTGTGTCCATAAGCAAAAAACATGCGGCTCTTGAAAATTTCACTTTGCAAGTAAGATTTCGCTGCTAATAAAGTGAAAAAAATTGGGTTACCAAAAGAATTAAGTAAAATTATAGCATTTGTCAACTGTAAAATAATGTTGTATCGTATCGTGTATCGTATAGTGGCGCCTATATCGAGATATGTATCGTATTATGAAAACATGTATCGTTGCAGCCCTAGTAAGCTAGAACTCGAGTAGGATAAACGTGTAACAGAAACATGTTCTGGGCTGACATTTTACTCACCGTGCGTATGTTTGTTTTGCAATTTACAGGTCACTGATCTACAACTTCGTGTGTATGTAAATGATTTTCTTTTTTTTTTTATTCAAGCCCTTCTTAGTGGAAATGTACAAGAAGTCGAGGATAAACCCAAAGAGGAGAAGAAAATTGAGTGAGTATCTTATCTGTGCTTTGCCTTGACAGGGAAGTGTCCTTTGCGTTTTGGATGATAAAATTTTGTAGTACAACTGAGAGGAAAAAGCGAAGAGTAGCAAAGAGTCACATGTTTAAGTTTTCAGCACCAGCATTTACTGATTTTTTTAAACATTTTTTGTGTCATGATAATTCCAACTGATTTTAAATGTGAATTGATCATTCGTTTCTTTGTGTTTTGTGTTTTAGATATCCAAAACTACCAGCAGACTTTACAGGTGTGAACAGTTTCCATGTTAAAACGTGTTAGCAAACAGGCTCTTCTATTTCCTTGGTTGTTTGTTATCTTTTTGCTAGTGAGGGTAGCCTGCGTAGCAGGCGTAAAAAGGGGGAGAGGGTTCGAAGGAGGATTGAGAGAATTCTCTCCTCCCCTTTTACGCCTGCTACGCATGCTACAGTCAGGGTAAATGAAACGTTCGTTGAATCCGCGAGACGCACGGAATGCAGATGGTGTCAAAAGTGGGATTGACTTAGTCGGATAAAGAATGACGAAATTGGAACACTTTCATGAAGCACCTTAACCCAGTAGAAAAATCGTGTTTTCTTTATTGTTAATCAAAACTTCTGCTGTATCCTAAACCTAACCGTCTTTTGTCTCTCTGTTTTTGATTTCAGCCTTCTGTTGAATGTCCTGTCAAGTGATTATTTGGATGCCGCATTCAAAAAACACCTCACTAGGCGTTTTGATCTCCTTCCTGGAAACCGGATCAAGAAACCCTCAGCTCGCTTATTTAGCGGTTGTCAAGCTGAGATTGAAATAGAAAACAAAGAAACAAATAAACGAAAAACAAATAAAGAGACAAATAAGAAACCAAATAAACAAACAAAAGGCGTGAGCAAGTCCCAGGAGCAGTCGTCATCAGAAATTCTCTTCATTGCTTTCCATTCATTTCCATCATTATCTTTGGGGGAAACTGGGTTTTGGCCAATTACTTGATACACATGACTTGATACTGTTCTGACTTCTAAGAAAGAAAATATCTGAGCTAATGACCGTGTCAGGATCAGCCTGAAGCTTGAGATATCAGTACTCTTCACTGATTACCACACATTTCTTCCAATGTTCTTAGAATTTAGCGGTACATCAAGACATCCTTTATACGTTGTTGATTTTCTTTACTCTTGTTCTCTGTCTACTTGGTAATGTATTCGATTGTTTTTTTCTCGCCCCAGAGACTGGTATCAGCTCCGTTTTAAAGATGATTTCCAGTCCGTACTGCGCAATCTCGGCTGCAATGTTTATCGGAGCCCAACACGAAGGAATGTTTACAAGCAAAACTTAAAATTCCGCGACAAACTTACCTTTTTCTTCATTATTAACGCCAGATATCCTTGCAGAACAAAAAAAAAAAACGAGTAGAGGAACCTTGACGCTATTTCAAACCGACGTTTCAGCTCATCGGAAATTCTTGAAGTAAACCAACTGTAATGGCGGACTAAAAAACTTCATGTATGCTGTCACCGAAGTGTAACGTTTCAACGAATTCAAAAAAAAAACGAAAACAACCCCGAGTCTGCGCAGTACGGACTGGAAATCAGCTTTAAGTGTGAATCAATAACGTGAATGTGTTTTTTTTTTCTTTTTTTAATGACAGTAAAAACCTTCGTATAAGAACTTAATTTTTCCAACTCAGCCTAAATAGGTTCTTACAGAAATGGTATTCAGTGGGATTTTAGGCTACCGTACTTAGGTTTTTAAATAGGTTCTTAATTTTATAGGCGCACTAGCGATCAGCACAGATAACTACTACATGGCATAATTATGTGATATGGAATATTCGCTGTATTAAATAATTATCTAGAATACAGTTTAGATGATAATCATACGGTAATTTTATCTTTCCAAAGTACTAGCTGGCATGTCTTTCATGCTGCAGTATGCATAAAATGCTGTGTTACATTCACGCGTGCCTTCATTTTTACCGAATGGTAATGAAGGTGTAGTGTTCTTTTCGTTGTTTTTCCCTCCTTTTTTTTTTTTTTTTTTTTAATTTTTTTTTTGGAAAATTTTAAAAAATTTTTTTAAAAAATTGTAAAATAAGAACCTATCAGAAATTTTAGGCTTATTAGGTTCTTATGCAAACGGGGTTTTGAATGAAAATTTTAGCCAATTATAAACAGGTTTTTAAATTTAAGGGTTTTATACATTTTTTTTTTACTGTACAGCACACAAACACACAAAACCTACAATAACATAAAGTACAATTACTTACCTTACTTTCGATACAGTTACATTACTCTACGATTATTTACATTCCTTGCGATACAATAACTTGTATTACATTAAAAGGGCGATGGCTAACACTGCTTATAGTACATTTATTTTCAATACATAACATTATCTACTCACCAATAATTATATACATTACAATATACGTTACTTTTTACATAACTCTTGCAAATATATTACAGACTTAATATATATACATAATTGTTCAGTTTCTAGTTACCTACATAACAGTATTTTAATATTTAAATACATCAAAAGGAGTACAACTACGTAAATTTATTTATGATCTCATAGAATTGCAATATTTCATATTAATAATTGCACAAACTGATTATTCTTGTACTCAGTCGTCAATATTTTAAATTGATTTGCATGGTGATGTGTTGTATTTTATAATAGTGGAATAAAGTTTTCTTGTGGATCGTGTAGTTGATGATTTCTGGGTTTATAGATCACCTACAGGAAACGATTTTCTTCACGTTTGGTCACTTACGCTGTCACGCTATTTTGGCGATTCTGATACGTAAGCGAAATCATGGTTTGAAATCATCAAACAATATAGAAATTACTACGAGAAAGCTGAAGAGAAAACAAATAAGCTGTCGAATTAGTTGTTGCACTTACAGAGATTCACCTGGCGCAATAAAAATATAGCGTGACTTAGCGAGGTATCATAATTAATTCGCGCCTGTATCGCGTGACAAAGTGAGTCATTTGCTACTATAGCGTGACTTTACCAAGTTACCAGGAATTGATTCGTGCTTATTTATAAAAGTATAGCGTGACAAAGCGAGTCAACAAGAATTGTTGCGTACTAATTCAACCAACTGAGCTGTGGAGCCATGCACTAAGAGCAAAGTTAATTGTGAGTTTATTATCATGTTGCCATGAGAATGAAAGAATGAAAAAAGACTGAAGTGTCTGAGTGAATTATACAATGTACGAAATGAGATGTTGGATATTTGTCCACCAATTAAAGTGGTACTATAAACAGTTTGACGGGCGACGTGGGTCAAAGAGCTGAGGCCTAAGTAGTTTGTTGACGTTAATGGCAGTAAAAGATTTGTTTGCGATTTTGAGTGTGTTTGCATCAATGTTTTTTTTTCTTTAACACCCCACTATTACAATTTCACTTCTAAAATCAGAGCATTTCTAACACAGTTCATTTGAATTTACAATCAACTCCATTAAAAATATATTTCTGTGTCAACTCGGCGATGCAAATTTATCGATTCATTTACATTAGTAACCGCAAAATATTTTGCATGCCTCTGCAACCTTATTGTTCTTGAGCAGCAGGGAGTTAAGTAAATTATGTAAAGATATTCCAAGTGTGCTGAAGCTAACTTTTATTCTATCTAACAGTGTATCTAAAGAGAGTGCAGATCAGTCCAAGCACACGTGTATGATTCTGTCCAGTCCTCACGCGCATGCGCAAAACCTGATATGTTTACATCTCCACCCTGAAAACTTTGCCGGGTGAAAGAAACTAACTTGGCCTATAAATTCGAACCTAAACAATACAAGTATTGTTCAAACTAAAACCCAACGTAACAAAGTTCTCAGACGGCTAAGCTGAGTTGTTCTGGTTAACAAAGTTTAAAGGTCTAGCCTTAATGGCTTCTTTACAGTTTGTACCATCCTTTCGATAAATCCATTGCTCTTTGGATACACTGGTGAGCTAGTAATGTGATTGATACCCCATTGGTCACAGAACGCTGCAAATTCCCTGCTGCTGTATTGAGGGCCATTGTCAGATACCAGGGTTTCTGGTATGCCGTGTTCTGCAAAGATTGATTTGAGGTGGTTGATTATTGCAGCAGATGTCGTGGAGCTCAACTTTCTAATTATGGGGTATTTGCTGTAATAGTCTGCGACTATTAAGTATTCGGCACCTCGATAGTCGAACAGATCACATCCAAGCTTCTGCCATGGATAACTGGGTACATTGTGTGGATGCAATGCTTCTTTTGGTTGCTGTTTGGAAAACTGTGCGCATGTCGGACAGTTCTCTGTCATCTCTTTAATGTCTCTTGATATGCCTGGCCAAAACAGGCTTTCCCTTGCTCTCAGGAGACATTTCTCCGTTCCCATATGTCCTTGGTGTATGATTTGTAACATCTGTGGGCGTAGCTTACTGGGAATTACGAGTTTGTGTCCCTTAAGAATGAGGCCATTTTCAACACTCAGGTCCTCTCTGAAGTTCCAGAACTCTTTCAGGTCTTGTGGGCATTCATTTGGATATTCTGGCCATCCATGATGCACAACATCTTTTAAGTGACTGAGTACAACATCTTGATCAGTGCACTCTCGTATTTCATCTAGTTTGGCAGGGCTGGCTGGCAGTGTTCGAGATATCGTGTCCATTTCCACCACGGGGACTTCGTTGTCTGCTACAGGGGGCTCCATGTGGCTAATCCTGGAAAGGGCATCTGCTATCACGTTGTTTTTTTCTTGAATGTACCTGATCTCCACGTTGTATTTGGACATTTTAAGTAGGAGCCTCTGAAGACGCGGTGAAGCGCTTGATATGCTCTTCTTCCAGATACTTTCGAGTGGCTTGTGGTCGGTTTCAATGACCACCTTCTTACCAAACACGTAATGGTTAAGCTTTTCAAGCGACCAACAGGCAGCAAGTAACTTTCGCTCTATGTTACTGTATCGAGACTCAGTTTCAGTTAACGATCGACTGGCATAGCATACTGGTTTTCCTTCTTGCATCAAGACACATCCAAGGCCTTTCAGACTCGCATCAGACTGGATAAGGTTTTCCTTTTCGGGGTCGTAATAGGCTAGGACTGGTACTTCAGTGATTGCTTGTTTGAGGTTCTGGAATGACCTTTGGTGTTCCGGTTGCCACAAGAATGGTACATCTTTTTTCATCAGCTGTCGCACAGGTTCTGACACTTGGGCTAAAATGGGTGAGAACCTATTCAGGTAGTTAATCATGCCCAAAAAGCACTGCAGCTCTGTAAGGTTCTTCGGGGAAGGCATGTCACGGATTGCTTGTAACTGGTCTAGCTCTTCTATGTAGGCTTGCTGTAGTTGTACTGGAACCTGCCTTGAGGCATGCTGTACTGGGGGAACGTCAGGGTTAGTTTCGATATGGTATGGGGGTCCTGGGAAGCAGCCAATTCCTGTAAAGACATCCTGATATTCTTTCAACAGATAGTCTTTTGTCAGTGGAAAAGGGTGTTGCTTGCCTCTGATGTCAAATAGTTTAACAGTATGTACATTGGGCATTGGCTTTTCACTTTGCACAACATTTTGGGTAGTTGCATTTGTGCTGGCTGTGACTGGCCAGTTGAGCTTTAGGAGGTTTAGATCTTGTGCAGACATGTTACCAATTATGACAGGACCATCAACGTCAACAACTTCTGCTTGGATGACTCTGGGGTTGGGATTGTTAGGACCCTTCACATATATTTGGCAAGATCCAAGATTTGGGATCTCGGCTCCACCATAAGCAGTTAACTTCACTGTAGGTTGTTGTAAGCTTAGTGTCTCAGGGCTTAGTTGCTGGTATAGGGACTTAGGTATAATGTTTGTTTCAGCCCCTGAGTCTATCTTACAAAGTGCATTCATTTGTTTTCCTTCTGGCTTCAATGCCAAGGAGACTTCTAGCAGAGCCTTCTCTCTACAGGATACAACATTTACATTCATGGCCAGAGGTGTTGCTTCAATTAGGCCCAGGAACACATAATCACCTAATGATTGGGTAGGCTCTGACTCAGCTAGGGCATTGTTATTACTAGTAGCTTCAATTTCATGCACATTCTTCTTTTTAAGTTTTGAAATGCATACCTTAGCAAGGTGTCCCACCTTTTGGCAGTAATGACATGTTGCATTTCTTGCTGGGCACTGTTCACGAGAGTGAGGACCCCAACCACAATTCCTGCAGAGTTGCGCTTTTCCTGACTTGTTGCCTTTTGGGTTTTGCTTTGATTCGCCGGCTACTGGATTCAGCTGGTCGCTTGGGAATTGGTTTCTCATCGTTGAGCTAACAGGGTGTACTGCTGACACTGGGTTCATTAGCTTAAGCTGCTTGTCTGCTGATTCGTCTGCTTTTGCCATTTCTCTAGCTTTGCTAAATGTTAGAGCATTTCCTTCTTTGAAACACTCCTTTCTGACATGGTCTGCATTCATGCCGAGTACAAGGAAGTCTCTCAAAAATCGATCAGGATGATCCGATGGATAGTTTGCTTCTTTGACAAGGATTCTAAGCTTTGCAATAAATTCTTCCAACGATAGTGTACCTTGTCGAAGATTATGAAGTTCCCAAGCGGCGATCAACTCGCTTGAGTGGGGTTTCACGTAGTTTTCGAATTTATTCCAGTAGTTTTCGAGTTTCTTTTGTTCGTCTGCCGAGAGGCCCCAGCTGTTGAACAGCTCCAAGCCGTGCTCACCGGCCCAGTAAAGAAGGTGCTTACACTGGATTTCTTCGTCAATTTTGGCCATCGGCCCCGTAAAGAGTAGTTCACAGCGTTGTTTCCACATTTTGAAGCGTGAGTATAGGTTTTCATCCGTACTCCAGTCCATGGTTGGACCCTTGTCAATGAATGAGGCGCTGGCGGCCATGTTGTCTTCTTGTCAGAATCAATCGTACGCGTGTCGTTCGGAAATCCTTCACTCTTCCACCTTCTCCAGTGTATCGAGCTAAATGGTATGTTTGGTTACTTCACAATCCCGCTTCTGACACCATGTAAAGATATTCCAAGTGTGCTGAAGCTAACTTTTATTCTATCTAACAGTGTATCTAAAGAGTGCAGATCAGTCCAAGCACACGTGTATGATTCTGTCCAGTCCTCACGCGCATGCGCAAAACCTGATATGTTTACAAATTAAACTTTGCGGCTTATAGCGTTTGATATTGCGTCTGTTGCATGGCGACTGTGTTTATCTTATAATAAACGAACCTATCCTTGCGTGTCCATAGACACAAGCTGCCCGTTACTCTACTCAGTGATACAAGCTGAAGTGTCTGAGTGAATCATACAATAGTACTGGAGAAACTATCTTTAATTTGAAGTTTGTTTGCCGCCAATATGTTGGGGAACGTCGAGTCACTTGATATGGAAAACCGTGATCCAATGGATATGAACTCCTTCTTAAAAGTAAGTCAATGTTTACTATTGTTTACTGCGTAAATCGTTTCATAGCCGTTTCATTTGTTTAAAGCGAAGATCAAGTTTACTTGTTTCCAACTGTAAAGTACTTTGTCAAACTAAGTTTTAGTGCTGAAGGTACTCTGCAACGGGAATACTGGGCTGAGTAAATAAGAACCGAGAGTTTTTAAAATTGTACTATCGCTCACGATATGGTCATGAAGTACAAGTTAGATCGGCACCGAACTATAATTAAACAATGCATCTAAGGAAATTTTCAAGATTTTAAAAATCGAGAAAATTTGATGTGGCTCATTAAATAAAGAAATTTGCAACAAATTCCCCAAATGCGCAAAAGTTGGTGTCGCGAAATATCGCTCTTCCAATTAAGGTTGGGTTTATTTGATTAATTGGTGATTCAAAGATTTGATTTTTTAATCTCAGATCGCACAGATACTTTGCGCCCACAGAAATAAAAAAATCGGAAAATGGATTTCATTTTACCATGACAACCCGTATCCACTGGTCGCGCCGAACATTTGAAAAGCTCGTATTAATTTTTCCTTCGACGGATTCCTAGCCAAAATTACAGCGACGATTTCAGCGGTTAAGGGGTACAGCTTCCGTAAGGCACCCGGCGACTGTTCTGGAAAACACGAATTTAATTATCAGTTTACAACGAAATGTAACAACATCGATCAATAAGGAAGATGCTTATAAGCATCGCGCGATCAATGACCAAATACAAACGGAATTTAGACTGGTCGCAAGGCCAGGGAAATAAGAACGAAGCACGGCAAAATTATTTTTACATGTTTTGTTTGGCTTTGACCGTGTACAAAACAAAATAAGTTTTGACATGTGTCCAAGCAACTAACCAACAGAAACGTTAGTCAAACTATGTGAGCGCAAACTGAACAAAACCGCGGACCTTCCATCAAAACTCCCGGCATCTTTAATTTGTTTAGTTGCTTTTATGAAGTTTGCCAGGCTTCATTACCATTTCTTCTATTAACTGTGCCTTAACTCTGAAGATTACGTTTGTCGATTTAGACAAACTCTTTTAGTTTCACTACTGTCTATAAGACCAATGGCAGAAATCTATGGAAAATTGAAATCATGACTGTACGCATGGCTTCACAACACATCTTTTCAACCCTCCGCATAATTATGCTACGAGCGGTCCCTTGTTTTTCTTAGTCCATCGAGCGTGAAGCTAAACAAGAGCGCGAGTAGAAAAATGGACATGGGAAATCTGTCATTTTTCCACTCGTTTTTTTTTTTTCGTTTAATACTCCACGGACTAGAAAAAAAAAATAATAAAAAAGAGACTGCTAGTAGTTTCGGATCAATTTAGGTTTCTGGGAAACTGCTCACCTACCCCTCCCCAAACCTAACATTTTGCCCAAGGCGATAAGTAAGGGTTAATGTTAGGTTTGGGGAGGGGTAGGTTTCTTTCTCAGCAGTTTATTTGGCGCCAAATATATACTTCCTTTAAAAATGGCGCAAATGATCTATCATCACTATGACTGCTTTTTGAAGCACTTGGATGGTATCCAATGGTCAAATAATATACGTTACCGCAGAATTCCGATAATAAATCCTACACCACGAAAAAGAGGACCGTATTTTATGTTGTTACAGTATGCTTAGAGACTTGGCAGCCAGTTGAGGTTCGAGTTTGTTTCGTTTTACATATCGTTATGTTTGGAGAGCTCTGCACGCGGTATTCTTGTACGCACCTAAAATTGGCCAAATGCAACATGTTATTGATAAAAGCGTTTTATTTTTGCTACAATAAACCTTATATTTTAGACGAAAATAGTCAACAAAATCTTCACCCTATTTCAGGCCGCGCGTACCAAAAGCTTATATAAGGGAGTACCCCACCGGGGGTGGGGTCGGGGAGGGGTGGTGCGTCACCATGGTCTCCTCATGCAGTCCAGGCTAGGCTTGTCTCGATGTCCAAAATTTATTGAGAGAACTCAAACGCAACAAGACTGATAATATCATTTAATTTGTTCCTACAGGTTGAATTCACTGATGTGATAGCAGAACCCGAAGGAATTCATTCGCACGAATGCTTGTACGGCTGTACTTTTAAGACGTACAACTGTGCAAAGAACTGTTGCTATTTGTTCCTGTCCTTCCTGTGTGGGGGTCCCCTGGCGTTCTGTTTTGGCTGTTACTTTGCCTGCCTTGGATTTGAGTACATCTGGTGTGTTATGCCGTGCACTCGGGCCTGGCTGATTGAAGTCGAGTGTATCGGGAAGATCTTTGGCTACTGCATCAAGGCTTTCTGTGATCCATGTTTTGAGTCGATCGGAAGAATGTTTTCTCAAATTCGAGTTAAGACTGAGACTGTGTAACTGTTAGCAACCATTGTTGCCAGTAGACTATTCATCTCTAGTCCTGTCTCCAGGAAGGAGAAATAAGACTGAAAAGCGAACTTAGTTGACATTTTTTTGTTACTTTTCATTTATTTATTCCGTAAACTTACGATAATTAGTATCACAAGGTTTGCAAAAGTAGCAAGAACGCATACATAACACAACTTTTAGGCTAGTTACTGTAAAAAGTTGTTGTAAATTAAAGCACTATTGGTGAATCTATGCATGCGTGATAACGTGGCTTGAAGTCCCACGATAATTACAAATAAAATAGATTTCCTTGACTGGGAATAGTCTTTTATGCGAGCGCAGGAGTAATAACATAATTTCCGTCACTAACCTGCAAGGATTCAGGCGACATCAGGCTATGTCGGTTGTTTTCCATTTCCAAAAAATATCGGAAATTTTGGTCGGGAATGTCTGTTTGGGAAGAATAAATTTCCCCCAAGAATATTCAATTCATTTGAACTGTCCGAGCACATGCAGTGACTGAATCACTCGCATCTTTTCTCGCGAGGAACCCTAAGTTTACGACGGAAATTAAATAAATTATGTGGAATTCCATTACCACACCATGTCTCCAACAGTTTTACTCAATGCTGCAGTTGTTAATCTTGTTTCTCCCAGTTCCCGCCCATACACCCGGGTCTACACGGGAATTCTGCCTCGCGCTCTGTCTTTTTCCCCTTCTCCTAGACTGCCTCTGTCCTCTTTCAACTTTCAAATTGGCGGGATCAACATCCGAAATGGTAATAATTTCTGTTACTTTTTTGAATTGTTATTATTTTGTAAAGCGCCTTAGCACTTTTGTTTGAGAGACGCGGTGGCCATAATGGTTTAATTAAGCGGTCCGTATCCATTGTGTTGTGTTCTTGGGACAAGACACTTCTCTCTCATAGCACCCCTCTCCACCCAGGTCTATAAATTGGTACCGGCGAACTTATGCTGGAGGTTAACCGATGGACAAGCACCCCATCCAGGGGGAGTAGAAATACTCCTAGTCGCTTCATGTACAGAAACCGGGATGAGCTCCGGCCTGTATGGGCCACTACAATCAACTCCCGCCTTGCGGACACCTCGCTATTACGGACACCCCGTTATTACGGACAGGAGTTCAAGCCGGTCCCGGCGAATAAGAAAATGCTGTAAATATCTCCCGTTACTAAGGACTTCCAATATTGCGGACACCAAATTGTGGTCCCGAAGGTGTCCGTTATAGTGAGAGCTGACTGTATATCCTTACAACTTTTGTAAAAGCGCTATATGAAATTTATTTATTTATGTAGTCAACAATTATATATATAGGAACGTCTGTTCTTTTGTTCACAATGACTGAGATGTCAAGCAGTAAAAGTAATAACCTACTTGACAAACAGTTCTTAAGAAACGCTTGGTTGCAGTCAAACTTCCGTTTACAAGTGCACTGGCGGACGAAGTTTGCAAGACTTACTGAAAACCTTCACGACAATATGTTGGAAAACACAGCATCAGCAGAACCAGAAGCTCAACTTATCGTAGACAGAGGAAATCGTGATCCTACGAACATGAACTCTTTCTTGAAGGTATGGTTTACCGTTTGTATTCTTCACACTATTTAAGTGCGCACTGAGTCAAACGAAGTTATATTCCGAGTGCATTTCGCCAAGCTCTTATTTTAAGACTAATTTTGTCCATGCGGAGTACTTTTTGCAAAAACGATAAATGTCATAAATTTGAAATCATGCGGTCCTTTCGTATTTAGTGTTATAAGACTTATAATATCAGTAAACATGACCTTCAGTAGACAACACAACAGTTAAATTTTCTCCTGAGGTTATCATCCGTCATCCGATGATATTTGCTTATATATAAATAATTTGTACGTTTTTTGCTACACTTACTTATCAAACTGAAAAGATCACAGAAAAACAATTTTCGTCCATAAGATGTCCATTACGATGCAAAAGAATGTTTCCAGATAACTTTTGATAACTATGGAACACAAAAGAGCTAATTATTATTCTGATTATTCATTCTTAATTCTACTCAAGAGGTGCCAGGGCGTCAGAGCTCTCTCTCTCTCTTAATTTCCACCCTGGGAGGTGCAATTTAAACTGTAAGCCGGCTACAGGGCTTAATGTTTGGTATTAGGAAACTGTTAGGAGACCAAATCTTTGGCATCAGTTTTGATTTTTGGTAACTGTTGACTGTTAATTGAGATTAACCTTTTACCGTTTTGGCGGTTGAAATATCTTTATCGTTTTTTGCTAGCTGATTGCTAGCAGCCATTTATTTCTGCTTTCAAATCGTGACTCAGCATGGCAAAGCACATTTCCACGTGCATGACTTTTGGGCAAACAATTATTTATCACTTTCTCAATATAGCTCTATATTCCTCTTTCATGTTTTTCACAGCTTTATTATGCTTGCAGTATTATATTTAGGAAATCAAACTTCAGTTTGAATTATTTTCGACGCTTTCATAAAAAAGCTGAAAATAAACGACTTGCATAGACATTATGCATACATCCGAAACGGAGTCTGGGCACGAAATTGATGATCGTTTCAGTTGCCTACTCGGGGATAGTAAGAGATTCCAACGGCTCTCGGGACGATAACCGGAGGGCTATTTAGGCCAACCGCAGTGTATTTAGGCTCATCTGAGTGTTTAGTATTTACTGCATGAACTTAGTGGTCCGTGGTATAATTTGTCATGAGCTGTCTCACTATATGAACTAAGTGCAAAATAGTCAGTCTCGAATGTGCTCATTCAGTCGGGGACAAAAGGAAAACATTTTTCACGGTAGTAAAAGTTAATATGGCAACTACATCATTTGTTTCTCCTAGGTGGAATTCACTGATGTGATAGCAGAACCTGTTGGGTTTCATTCCAACGACGGTGTATACAACTGTGCCTTACAAACGTACAACTGTACAAAGAACTGCTGCTATTTGTTCCTGTCCTTCCTGTGTGGGGGTCCCCTGGCGTTCTGTTTTGGCTGTTACTTTGCCTGCCTTGGATTTGAGTACATCTGGTGTGTGATGCCGTGTACTCGGGCCTGGCTGATTGAAGTCGAGTGTATCGGGAAGATCTTTGGCTACTGCATCAAAAGTTTTTGCGATCCATGTTTTGAGTCGATCGGAAGGATGTTTTCTAAAATTCATGTCAAGACTGAAACCGTTTAAACCATACATAACAAAACTAACACTGAAATAATCTTTATTTTTTATTGTACTCTTCTTGCCTTTACAATATTCATATCAAGATATTTTGTTAGAAATAAATTAGAGTACTGGCTGCCTGGAATAACTATAGGGGCTAGCAGAGCCAGGCGGCCAGTTAAAATAACCTTCCTTTAAGCTTGATAGTTTGGTATCAGTGACGCAAGCGGTAGCTTTGTATCAACTCAAGAACAAGTAAAAATTATCTAAAATCTATCTAATTCGATTCTAAAACGAGTTTTTGCCCATTGTTTACACTCATGAACCGAGACCAGAATTCGTTGTTAAATAGGAAGTTCCTAAAAGACCGGACAGCTGTAATTGTAATTGTACCTGAAATAAAGCATCAAGAAGGCAAAGTTTGAAACGGTAACTGGGCGGTAATTGTCAAGGCGACGTTACTTTTTTCTCCCGTAGGGTGGTTGGCAAACAAGAGAGTCGCTACATAAGAGTAACCAGAGGGTGCTCTGCCTTACACATGTGCACTCGCCAGAGTACCCACAGGGTGCTTTTGCCTCACTGGTGTACCAAGAGGGTATTTTGTAAAACTCTTGCCAATTAAAATTCATTGCATTTTATAAACAAGCCTTATAAGGAAGCCTAATTACCGAGATTCTTTAAAGCAATGGTGATTTTCGATGGATATTCACTGGTTAACAACAAAAATTGAGAAGCAGGCAAATTTTACAACCACCAGCTACGTCATCACAGGCAATTTCGTTCCCAATCCTCTGAACTTTTTTTTGACCTCCTGGGCCACTTTAGAAAGCAAAAGACCGGGCATCTCTTTCTTTCAGTCGAATTTTGTTTTGCCACTTTATAATAAAGGCACAGAAGGAGTCAACTTTCAGCAGACAGGTGCCAGCTTAGTTAATTAAAGTGAAATCGGCCACCTGTCATTAGTGCGAATTGTACTTCAGCTGCTTTTCCGAATAGACATCATTAGTACTTTGCCAACGGTCAACACTGCCTTGACTTTATGATCTGTCAGACGTGAGAACTGCAAATATCCACATTGTGGTGCAAGAATGAATTTTTCTTTGCTCTTTGTTTTCGTGTCATGGATTTCAACGATAATGCATCCAACGCACGTGGCGGGTGAGTTCGAAAAATGCCTTCTACAGACCGTAAATCTGTGAAACTTTTAAATGCAAGGAATCTTACAACGCAGAGTAAAACCCGGTACTTCTATTTGTCGGATCTCTTTTTGTAGAAATGCTTGTACCAGACGTCACTGTACCGTGTAGGAAAACCAACTAAAATGCAGGGTTGGTACTACGACAAAGGACACTTTAAATAGACTAATATTTTGATAAATCCTAAAATAGTGCTATTACAAGTCAAAGTATTTGGCTGTTAAAAGTATCCTCTGCCGCAGTATCAGCCTTGCATTTTAATTGCAAATTTGTGTTTTATATCTCTAAACATCTATGGTTTTTAGTAAGTATACCGCCTTCTTTTCGTTTCGAATCTCTATTACTAACCATTACTACTGTTAACTCGCTTTACTAACCTTTGTCAACTATGCCAGTTTTAATAAAAACAAACGTTCACTGGCTAAAAATATTAAAAAAACGATGAGCTTTCGGCTGTCGCTCTACAGCCGTCGAAGGATGGAACGATAGAGCGACAGCCCAAAGCTCATTGTTTTTTTTTAAAATATTTTTAGCCAGTGAACGTTTGTTTTTATTATGTATAATCCTGGCTGCGCTTCAATCTTTATGCCAATTTTGCTTGTTCTTAGGCCTACTCTGGGATCCAAAATCGCCCAAAGTCGCCCAAAATCGCCTAAAGTCCCCCAAAGTCGCCTAAAGTCGTCCAAAGTCGCCTAAAGTCGCTCTAAGTATAGATATTTTCTGTAACAATGCTTTATGGTGTACCAGGATGATTCCCATGTACATGTATACAACAACTGTACTAAGGTCGGTCACCTAAAATTGCCTAAAGTCGCTCAAAATCGCCCAAAGTCGCCCAAAATCGCCTTAAATCGCCCAAAATCGCCCGTAATTTTGGACAAAATGAGCTAAAATTGCCTAAAGTCGCCTTAAGTCGCCCAAAGTTACGGCGACTTTGGGTCCCAGAGTAGGCCTGTTCTTACAATATGAAAATACTGTCAAGCAGAGAGTAAAAAACTCGCCAATTAGGGACTATATCGTCTTGTTACCCTCATACCGTGCCTTGAAATTAATTTTCCTTTGTATTATGTAGACCATGCTGAAAACTAATTTAAAAACATTTTTCTCACTCGAGTAAAATTATGAACAGGTTTAAGCCTGTGAATCGAAATTACGAAACATAGAGGAAGTTGTGATGAATATCTAGAGGAAAAAGTTCGGACAAAAATAAATCCATTGTCAGATTTATTTCAGTGGAATAACCTTAAGTTATCATTCTTCAGAAAAAGCTCTCATTTAGGGGAAATTTGTGTAAGAACGTAGTTTCATTGCTTTTTTATTTCGGTCTTTGAAATCTTTTTTTTTTTAATTTACGTAAGTTGCAATCGGAAAAAATGCGAACAATTATAAACAAAATATAATGCAAACACCGGCTGAACTTGAACATTATCAGATGCGGGGTATTGAAGAAAAAAGTAATTCACACATTCACCGTTGACTGTTTAAACATGAAGTAACTTATAAAGTCATATTGCAAAAGTTTATGATCTCTCGACCTTATAGCTAGTTATCTTTACCTTTATCCCCTCTTCTAACTATGACCCATAATCCATCACCCATAAATATTTCATACCACAAGGACAATAATGTATGAAAGGCTTAATCAGTCTTATTCAGGTCTCATATTTTTAAAGTCATTAGTATACAAGCTAAAAATATGGTAAAAAAAATAAAAAAATGAAAGAAGCGAAAAGATGGTACCAAAGGTTTGGTGTTAGAAGCTTGAAAAGTGAGCTTTTTTTCTTGTTATATTCGACGATTGCGCATTACGCGAAGGAAATTTATGCAAAATCATTTGTTGGTGAAATTAACAAAGCAAAATGGTCGAGTTTCTCCAAGCCCGCAGTTTGAATTTCGGAACAGGGGGCTGGGGAATAATTTATTTTAATTCAATGTTAGTCAGAATTATGCTAACAAGAACAGAATATGACAACAGGACAGAAAAAGACTGGCAAAAATGAAACACACACACGCCCACTGTCTTTGGAAAATAGGCAAGTTGTTTTTCAGCTGTTTACGCTCGATGGTTGACTGACAATTTCACGCGAGATTGGCCAGGCCAGGCAGCTTCATATCAGAATTTCTTGTGTAACATTTAAGACTGCCTCTGGCATTATCATCTTGAAAAATGTAGATCTTTCATTCCTTATAATTCTTAATATCTAATTTCAGGTCGAAAACGTGAACTATACTTCCTAAGCTCCTACTTCTTTGCTGATCGACGATTGTTGAAGCACAGGATCGAAACGGAGCATGTGAAGGACTTGGATTTTTGTGCATTTCTCTGCTACCAACATGACGACTGTGTCAGTTTTAACATTAAAAAAGATACAGATAGTGCAACAGGACAACAAGAATGCGAGCTGAATAATTCTACTCACATAGAACATGATGGAGACCTGACAAATGACAACGCTTATCTTTATCGCGGCGCAAAGGTGATAAAAACTTATACAGTTTGTTGAACTTTTTGCCCTCAGTGAGTTATCTATTTAACAATTTTTTTACAAGTTTGATTACGAATCATCGGCTTTTCATAGTTTTTTAACAATACGCTGCCAAGGCCGACAGATTTTTTTCAAACTTAAACATGATCGTAACACTCAACTTGACTCTATCCGTGCAAAACGTTTCAGATAGAACAATGCGTTCCTAATTTTTCCGTACCTCTAATTACATTCAAAATATTTTACTACGTTCTTCGCGCTCTATTATAAAATCATATTCATAAATAGCCATCGCACTTGAAATTGACACTGAACTTGAAAATGCTGTCATGAAGACAGTGAAACGTTGTTCTATATTTATATCGCTAGTTTTTATTTTTAAATGATCACTGCTTAAGCTGACAATGTAAAGTATTTCCTTCTTTCCTATTTTCTTTTTTAAGAACGCCTGTGGAAAGAACCCTCCCTGCCGCAACAACGCAAAATGTCAGTCGGGATTTACAGACAAGGGATACCGCTGTTTGTGCATTGCGGGTTTTGAGGGCGCACATTGCGAGAAAGGTAAGCGTGGCGTGTAGTTGTTTATAACGCATTGTGTAGTTATTTAGTGACTGAACTAACAAAAGATCAGAGTAAGCTCAAAGACTCAAAGGACTGTATAGAATGCAATATGGCCAATCAATTGGCAGCATGATAATCATTTTCCAGGGTAATTACGCTTTAAAATAAGTCAAATAAGTTCAACTTTCAGTCTGAAACGCTGTTTCATGTGTAGCCATAACGCAACGCTTGGTACATTTTCACTTTTAAGCCAGATAGTTTTTTCTTATTTTTTTTTGAAAACAAATCCCGTTAGTTTCATTTTCAATATCACTTTATTGTATGCAGTAGACAGCAAAACCGTTAAAACTCCTAAGATCTACCAAAACGATTAGTGGGAGGCGCGGTGGCCCAATGGTTAGCACGCTAGCTTGCCTCCGTATCCAGGGCCGGGTTGTGTTCGAAAGACGATTAACGCTAACCCAGGATTAAAAGATGATCAAGATTTTAATTTATCTTGTTTTAAAGGGTTTTCCAAAGCTAATATTTTGTTAAGTTTGAGATTGGTCCATGTCAAAACTGTGGGACAGAGAATATATATTAACAGAAAACCTCAACAAAATTATATAAAATTAAAATCGAATTTCACGCTAATCCTGGATTTTAGCTTAATCGTGCTTTGAACAACCGGGCCCAGAACTGAGTCCGAGTTTGAGCCCTGTCCAGTGGGCCACATCGGAGTATTAAGTGGCAGTTTCTCTTAAAGCGGTCCATCGCATTTCGGGTCGGCAAAAAAGTTTTCCCTCAAACTTTGCCCAGTGAACTATCTTAGGTTGTAAGTAAATGCAACGACTTTAGTTTTTGGAAATACGTTAAAATATATTTTTAGAGCTCTCGACAGTGAAGGCTGCAAAAGGCCTAATTTTGAGCTTGGCCAGAACAAGAAATTTCATAAGTCGACTTTGCCGCTCAAAAACAACTAAACGCACCAAATTATTATTATTATTCCTAAGTTAAGTGGTCCTTCAAAGGTTGGAAGCGCATGTTAATTTTGATACATTTTGATTTACGGGTCCGTGAAAATTTAAATATCAGCAACCGTTAGATCGCTTTCTGTAAACATGCAAAAGTATGGTGTCTTCGCAGGCCAGACTCGTTCCCAGTCCCTACTTATTTGTTTCTAAAGGCGATAAAAAACTGAGGCGGACTAAGGCAAGGGTTGCGGGGCAGGCTCCCTTGATGCAATGCGTTCTAGTCAAAACCGCCAAGGGAGCGACTGGGAACGAGTCTGTTCGCAGGCCTTTATTTCACGAGTCCATCTTCCTTTGCCACAGGGACTTCGAACATTTTGTGTTTATGCGAGTATTTCATACACATTATGCAAATGAGCTTACTTACTCGCATAAACACGAAATTTTCGAAGTCCCTGTCGCAAAGGAAGATAAAAAGTGCAAGGTATTTTTATATTTCTATGCTTCCTAACATCTGATTAGTAGGATTCAGTTGGAATTTAGAATGGTCTGGTCTGGACTCGTGAAATAAAGGCCTGCGAAGACACCATACTTTTGCATGTTTACAGAAAGCGATCTAACGGTTGCTGATATTTAAATTTTCACGGACCCGTAAATCAAAATGTATCAAAATTAACATGCGCTTCCAACCTTTGAAGGACCACTTAACTTAGGAATAATAATAATAATTTGGTGCGTTTAGTTGTTTTTGAGCGGCAAGCTCGTCAACTTATGAAATTTCTCGTTCTGGCCAAGCTCAAAATTAGGCCTTTTGCAGCCTTCACTGTCGAGAGCTCTAAAAATATATTCTAACGTATTTCCAAAAACTAAAGTCGTTGCATATACTTACAACCTAAGATAGTTCACTGGGCAAAGTTTGAGGGAAAACTTTTTTGCCGACCCGAAATGCGATGGACCGCTTTAAGAGAAACTGCCACTTAAATTTTAGGGAGATAACCCTGCGAAGGACTCGCGTCCCATCCAGGAAGGAGTATTTACTCCTAGTCGTCTTAATGTTACGGAAACAGAAGATAGGCTCCGACTTGTTGGGCCAGTAGCCTCGAACAAAAACTTTAGCTTTATCTCTTTTTGACCAGATATCGATGAATGCACAAATGGATACCATGACTGTCACTTGAATGCAAACTGTGTTAACACCGATGGATCGTTTAGCTGTGCTTGTAAAGAGGGTTTCAATGGAGATGGACGCTTGTGTTCAGGTATAAATTACTTGAAAATTTAACTTATTTTCGTCGAAGAAACAAAGAAAATTTATAGAACTGACTCATAAAATTCATCTTAAAGAGTTAATACAGTGCGTTGAAGCAACAATAAATAGGGAACGAATTGGCCATGTGCTCTTCCGTTTAATGTATTTTGCCCCCTTTAGTTTCATTTTCCAATAACTCTCAACAGTAGATCGGGTTTTATTTTAATTGTTGTCTTGTACTTTTTGACCAGATATCGATGAATGCACAAACGGAGACCATGACTGTCACTTAAATGCAAACTGTGTTAACACCGCTGGATCGTTTAGCTGCACTTGTAAGGAGGGTTACGCTGGAGATGGACGCTTGTGTTCAGGTATAAATTACTTGAGAATTTTAGCTAATCTTGACTCAAGAAATAATAAAAAGAATAGAATAGTTTGCTGTAAAAAATACATTAACTTAAATAGGCAAAACATACTCAGAATAGTAATAACATAGACACTTTATATTGAAGAGTTACCCTGCGTCATGAAGCAAGATAAGGGAATGATCGAATAATCATGCGATCACCCAGTTTCGAATAATTACCACCCGCTTTGAGGCTTCGTAAGTCTACATTTTTCCGTATAATGGCTCGGCATACTGGAAACGTATTCTTTTATACAGCTGTTTCGAGAAATGGTTCGGAAAAAAGCACATACCGTATTTTCTCAAATAAACGCCCCGGCGTTTATTTCAAACTTGGCGTCATGAACCCGGCGTTTATTTGAAGCCGGCGTTTAATCGGGGCCAGGCGTTTATTAAAGGACTGCAATTTTCAGCCAATTTTTCAGACTGATTTATTGTTACCGATCTTCGAGACCAAGGGGCAGTTTGTCAAGGCAGGACGATTTTTCTCTTCCTTCAGCCCCAAAAAAGAGGAAAAAAGTGTCCCTGGGTATCCAAAGGTGATTATTTCCCAAAGGTGCACTATTACGGATTGGATAGTTTATGTTGCAATCGAGATTTGTGACAAACAGAATATATTTACTTGTTAGCTTGACCTCAAATAAACGCCGGGACCTCGAACAAACGCCCCCGGCGTTTATTTAAAAACTAGCAAATTTGACCCGGCGTTTATACGAGGCCGGCCTTTAATCGGGGTCCGGCGTTTAATCGAGAAAATACGGTAAGTGCACGCGGCAAAACCGAAAGGTAGTATGGGTAGAAGAAGAGAGCTACTGCAAGTGTTGAATACTAACGAGATATAATTATAATGACTTGACAAATGCGAATTTGCACGTTTTCTTTCTGTTCAGACATGTGGGAACAAGGTACTTTCAGCCACGCTGAACTTTAGAAGAATTTCAAAATTTGAATACATGCGACAGTAAAAGTAAAGCTACAGAAAAAGGCCTCAGGAGAGGAAAAACAAAATCTTCATGTGCAAAAATACAAACTTGTACATTTCCTCTAGGCCATGGCCAATATGCAGAATTACAGTGAATACCCAGACCACCTTTCGGTCTTTTCGCGTGCACTTTTGTTTTTTCTGACAACCTTTTTCGAAAAAAACTGTATTTAAGTTTGACAAGAGAAACACGCAAGATCAAGCACTGGTATAATGATGATGACGATGATTTATTACGGTATTAATTTATTTCAGAAAATTGGAAAAAGATCAGTGATGCTCCAGTGTGCTTTGGAGCTCGAGGTGACACATATGGGGCTTTTAACATCAAAGAAACCGGGTTCATCTACACCTTCAAACTCGTTCACAAGAGCGGTTACTTGAGTTGTGACGGAAATTTCCCAGCATCCTACTGGGGATGTGACGTCGATATTTTTGGAGAATACAAGCTACTTACCGTCATCACGTTCGCGAACAGGAATGAGCTTTTGCTCGCGGATTACTCGAGAAATGAGGAATATTGTGGATTCAAATATTATTCATATCAGATTGCTGGAATTGGTGTCAACTCCCCAGAACTTCTGTTCAACAAACTTTCCACTCCGCTTTCAGTGTCTGTTGGCCAGGAGTTTCAAATCTGGTATGGACAAGACTTGACAGATTGCTCAGAGGACAATAACAGCGGGACGACCTGTGCTGATGTCTATGCGTGGTACGCTTGACAAGGGCATACACAACGCACCTTATACTGATCCTGAATTATTCACAGTGTGAAGATGTAGACATGCTTAAAGGAAGCGTGTCGTATTTTTTTCAGTTTCAATTCATTTGTCCTTAAAGATTTTCCGCGAACTCTCACAGCTCCCACAGTATGGAAGCCAAAACAAATCACTCTTGTACTACGACTGTCTTTATACTTCGGTTTATCAATTCGGATAAAATCAAAGGACATGTGAGCGTATATGTCTTATTAGACAATTAACTGATCGCTGTACATACCTGCTGACCAAAATACTGAGCAAGACTTGTAAAAAATATAAGCGTACACACTTTTTCCCACATCCTGACTTTCCACCATTTTTGAATTCCTCGCGAATAAGACTCCAGGTTGACACGTTATGGAGTAGAAATATTGTGAGATATTTGTACGAGTTTCAGAGTACCGTAAAGTATTGGAAACAAGAGCACCCCCCCAGAAAAAGCCTCCCAATTCGACCCAAATATCAGAGGCAAAAATCCTTTCGGACATACGCCCACCCGATTAGGAGCCCATGGGCTTGCTTTAAATTATAGCTTTTAATACCTTAGCTATGCCTTTTTGATTTAAAGGCCTGGCCAAACGGAGACGCAAGTGGACGCAAGTTTTGCTGCTTACTTCAAATACTGAATTGCAGCGCGCGCACTTGCATTTAAAAGGCTTTTTGACAACTTGCGTGCACTTGTGAGTCCGTTTGGCCACCCAACGCAAGTTTGTACGCAAGTTCAACTTGCGACTACTTGCGTCCACTTGCGTTACCGTTTGGCCAGGGCTTAAGAGCCCTTTTGTATAGCTTGTTTTGTAAGTTACTTTGTTAAGGCCTGGCCAAACGGAGATGCAAGTGGACGCAAGTTTTTAACTTGCGTTTACTTGCGTCTCCGTTTGGCCAGGACTTGCGTGCACTTACGTTGACTTGCGATGACTTGCGTTCACTTTGGTCGAGATCAAATTTGCACGCTAGTGAACGCAAGTTATTCACCGTTTGGCCAGCCAATGCAAGTTTTGCTGCTTGCTTCAAATACTGAATACTTGCGTGCACTTGCGAGTCTGTTTGGCCACCCAACGTAAGTTTGAACGCAAGTTCAACTTGCGACTACTTGCGTTGCCGTTTGGCCAGGGCTTTAGAGAATACTCAGAGCGACTTTCAGTCCTGACCAAACGGCAATGCAAGTAAACGCAAGTTAAAAACTTGCGTCTACTTACGTCTCCGTTTGGCCACGACTTGTGCGCACTTACGTTGACTTGCGTTCACTTTGGTCGAGATCATATTTGCACAGTTAAGTAAACGCAAGTTTTTCACCGTTTGGCGACCCAACGCAAGTCGATGCATTTTTTGCAGTTTACTTCAAATACTAAATTGCACCTCGTAGCATTTTTAACGACTTTTTGCAAACTTGCGTACACTTGCGACTAAACTTGCGTGTCCGTTTGGCCACCCAACGCAAGTCTGTACGAAAGTTCAACTTGCGACAACTTGCGTTCACTTGCGTTACCGTTTGGCCAGGGCTTTATTAGAACGTTTTACCATGTGGTATTCTTGTATGTACCACACATTTCAGTCGGCCACGGTCTCATGTCTTAATACGCAAATGGTTTTGCAACTCAAATTTCCACCGAAAATAACTCTCCTCTCCCCCCGTAAAAAAGGTTCCCGTTCCCCGAAAATAAGCCATCCATGTCCAATATACACGACCTGATACGGATCGTAAAAACCATTAGACGAATCGTACGGTTGGTACGGTTCGTACGAGTCGTGAAACAATAGTTTACGAGTCGTACAGTTGGTGAAGTGCATATGATTAGTGGGACATAGTGTGTCCTAACAGTGCTACGAATCGTACGAGTCGTACGGTTCGTACGAGTCGTTAAACAATAGTTTACGAGTCGTACAGTTGGTGAAGTGCATATGATTAGCGAGACATAATGGGTCCGAACAGTGCTACGAATCGTACGAGTCGTACGGTTCGTACGAGTCGTGAAATAATAGTTTACGAGTCGTACAGTTGGTAAAGTGCATATGATTAGCGAGACTTGGTGGGTCCGAACAGTGCTACGAATCGTACGAGTCGTACGGTTCGTACGAGTCGTGAAACAATAGTTTACGACTCGAGCAGTTTGCTAACTGCATAGCATTAGTGATAAAGCGTGATACTGTAATCAAAACACACCAAGCAAAATGTATATTTCTCGTTCTGTAAGAGTCACGTCCCCAACACGGTAAACACACGTCCCCAACACGGTAAACACAATGTATATTTCTCGTTCTAAAAACGTGCAAACCCAAACACGCTTTAGAAAATGTCCCAAACACGCTAAACGCAGTGTATTCTTCGTTCTATAATAAGTGTGCTAGCGATACTCGCTAAACACAACACGGTAAACACAATGTATATTCTTCGTTCTAAAAGCGTTTGATGGCCCAAACACGCTAAATGCAATGTATTCTTCGCTCTATAAAAAGTGTGCTAAAGAAACTCGCTAAACACAACACGGTAAACACAATGTATATTTCTCGTTCTAAAAACGTGCAAACCCAAACACACTTTCTTCGTTCTATAAAAAGTGTGCTAGCGAAACTCGCTAAACATAACACGGTAAACACAATGTATATTTCTCGTTCTTAAAACGTGCAAACCCAAACACGCTTTAGAAAATGTCCCAAATACGCTAAACGCAGTGTATTCTTCGTTCTATAAAAAGTGTGCTAGCGAAACTCGCTAAACACAACACGGTAAACACAATGTATATTCTTCGTTCTAAAAGCGTTTGATGGCCCAAACACGCTAACGAACCGTACAATTGGAGTGATGATTTTTACGATCCGTATCAGGTCGTGTATATTGGACAACCCTCAAAATAAGCCCCCCTAAAAGGGACGTAGAGCAAATAATACCAAAGGATTGGGCTGGAATTATAATTGTTCTCTATCTAGCTAGAAAGCAGAGTTGTATACCAATAACATATGCACTGCACATGTGTTATTCATCTCCAAGCGCCAATATCATTATCGGTCGAAATATTGGCTTATTAAAAGTTACCTTTTCCTTGCATTTTTAATTGAATTTAAGCGCAGATAACATCATGCTATCGGGGGAGGGGGGGGGGGGGGGGGCTGGGGGGTGCAAAGCATTAATCTATTTGAGTACAGTCAACTCTCTCTTAACGGACACCTTTATAAAACGGACACCTCCATAAGACGGACACCTGGTGATGGTCCCTGCCGTTTTTCAGTCATTTTACTGTAACCAAACTCACTATAAGACGGACACCTCTCTAAGACGGACTACGGACACTTTGAAATCATTAACGGACACTTTAGAAGTGTTTTTTATCATGTTTTATTAGTGAAAATACTTACAAACTTCGTATTGACTCAAAGAAAAGTTGGTCAGTGCCCTAAGGATACGTGTATGCCAAGCTAACTAACCACAAACAATGACGCTTTATCGGATTACTTCTCTGCTTACGTGTATGGACACTTAAAAGAGGTCGTTTTCTACTTAGAAGCTCTCAATTTTTCGTTTTAACAACCAAAAGCGGTCCTTTTTATTATTTTAGTCTTATTGCAGTTGGCAAAGTTTTGTTGCATTGTGCAACGGTTTAGCTTTATTATCTCAGAATTACTGGTGTCATATTACCTCGACTCTCTACAGAGCGGACACCTCTCTAAGACGGACAGCTACGGCCGGTCCCGAAGGTGTCCGTCTTAGATAGAGTTGACTGTATTCAGCGTTACAAACACCCGCTAGTATGATGTTTATTTCAAAGGTACAGAAAACATGATTTCGTGCGAATTTCGTCGGCGTTCGTGGAAGAGATTCACAAGATTCTATAACTCTGGAGCAGTACGTTTGAGCTGTCTCCAAATATCAGACGATTTGAAACACTACAAGACTTTTCCACCATGTGGGCATATTTTTGGGATTTTTGCCCATTTTTACGGACATTCACTCTTAGACCGATTACTTAGTTTATTTGCATCTTTTTGAAATACTGTAATGGGAAAAAATATTCTAAAAGCCACACATGTACGCATTGCAAGCCTATGCCAATGCTTTTGACACGCAACGGTCACGTGCGCGTGATCATGTGCTTCATCACGTGCGTTCGCAGGTTCTTATTGGTAGAAATCTTTGAGCGGCAAACAACTTCTTCTGAGCCAGCGAGAAAGGGAAAACGTGCGCACGAGAATTTATTTGCTTGCCGAGTATCTGGAAGATAGACGTGATAGGATTTAACCTTAAAATGTTTAGAATTATCATGTTTTATTTCACAGCTGCTGGATTAGCTGGGTTACTATCCAACTGTAAAGGTGAGAAAGTGTTTCTGTGAATCCCTAGTATCTACTGGAATAGCCACGCTCTTCGCCCATGCAAAAATTCCACGATCGAAAGATTTCTGCCTACAGAAAGTTAGCAGGACAATCGTTCGCATTCATATCGCGATTGTCATGCCTCACAAGCCCGATCGCACGAATATATATCGTAACCTTTTATAATTATACTGCTGCGAGACCGTTCATTATCTATCTTCAATGTATGTTTTGCAATTGAAGCTGTTACCGGTTATTTCAGTCAGTATAATAAATAACATGTCGACTGAATCAACAATGAAACATTCAAGTTTGAGCGTAATTGCGAGTTCAAGATAAGAAAGGTCGATAGTATGAGCCGATTACTTAGTATATATTTGATTCATCGACCAACATTACTTGGTGGACAAAGAATTATCATGATGCAGCCATACAATGTACATAAAAACAAAATGTACAATAATCTTTGATTATATAAATGCCGTAAATGATCCAAAAAACGCCCACTCTCAAATAAACGCCTCGTATCTAATTAACGCCTCCCCTGAGATGTAAACAAAAGTGTAAACGCAAGTAATAGACACCTTCTTTGAAGAATCACCTCAAAAACCAAGGAAATGCTCCAGAGGGAAAAATCATGCAATATAGTTAGTTTCTTGCTTGACTCAGACATCAAAGAGGCCAATAATGCCAACATGATTGACCTCGATGATGATGAAAACATCGTTATCGAACTATGAATAGATTAGTCTGCAACTCATCTACTGTGTCTTGTATCATACTCCGCGAGCAAACTCCGCATCCTATTTGTTTTGTTGACGTTGTTACAGTTAAAGTTAAATAAACGCCTCTTTCTCTAATAAACGCCTCATATCTATTTAATGCCTCCCCTAGGACCCCTAAAATTTAATAGACACCCCGGGCGTTTATTAGATCATTTACAGTACTGTTCCAAGTCTCATCTTGATTTTTGCTGCTTCTTTTGTTTCAGGTCAAGTAACAAATCCAGATGGAAGGCAGAACCAAAGTGATTGCACATATTTCTTTTATGGAAGCAACATTATTATAAAGAATAGAATGGCGGTAAACAGAGAAACCTGCCTGTACCTTGACAGCGAAGAGCTTCGTGTCTACAACAAGAGTACCAGAATGGGTGCTCGCCTAGCAACCTGCCCTACATTTGGGCAAGGAGAACAAAGTGGTGTTGTAAATGAGGAGTTTAGAAAAAAATTTGACCTAAAATATTTCTCTTTTGAATGTTCTTTGAGCAACTCAAGCAACCACCATGGCCACCGTGATGTACACTCAGAACTAATTGGCGATAAAACAGCAATGAAGCAATTGCCGTTTGATGAGTGTATATTCATAATATTGTGTAGCGACAGCCATGGCTCAACATTTAGATATTCTGCTGCCTGCCCCATTGTTAATGAAACAAGAGGTAAGTCCTAAATCTGTTTAACAATTATTCACCGAGGTGGAGGTGAATAGTGGTGAGGTAAATATCCACCACATTCACTGACACTGAGGTGGATAATTTTTTTAGTATTATTCCACACAAGTTGAATAACTAGAGGTGAATAATTTTTTTAGTATACAGTCATCTCTCTCTTAACGGACATCTCTATATGACGGACACCCCTATAAGACGGACACCTGGTGATGGTCCTTGCCGTTTTTCAGTCATTTTACTGCAACCAAACTCCCTATAAAAAGGACACGTCTCTAAGACGGACAACGGACATTTTGAAATAATTAATGGATACTTTCAGAGAACTTTGTATCGACCTAAAGCAACGTTAGTCTGATATCAAGCTTTTAACCCAAAACAATTACGCTTTAACAGATTACTTCTCTGCTTACGTGTTCGGACACTAAAGAGGTCGTTTTCTACTTACAGTATTACAGCTTGTAGAAGCTCTCAATTTTTGCTTTAACAAGCAAATAGGCCATTTCCGAGTTACCCTTTGCCTCTGTTTCAAAACGAGTCTACGTGCAAAACCATTCAGATGAAAATAAGTTTGATTTGCATGAAAATGGACATGAAGGTTGAACTCATTTGCATTTGAATGGTTTGGCATGTAAACTCGTTTTGAAATGGAGGCAAAGGGTAACTCGGAAACGGCCTGTATGGTCCTTCTATTATTTTAGTTTTGTTAAGGTTTGTTGTATTGTGCAAAGAAATACTGGTGTCATGTTACCTCGACTCTCTACAAGGCAGACACTTCTCAAAGATGGACAGCTGTAGCCGGTCCTGAAGGTGTCTGTTGAGAGAGTTTACTGTATACCACACAAGTTGAATAACTAGCACACTAAAACATCACTTTCGGTAAACAAAATGATGTGCGAAGGCAGTTTGTTTCTCTTTAGCTGCTCAGAGGTGAATAGTTCTTTGCTAATCACCTCTGAGTTAACCAATCAGCGCACGTGAAAAGCACTATTGGTATATACTAATTTAGGATATTGTAAATTCTAGTTATAATAATGTAAATATATAATAAAGATGGTAATTTTTAAGCTCAGTGATAATTCCCGTTGGGGACTCAGAATTTTTCTCTGTCTTATCCCATGTCATCATTATTTATCACCGAGCTAAAAATTTACTCCACACTTGATGATTTTGACATTGCTGATCCTAGCAGGATGCGTGGCACATATAAACCTAGTAAATGGCCCAGCTCACCATGAGTCTCTCGTAGCTCAGTTGGCATTAAAGCACCCAACCGGTATCTGGGAGGCCATTGGTTCCATTTTTGTCGGGGACTCAGATTTTTTCTTTGTCCCATGCTCGTGTCATTGTTGACTTGATAATAATGTATCATCGATCGTTGAATTCATTTTTTTTTTTCGCAAAGTTTTCTTAATATGCTTTGAAGGAAAATTTTATAATGCTTTTATTATATGAAATACTTTCTGGATGGTCATTAGTTCATTAGTTTGATCACTATTATACATGTATGTGTCTCACCCTCAAGAGGCGCAGTGGCGTAATGGTTAGCGCGCTCGACTCCGAGTTGAACAGCCCCGGTCAGCATTGCGAGCCCTGGCCAGCATTGCTTTGTGTTCTTGGGCAAGACATTTTAATCTCACCGTGCCTCTCTCCATCCTGCTGTATAAATTGGTACCGGCAAATTTACTGCTCGGGGTAACCCTGCGATGGACTAGCATCCCATCCAGGGGAAGTAGAAATACTTCCAGTTGCTTAATGCTACAGAAACCGGTATAAGCTCTGGCAGTTAGGGTATATGCCACCTGGCTCGAACACAGACTTTAATTACCTTAACCATATGTGTTACCCTCAGGAAATACAAAAAGTAATTTCCTAGCTTAAAGGGGTCCCTCTTATTTCTGGTTATCATTTGGAAACCAAATTACCTACTAATGATAACATTTTTGTACAACTTTGTTCTGTTGAAGAGTTCTTCAAGAGTTTTAAATCATGGCCATATTTGACAAGTCACTTGACTGGAATAGAAACAACCCTAAAACTGAAAGGGCATATAGATCTGAAAATTAAAATCAGAACCAATTAATAAAGAACTTCCATGAGCTTAATGCTTCATAATTTCACATTATTATGCTATTATAAACACATCTATTTTCAGACATTCCATTCTTTTATGTAAATGGAAATAAATTCCATATGTAGGATTATAAAGAAGGCTATGTTATGTGAAAAATCGGAACTCTACCTTTTCCCCCAAGTTTAGAGATGTTAAATTCTAATGTGTGGTTTTGGACTCAGGCACTAGTTACGTGTGTAATATCGATTTCTTTTTAACACTATTGTTCTCCCCACCAAAAATTCAATGCTAAGCATTACCAAATGCTCCAATGGCTTGCTGCCAAAAACCATCCTAAGCAAATTAATTCTTAGCAACTGTTCTAGATCTGTAGTTAAGAAGGACCTCCCTTAAATGTGACATGTAAATTGTGCAGTTATAAAAATTGTACTGCCTATATATATATTCAGGCACAGCTCTACGTGTTTTACAAACAAGGATATATTTCATTTCTTCAATTACATGGATTTAAAGGATCCTAGTCAACCCTGATGCTTTGCGTGTATCAAGAACCATCCGCCATTTTAAATGCCATCTAATTTCGAGTGATTTCAATTGTGGCCGACAATCCAAGCACATCCTTGCGTACGTAGTGTATTTGCATCTTAAACTACCATCAAAGTCTTAAGTAGTTATCTGTGCTTCATTTCGAGCATTTATTTTATTGGTTTCTTTAAATTTGTCGTTAAAATATTCATTTGTAAGTGGGATGTCTAATGGCATCTCGCGTTCCAAAGCGTGGTAGGCCGAAACCATCGGACAAACAAAGAGAATCGATCCTTCTGTGGCTATCAACATTCGATCTCTGCAATCAAAGCAAGACAGTCTTGCCATCAAAGGGCTTACCTGTAGTTATAGCCAGTTTCCAGAAATACAACACTTGATTTATTCTTGCTAGCCGATTTATAATTCCACATTAATTTGCATATGCTTGAGCACTCAAGCGCGGTATTTCAAGAAGGACAAGCAGCAGATTTAGCCGTTCTCTTTCGACTCCACGTATTCTCGCAGGAACAAATCTTACAAAGGAAAAAGGAACTCGGATACTCTATAACATAAAGAAAAATTTTGAATAGTAATCTAAGACAATTTAACAAGACGCATATCTGCGTGAACTTGGGCTTCTTTCCTGGCGTATCCAGCTGTAAACGCCAGAAAGACGACATGATGAAATTTTCGTGGTCTTTTGTACGATTGTTTCACAGCTCTAGCATAGTACAAGCAAGTATATTCTAAGCATTGTATATATTATTCCTACAGTCTAAATATTGTAGTCTGCGTTTTACACTCACTGTTTAAGTAATAAATTTAGCTACTAAGAAATGTTTGAACAGTAAAATCCGAACTTTCAACCATATTTGATTGCATTCAGGTCTATCTATCTGGTCAACAGGATTTCTTAAAAGATAGTTCAAGTACTGCAGATCAAAATGAAACAGATCACCCCAGTCGCGAGTCGAAACATATCTATTAAATAACTATACAGTTTGAAAACAAGTTCATTCTTGATACAAAAATTATGAATGAAAAATTTACTTTGGAGTAGGCATTCGCAATCTCTTCAGTAAAAATGCATGTATTCAAGTTTCTATAAAATTTACTACGATGTTATTGTATTGCTTCAATTGAACACGCTTTGCCGATTTGCATATATTAGTTCTCGTCTGGTTAATAGCGACCCCATGATAAATACAGGTTGTTTTACTAGACCTGCCAACTCTCACGCATTATGCGTGAGTCTCACGCCTGCAGATCCAAAATATCGATCTCACGCATACAGCCCAGTTTCTCACGCTTGACTGACAAATTTAGATTTCTTACTCTTAAAACCCATTAAATGTGCATTCAATTCAATTTTGCTGAAACATAACTCAGAAAATGAGCATTGTTATTCGTGTTTGAGTCAATTTTTGCAATTTCACAGACTTCAGCAACGTTGGAAGATCGTCAAAACTTCTTCGGAAATATCCGGAAATTGTCGGAACATCTTCGGAACTCTTCGGAAATCTCCGGAAATAGTCGGAACATCTTCGGAAACGTTCGGAAATAGTCGGAAAATGTGGAGAAGGTTATCTCACGCCTTTGACTTAGAAAAAGTTGGCAGGTATATTTTACATGCATCCAAAGTACTTCTAAAATGTATTTTTCAGTTTAAAATCAACAAAATAGAGTATCACTGTTATTGTCTGTGAGGTTTCTGCTGGAAGCGAAATCTTAATAGGATGTTTCATTGTTTTGATTATCCCTGGTTTAATTATTCAGTTGCAAGACTTATTGTATGCGATTTAAGTCACTTTTGATACAACTTTCTAACCTTTCTTCTCTTGTTGCTCAGACGTTTTAGAGTTCGTACCGGTATTATACCCCGGAGATTCTACTTGGTTCACGATCTAAAAATCCAAAATACGATGACACTTCTGACGATTAAGATTTGATAGTTCATCTGGTATAACAGGATTCTCGATCTATAGGTTCACTCATAAATTGTTTTCCCGTAAGGCTTGAGGACCGACCTGTTCTGAGAATGCTCAACATCTTCTAGAGTGGGTCTACTGCGAACGACGGGTTCATTTGTTTGTGATTTCAGCACTCTAGAAATCAAGGAATCCGCGATAACTTTCAACGACGACAGCATCTTGTGCAGACTGGGACTTGACACATGCGCCTTAGTGCCCCGACGGCGATTTGTGACTGAACGCAAAAAACGAAGGACAATTTTAACCTTGGGCTCCCAGCTTTGGGATACGCCCAAGTAATTATTGCATTGCTTAGCACTCGATCGGAGTCCGCCGAAGAGGCAAATATTGAAGCGATCGCTTCTCTGCTCTCATTTTGCCCTGCGCGTCTGTCAATGGACAAACCATAAATATCTGTGCTTCAAGATGGCCCCAGAGAACTAGATTCTTGGATATCTATTAGGCTGTCACCATCTTCAATGTTCATTCCTTACATTCTGAGGGATCTTTTTAAGTTGATTCCAATAAAAACTTTCGCGTGTTGTCAAATTTCGTCGCAGTCTGTTGACCTTTTACCCGTGTCACATGTAATATGAAACGAGGCTCCCCGCAGTTGCCCAAATGTAAACAATAATAGAGGCGTGGCTGACTAGGATCCTTTAATACATTGTAGGCCGTGACGATTGCAGTTTTGTTCTCTATGTTAATTAATTTAATATTTTTATTTATCAATTCCATTGTACTTTTTCTTGCAGAAAATCAAACAGAAAGTATAAGTACAAAATCAGCTAGGGAGAGTGAAGAGCAACATGTAACTGATTATCCATCAACGGCAGGTAGAGTAACAAATTTTTTTCTAATGGTTTGAAGTTCTAGTGCTGCCTGTTTCCTGAGTCTAACCCAAGCCAGTGACAGCGTTGGGTTGGGTACTAGCCTGGGTTGGACAAGCCACTGAAAGTAGAAAAAAAAAATGTTTTCATGAACCCTGAGACACCTGGTCAAATTGCCAACCTGGGATGGCTATTCATGGGCTCTTAAGGGCCCACAGACAGATTTCTCTGTGTTGCTAAGGTGCTAAAAGAGCGCGCGCTATTACACATACTGCAGGCTACTGACACTTTCTGTATGTGCCATATGTGCAAAAAATTTTCCTTTTGAGCACTTCTTCATACTTGCTAACTAATTCCTGACTAATGGTTGACTTCACATCCGAGAATCAGTCAGATTAAATTTAATAAAAATTTTATGGACAAATCAATATTTCTAAATCTCTCTAAAAAAATATTCAAGTTTTAATAATGAGACAAAACCCATACTTGCCAAGATGCAAAAATGAATAAAGAACATGACACCATGAATGATTTTCTGATAACATGCAAAACATCAAAAATTTTAGACTTCTTCTTTATTCTAATTGTTTTGGATCTGCATATTTTTGAAAGCATAAAATTGACCCCCTAGCCTACAGTGTATGTGTGACTTAAGTAATGATTGATTTAATCCACTTTAAAAATTAAGGTTTTGTTGTTAAAATAACAAATTCATGATGTACAGTATATATCCACTTTTGTGTGTAGTTACTGATGCATATATGTATACTTATTACACCAATTAGGGAGGGTCATTTCATTTCATTTCGGTGCAATTAATTTTGGAAGCCCCTATGTATATTATTTGGTGTGTGTTTTTTACCTGCCACCCCCCCCCTCCCTATTGTATAACCCACAACCGTGGGCAAATTAATATCATGAAAAGAGTAGACATTACTACAATGTGCAGGTGGTTTTGAGAAGCCTCTTGATATGTTCAGTTGCTTCTCTTGACAACTTGCTGATGAAGGTCTATGACCACTTGACAACTAGTTGGTGACCATGTTAAGAATGATGATGGTGATGATAATAAACAATAACAATGGTAATGGTCTGAGAAATAACTGATGTCTAATGTAATAATGTAATTTGAATTGTAGATCCAGTGTCACAAAGTTATGTTTCAGGTACAACAATGTTTTTGTTGAACATTCAGTACGAAATAAATTTTACCATGCCCCGGTTCCTTAAAGCATACATGATGTATATGGTTTTTATTTGCTTGTAAGAAACAACATGCATGTATAATATCCTAGGGAAAGCATGAAAAAATTAAGTGTCTTCTCTTCAATATGTGTTTTAGTCATCCACTTCCTTGGGTCAAAATTGTGCAAAGTGGGTACCTGGGACAAGTGGTCAGTCGTGACAGTCGTGGGTCAGACCTAGCTACCTGTGACTCACATAAAGATCCCATGTAGATCTATTCACTCAAGTAAATTAAAAATCTCTGTCAGAACCAAATTGAAAGTCCCAATTCTGTTTGTTACTGAAAGGCACAGTTATAAAACTTTAGGTAGTAGTAGTTGCCTTTATTTAAAAACACGATATGGATAAAAGCTTACAGCTTGTGGGGTCGTGTAAATTAAGTATTTAAAGTTAAAAATATTTACTTACAATTAATTAGGCCATTTACATTTGTATTTGATTTATGATTATGATGATGATAATAAACAATAACAATGGTAATGGTCTGAGAAATAACTGATGTCTAATGTAATAATGTAATTTCAGTTGTAGATCCAGTGTCAAAGAAAGTGGAAAATGTTTCAGGTACAACAATGTTTTTGTTGAACATTCAGTACGAAATAAATTTTACCCTGCCCTGGTTCCTTAAAGCATACATGTATATGGTTTTTATTTGCTTGTAAGAAACAACGTGCATGTATAATATCCTAGGGAAAGCATGAAAAAATTAAGGACCTATGACATAACTCTAATCTCTTGTAACAATGCCATGGCAACAAATTTTGACATCCTTTGGATGTGATTCTGTTTTCTTATAAATGCTGTTTTACAATGTACACTTTTAAGTATTTTTTAGGTACATCCTCAGGCTAGCTGTAATAGAATGCCAAAGATGGGGCGAGGAGGGGGTGGGGGAAAACAAACAATAAATTGTGGCTCGTTTTACAAAGTAATTAGTCTGGGGAAGGGGTACGTAGTAAAGTAATTTCAGCTAATGTCTTCAATGCCGGATTCCCTCTATAGCGCGCACCTGCAGGGAATCATGGTACTTAGCAACAATGAATACAACTACCGTGATTTTCTGCAGGTCTGCACTATAGAGGGAATCGACTATTCACTCGGGTCAATTCACTACAATTAAAACACGATCCTCATTTAACGGATAATTATTTAGTGGCATTCGTGGATCATGTTAGTCACTTTATTTGAAAAACAGTTATCATGGCCTGGGCCCAGTTGTTTAAAGGGTAGCTAGAGTGCTATCTACAGGATTGGGGGTGGGGTGGGGAAGGCAAGCGGCTCAACCTTTCTGAGGCCTTGGCCTTGCTTCATTGTGGTGCCTGGTACTGCATTTATTGTAAGCTTCAGTTTAAGTACATAATATAAGCACATCATGAAGTGCAATTCAGTCTTTCTCTGTATTTTTATTTTTTTACAGATGCGAAGAAAGAAACACTTAGTTCATATTTAGTCATCTCCACAGCTATTGCTTTGGTTTTGCATTACTACGCTTCGTGATTGGTTTGAAAATCTCGCGTCACTTTCTCAGCCAATCAGAAGTAAAACCAAAACCAACCGTGACGCGCTCGTGCACGTTTTCCCACATTGTGCCTGCAACATGTATTTGCTTCGAGTTATGATTGGCTAACTGGTTGGTCTGTGTCTTTTATGATTGGTCAGAGTAATTACTTCGGTTTTGGTTTTACGACACTCAGTTAAAAACTGCTCTATTGGTGATTTGTAGAGCAGTTTTCAATTGACTGTGGTTAAACCAAAACCAAGGTAATCACTCTGGCCAATCACAAAGGACACAAAAACCAGTGATCCAATCAAAACTTAAAGCAAATACATGTAGCCAGCGTAAAGAAAGTGGGGCGAGTTTTGAGCCAATCACTAAGTGCAGAAATACAAAACCAAAGCAAACAAGAATTGCTTTCGACACCGGCTCAAATAAAACCGCTCTAAACCGGCATTTTAGAGTGATTTCACTATACCGCGTGAAATAGATACTAAACAATTAGATTATTAGACACTAATTGTTAGAAATTGTTTCACCGGCTGTGTAAAAACCATTGCACTCTAAACTGAGTATTATATACTATTTAAAATTGTATAGTTTCAGTTTGAAATGCTGTAGTAGTTTAAGTTTTGCATTGTAACATTATTTCATATTGGACTTTTTCTTACATGTACTTAAGTAACCAAGAGTCCGCATCCATGCCATTCATTTTGTACTTTAGCTGTATCCTTTTTTCCGCTTTCGTTAATGAAGCTGAGCAGTGCGGGCTGTTGATGACTGGCATTACATGTAACAAGTACATACGACTTGTATATTTTTATTAAAAGTTTATTCTTATTTTTGACAAACCACATCGGATTGTTGGTTATACGTGTAAGAAAAAAAATAGAGCTATTTAAGCTATTTAAATTTGTAAGCTTGCTGTGCATTCCTATGTAATTTTGGAAAACTGTTGTCGCAGCGCGGCCTTCCTCAAAAAAATGTTTGCCACCGTTAATAGTTCTGGATGAAATATTTTCTGTATTTATTACGGGGCAAAGAATACTCAAGAATATGTTTCGCTTAGTAAAAAAGTTTATATTGTCAAATTTTCTAAATGAGAATTTTAATAAATCATTAATGTTAAATCGTTGAATAAACATTAAACATTTCTCTGTATTGTGTCGCTATTGAAACAAATCTTTTTAAAAACCCTTTAACTCTAAATTTCAAAAAACGCGTTTTTTTACCGTCAAACTATTTTTCTGGTGCTATGAACCTGAATTTCCCCAAACTGCTAGCAACACTACAGAAACATTTTGAAAGAGATGTCATGTTAAAATGTACAATTTTTTTACTTTAGCGCATGCCTATAAGCCTTTTTTTTTGCGGAACCGTTCCGATTTTTTTCTTGCTCCTTTTCCTTTCGTTTTTCTCGGCTTTCTTATTCTCGTTCCTTTCTACAGGAACAACGTGAATATTGAACTTTTCGAGCCAATTCACGTTGCCCCCGAATCGCAGGCTAAGGGGATCTTGATCAATTACAGGTGTGTTGGCCTGTTTAAGCACCGATTTTGCACCAAAAACGGATCGTGTTTTTTCAGAAAAGCTCTGTCAGAATGCAAACGGTATACAAAATGAACAGTCCTATAGAAAGGTCAATCCTAGGTTTATTAGCTGCTTATCTAAAAAAATCCACTGACGTGCAAATTGATGAAGTCACAAGTGGTTCAATGAATGCGCCTTCAAATAGCGCCTAAGGGTAAATGCGCGCTTAGCAGTGAAAGGGTTAAAAGTGAATTCGGCAAAAGGAAATGCAGGAGAACATCCCGAGTTCAATTTTCGGCAAACGTACTTTCAGCTCCTATTCTGTCTGTCTGTTTCTGAAATCCACTGGCACATACCATTTTTCTCGAATTAAAGCCTTCCCTTGATTAATCGTCCCCCTTTGGTAACAAACTCCGAAAAAATCGCCTCCATTAGAGTAATCGCCCCCCGTCCCTCCCCATAACCTTCCTTAAAAGCAAACAAACCAACAAAAACAAACCCACTCTCTATACCTCCTCTTTCTTTCAACCCACCCTGTGAAGTTAAAACTTGAAAACTGGCATATCAAAAATGCATGGTTTATCTTTTTTCATGTGATTTGTGTTATGCAAATTATGTGGGCTTTACAGCTCGACACCTTCATCAGCATGTTGTCAATCATAAGAACTCCTTCCTTCCTGGAAGCCCATGGGGACAAAAGCCTCCTGAATGATAGCCAATTCCACGTCCTACGAAAGTGCCAACAAGAATTTAATTATCTCATTAATAAGATGTTGTACATTAAGAACGGAATCCGAGCTTAAACACCCACAAATTATCTCCATAATTACCCATAGCCTGGACGATCGATCACTGAACAGCCATCTTGTGCCCATAGACTAAAAAAATATGGGACGGCTCGTAGTGTGAAAGTGCCGACTGGAAGGCTCTTCAAACCCCTTACTTTTAGATGCCTTTTTTAACTGAAAAGGTAACCCTTTCATATATCTTCCATTCAAAACCGCCACACCTTTCACACATCAACTTGCAGTCCGGGGGGGGGGGGGGCACTCAAAAAAGTTTTATACGGGGAGGCTCCGCCCCAAGCTCTTACCCTTTGATATACCATTTTGACAGAAATTGTACCCCTTTCGTATACCTTTTACTGAAAAAAGGTACCCCTCTTGTATACCTAAAAGACGTGACATAGCCTTAGAACAGGACGTGTTCTTGTCATTTTTATGAAGCGCTTAATAAATTAAAATAATACAGCCAAAAAGTGGGTCTGTTCGAAATATTTTAATTACAGGCCTTTTAAAAAACCTAAATGACGGATTTCCATGCCCTTTGGTATACCTAAACTTTTGAAATCGCTACCCTTTTATATACCTGAAGCCTGAAAAAGGTACCCCTTTCGGGCGGAGCCTCCCCGTATAGGCCGTTATATGGAGTACCCCCCCCCCCCCCAGGCTTGCAGTAAAAATACCGCACTCTCTTCCAAACTTCTCACCTAAGTAACTCCTTAAAATACTTAAACGAATCAGCTGTTAGGCTCGTCTGCTCGAAATATTTTGAATGCCCATTCAGATAAATTAAGATAAAATAAGACAATTTTCCCTACCCCTTCCCATACTTAAACTAATGACATCTCTACCCTTTTATTTACCCACAGCCTGATAAAGGGAACCCGTTTGGGCGGACCTCCCCTTCAGTCCAATTTAAGGAATATTCCTCTCCACGCTTTGGGTGAAAAGATCGTACAGTCAGTACGGTAGAGCCTCAAATTCATTTTATTGGTCGGAACTCTGATAGATGGCTCGCCAATTTGAAACCTCATGCCGATTTGAATTTTTACTTGCATTCCGGTTAAGCGCGGAGTTCCTATCCCGTACGCGTATATTAGTCATTCAGTACTACTTTCGATCAAAACAAGCCATGTGTAATATAAGAACAATTTTAATTGAAACCTAGACTACATCAATAATGACAGAATACACGACGGCAGTTAATGAGGCTCACAACCGTTTCCAGCACTTTCTAGCACTTATACTTTGATGGGTCAGTACAAGAAATCTTTATCAGTTGCTACTACAATACTGATGTTTTTTTTTCGCTGCTTTGGCCAACGGAGCTACCTTAAATTTTCGAAAAGTTAAGTTGACTCTGAAGCTACCTCTGAAACTGTTGTGGTAACAAGTGACGTCATGGAAACAACCACAATTTGTTTTTCAATGATTGGGCATTTGTTTGATGCCATTTTTGTAGCAACTGATAAATATTTCTAGCCCCAACTTATCAAAGTATCAGCTTATTCTTACTAATTTTCGCGAGTACTAATTTTCGCGATTTCAAAATAATCGCGAGTACGCACGAAAAAGCATTGCGCAAAATTTAAACACGCGAAAATTAAAAACATTTTATATCAAAACAATAAAAATTTTGAATATTTGGAACTGCACCTATCTACCTTTAAAAATGTCTCTCCATATTGTTTTTTACTAGCACCCTTCTCTGATTACTGTTTCGAGCTTGAACACTGGTTCAAATCCACTTTAGTACAGTCACTAAAGTTTCCGTTTGCAGACTCCTTGTTGTTACATTGAGCCAGATCTTTGTGTATTTCCAGTTGTTCCTTAGTCTTTGACAAGTGATCCAAAAAAAAAAACACTGACAAAATCGCGAAATTTAATACAATTTTCCTCTAATTTTTCTTGCAATCGCGAAAATTAATACTCGCGAAATTCGCCTCTCGAATTTTCGCGAAATTAAGTACGCGCGAAAATTAGTAAGAATAAGGTAGGAGAGCTGAAAAGTGCTGGAGACTGTTGTGATCCTCATTAAAACAGATTTTGTTCCACTGTAAGTGTCTTGTTCACAGTTAGCGATTGCGATTCAACTTAAGACACTGTACACAACAAATCATCAAAGCAATCAGTTATGTTATCAAGTTTTTCTAAGTCTTGATTTCATTCTCTATGCAAGCGG
This sequence comes from Oculina patagonica, assembly GCF_052425735.1. NCBI lineage: Eukaryota > Metazoa > Cnidaria > Anthozoa > Scleractinia > Oculinidae > Oculina > Oculina patagonica. The sequence continues at coordinate 1,187,444 of NC_135762.1, forward strand.
AGGGTGCTTGCAAGGGTTCTGAGTTAGGTATAACATCATAGAGTCTCCCAATAGGTAGGGGATTAAATCAATTTCTACATAGATTGAACTGATTTATTTTTTTCAAAATGGCATAAAAATAGCTTCTATGGCCATAAACCAAATAAGCAAAATACTTGTGCTTATGTCTCTCCTCACCTCGTTCATAAACTTCACTGAGTTTTGTAAAAACCACAGAATGGGATTCATGACCAATACAAAGCAAACTGTTAGTTGTGATTTGGGTTTAGCTAGCATTTAGATATAACTGAATAATCAAGATTATAAAATTAGACGGTGAGGAAAACTTACAAAAACATATATGAACATAAACTTACAAAAAAGTACGGTGACAATTCAAATCGGCTTTGCGCGGTCCATCATAGAGGACCCAATCAAAAAGTTTGTTTTTATCAAGGACCAGTTTGCCAAGATAGTTTAGTTATTTAGACGCTACTGCTCAAGACCCAAAGAACCGAAGGACACAAAGGGAAGGGTACTAGAGGATCTTTTCTTTTTGTTAGTGGTCATGACTAAGAGTTTCCATCCAATCCACGATTGAGCCAAACGCTGGTCGCTTGGAAGGGTCCCTCTGCCAACACTGTAGCATAAGATTATACCTGCAAAAAACATCATCACAGGGAATCAGAAGAGCGAAACGTACGGCATGGACGAATACAGTAAAAACCCGCGTGTAAGAACCTACTTTTTTCAGAGTTTGGCAAAACAGGTTCTTGTATTATGGGGTACTTATTGACAGTTTAGGCTAAGTAGGTTCTTAATTAGGTTCTTAATTTCTACAGAATAGACACTGTTGTTGATTATCAGAAAATAGTATAAAATCTGGTCTGTTCTTCAATATAAATATTTTTTAATGTACCCATGTTGCCAACAACATTAATTGATCAATGATACAGTACTGTATATAAAATGTATCTTTCCATCAAGAACTGTCAATATGGAAATACTGCCGGTTTTTGGTAAAAAAAAAAAATAAATACCGGTAGTTAAACCCCACGTATAAGAACCTGTTGGAATTTGTTTGGCTAAAAAGGTTCTTAAATTTTGGTGTATTAAAAAAGCAAATTTCTGCCAGAAGGTTCTTAAATCCCTAGGTTCTTACACGCGGGTTTTTACTGTACAACGCATACAAACTCTAGTCAGTACTAATTTTTTTCTGATTACAATTGCAAGTGCTGAGACCGGCAGGATGAGTAAAATATGGGCAATTAGTCCATCAGCTAGTGGGGTTGTATGGCTCACTTAAGGGGAACAAAGGAAACTTGTCTAATATTACTCTTTGACTATTAAGCATCATAAAAATGTGTGATAGCAAGGATAAAACGGTAGCTTTCACTGTGTAAATCGACTTTGAAATTTGCTCTCATATCCTTCTTTTGGCCGCCATCTTGGATTTTAAAACAAAAATCCTTAATTTTTTTTATTCGTTCTTAAATACTTACTGATTTTTTGCTTAGATATATATTTGAGAGGTACTACATATTCGGGACATTATTTTAGCATTGTTTACGGTAATAAAAGCAAAGTACGCAATAAATGAGGTCGCAATGTCCGCCATTTTGTTTTCAGCTCGTTTTCCTTTTGCTCCTCAATCATGTAAAATAACAAAATTACCATAAAGGCGTTCCATCGCAGTGCTACGTTTTTTCAAGTATACTACACCATTAATCAGTATACTCCAAATCAGATTACATAGCTACGTCCACGCATAAGGTTAGAATAGGGCTCAGTTAAGAGATTGTTGAGTACAGAACAGACAGAATCGCCACACTCGTATAAAGTCCTCCTTCACTGCTGCTATGCTTCTGTCAACTCTTCTGGAGCGGTGAAGGAATTACCGGAAGGGAATCAGTAGCTCTTCTCTAGATTGTAGCTTGAAAATTTCCTCTTGTAACATTGAGTTCGGTTAGTGGAGATGCCTCGCGTGGTGGGAGAACCTCTGGCTTTACTTTCCCCGGCGCCGTTCACTTTTTTCTGGCTTCACTTTCCCTGGCGCCGTGAATCGCCTAGCACAGCACATCCACACTCTGACACGTCTTCTCGTACAGCTGATACACTTATGCTTTCGTATCTTTAATGATCACCTCGGATACTGCAACTCCTCCCCGCTAATTGCCATAGCTCGGACGTACGTTTCGTACGTTGGCAAAGCTCCAATTTTCTGGTCTTCGCACCTCTTCCCTCTTTTTTAAAGTACTTTGCATGTCCGTGGGACGATATGTTTGAAATAAAGGGCTGGGTTGGAAAATGACGATTGTTTTTAGGGGGATTTATTCAAGACACTTGAATGGCAATGGTATTTTATCTACGCGCTCTCTTTTCTTCGTGAAATAATTTTTAAATCTGCACTTTTTGCTTTATTTTGTGGTACAGTCATATTGTGAACAATAATCAGCCGTGGCAAGAGAGGATAATGTTATCCTCTCTTGTTGTTTTTGAAACACTAGAATGAACGAAATCATGTTGTTAGTTCCAATAAGTTTTAAATTTGCGTTTGAAAGCGATTCGTTTACGTTAAAAGAATGCAGGCAGCTTTGTAGCTTTTTCACCCCAAAAATCCAAGATGGCGGCCAAATTAAGAAGCGTATAGGGGAGCCAATTTAAAATTCGATTTATAAGTGAAAGCTACCGTTCCAACCTTGCTATCATACATTTTTGTGATGCTCAATAGGCAAGGATTAAGATAAGACATGTTTCGTTTGTTCCCCGAAAGTGAGCCATGAACTCAAATTTTCGGATCTCAGCTGATGGACTAAATATTCTTAGTCATCGCACGCTGAAGAAATTAAAGTTGTAGGGCCAGCACTGATGAACCTCTTGGCTCCGGCAGTACACTGCACTGGATTGGACTTACACTATTTTTGTTGGAAAATTAGTTTATTAACAACTTGATGTTGATTAAGGTTAATAAACTGCTGTAGCGAATTTTGACGGCTGACGTTTCGAGTGTTATGGGCCTGCCATGGTGCAAAGTGGAGTATTGTGGGTTGTATGTGTGTTTTTATACAGAGTATGGAGTTATGCTTTTATGGTAAACATGGTGAAGAAAAGCCAACGCGCAAAACTTCAGCTTTTCAAAATTTGTTACGGCGGTTTATTTACCTTTATCAATGAACTTCCAGTTGATAATCAACTAAGACCGTGTTCACACTTAGTGCCCGAGCACTGGTACCTGAGCGCCGGCAAAGTGCCCGGGTACACGGTCTCGACCTTGTACCCGGGCACGGGCACCGTGTCCGAATTATGGCGTAGGTACTTCGACAGCTACCCTTGTAAATCCGAGGTGAAGTAAAGGTGATGGGTATGTGTATGTGATATTTGGTGCCCAGCAATAATCGTACTCGGGCACCGTGCCGTTTTTTACGTTAGACAGTAAACTTAGTTCATTGTGTGGAGAGGGGAGAGAAAGAGGATCAATATTATATAGAGTTCAGAGATGGTTTATTAAAAAGGGTACGTGAGACGATGTTTTTAAATATTACTTAGTTGAAAGGAAATGTAATTTACATACAATTCTGTGCTCATGGCTGAGGTGCTTGGCAACCTTTGACCACTTGCGACGTAGTTAAAAACTTCTTCCCCGGTCATTCCTTCGTAAGGATTTCTACCTGCAGAGGTTAAAAATGTGTTATTAAGAACAAGCCATAGTAATATAGCAATTCCCGAGTTTTGATTGGTTTACAGGCCATGGTATATGAGCTTATATACTGCCCATGTCAATTATATTACGAGGACTGAACCACGTATATTTAACAATTATTCCATGAGCCCGCGTTGGATACGAGGTGGTAAATAGCCAACGAGGCGCGAAGCGCCGAGTTGGCTATAACGACTCGTATCCAACAAGGGCGAATGGAATAATTGTTTTATTAAATTCAATTCTCAAGTTTAAATCGACTGGACATTTCATTTTGATGTAAACGAAGTGATAGGATGAGGAGGCGCGAAAATTTCTGGCGCGGTGTTCACTTCTTGAGTTGAATGAAACATACGAGGAAAGCGAGCGAGAGAGTTTTCTTCCCCCTCTAAAGTCGTCTAAATATCCTGGAAATTTTGACAACAGTTAAGATTTTACGAGAAGATCCGAAGCAAAAGCTTTTCTGAAAACTACAAGTCTTGTGCAAGTCGAACGAAGCAAGTGTTTACATTGTACTTCTTAACGGCTCCATGGCTGTCATCAAGACTGCTTTATTATTTCGTGAAGCGAAATTGAGCTCAAAGTGGAACAGATTTATTGAAGTATAAAAGGACAAAACCAAGATTGAAAGGTAACAAACTTTACTGAAGTGCTGAGCCTAGTTTTTATGACGTACACTGAATAAAACTGTGTCAGTTTGCCGTTCTTTCGTAAATTATTTGCTGTTTTTCTATTTTATTCTCTCGCTCTTGTTGTGCGTTTAAAAGTATTATTAATTAAACTTTTCGCATCTTTCCTTTTGTTTTGCGTAGTTAAATTTACTATGGCATTTCTGTGGTTTTTGTAGGCACCGCTTATTATTTCTTGTTCATAAAGCTCGCCAAATTTGTTGTTTAAAACCATTTTTTGATGGAACTGTCGCTTCCAGCAGAAAAATTTTACGCTGAGCGGCACTTGCCGCACTCATTTCCCATATAAGGTCAAACATAGGTATACGAGCTGATAACCGGGATTCAGTGAACCAATCAGAAAGCTAGAAATGCAATATCCGAGGTTGAGAATTGAAATAATTTTATACATTTCCGATTCAAAACACGGAAAAATTCCATATATTCTCTTACTTCATACATTCACTCTGACTGCCTTTTAAGGTGGGTTTATATTTAAACTTCATGATTCTATTGGGGGTCGATAATTCGATTAACAGAACTTTATCAAGGGTGGCTGCTCTTTTAATCGAGGAAATATGGTACTGAAGTTGCCCTTCCACATTTTTTTTAATTACTCTGTCAGGTTTTAATCTTAGTGTATTTTCAGTTCTGTAGTGTCTGTTAGGCTACCTGTGGCCTCCTGCTACAAGTGTTAATATGAAAAGACTTTATTGTTAGGAAGGATGGAAAAAGTTACACTGTTTTTAATGCGGCTTAAACGCTAATATAAAAGAGTTTTACAAGTTCAACAGCAATTACTTACCAAGAGTGAAAATCTCATACAGGACAATACCGTAACTCCACCTAAAGCAGTAACAAGATGTATGGAAATCAAGAATCGAGAGAGAATTTGTTTCGAGATTGGGTTTGAAGGTGCAAACCATGATCTCTATCAACTTACACATCACTTTTTGTTGTAAACACTTGACTTGTTAATGACTCAACTGCCATCCACTTCACAGGCATCAGTCCCTCGATTAGAATAACAATCAAATAAAATTAAAAATACAAATTATCATGGCTATTGGAAATAAAGCTCCAGAGCTTGCTAAAAACTTTTACAAGGCTGAAATTTGATGTGAAAATGACAAATATCCCCATTTGTGGCCCTCCCTCGCTCGCTGAGGTGAACGAAACTGAGCTAAGGTAACCGAAACTGCATTAAGTAGACTCAAAGCGCATGCGTACTTACATTAGATCTCCTGACATAAACTTCAGCTTTACCCAGATCTCTCGCCATCCCAAAATCAGTAATTTTACAGCGCAGGCCTTCGCCAACTAGTACGTTCCTGGCGGCCAGATCTCGGTGAATAAGCTGCAGACAAAGACACATTTTAAAAAATCTGTGTTATCTTGTTGTTAATAAAAAAAATCGCTGAATATAGCTACTGGGCCGATCTGCTAATTAACGTCAGATGATGAAATATATAGTAACCTCAAATAGAATGTTTTCATGCCAGCCACGTTGGAGGAGCCAAACAATAAAAGATATTTGCATAAAAATGATTTTTTCCCAAAAGAAATCATTTTATTGTTTCACTCCTCCAATATGGCCGCCACTAACACACTTTATAGGCTAAAGACGCCTTAACGTTAGCAGTTATAATCAATAATACACCCACCTAGCGGCACCAATTGAAATAAACGATTACAACAAGAAATTCAACAAAAAAGTGTACCAATACTGTAGATGATCTTGTTTAAATGGGGAATTAAAGAGGAAAAAAGTAATTAAACAACAGACCTGGTGAGCTGAGATGAATTCCATTCCTCGAGCAATATCACACGCGAATTTGTAAAGTTGCTGTTTTGGTATTTTACGCGGAACTTCTGTGCTTTCCACATTATAATAATCATCTGTTTCTCCTTTACTTTTCTTAAGATATCCAAGAAGATCGCCATGAGGGACAAATTCAAGGATGACAAGAGGCGGCCCTGTGTATAAAGAATATATGGCGACTCATGGCCTAACAAAACAGACAGTAGATTTAAAATTCCAAGCTCTATTTCTCTCTGAATTGTACAACACACGCACGACGTTTTAATCGTATTAGCAACAAATTTCGAGGCGAGGGGGGGGGGGGGGGGGGGAAGAAACTTCCTTTGTTACACGACTCAAAAAGTGGTCATAGCGGTGCCGGGCAACCGAGTGTGCGCAGTAGCTTTCAAATGGTTGCTAAGGGCGTAGTGAATACCGCCACTATTCGCATTTCACACGCAAACATCATTGATATTTAAATCTTTCCGAGAAAACAAAACTTTGGGTGACGTCTCTCTTAGCAACGGCTTGATTGACATAGACTCGCACAGTTTCCAGGCACTGCTATGTCTTCAAAGAAAAGTGCCGACTTTCTCCCCCCCCCCCTCCCCCCTGTTTCGAGGTAAGGAAGTCTTTGAGAAAATTTTTTGGGTGAAAACAATTGGAGAGGAGCACGAAAAAAAGTAAACAAAAAAAAAAATCAATGTGAGCCGTACCAAAACGTGACAAATAGGCGTTAAAGATAAGAAACTTACTAAACTCGCGCCTTCCTTTGCATCGAATGACATCCTTGGTCAAACATCCCAGCAGCTGAATCACGTTAGGATGAGGCTTAAGTTTCTTCAACAAGTCCAGCTCAGACAACAGATCCCTGAGGTCTGCATATGACGAATCTTCTGCAAAAAATACCATGAAGGAACAAGTAAGTAATTATAAACCACCATCATTGATTTGACAAAGCATTTTCAAGTTTCACTTGATATTTCACGAAAAGTTTATTACCTTTCAGCATTTTAACAGCAACAACAGACCACTCTTGATTACCAGCCACGCCAAATGCAGCGCCCTTCCACACCTGACCAAACGAGCCACCGCCGATCCTTTCAAACAACGACAAGTGATCACGTGACACTTCCCAGTTGGTGTTGCTGAGAACGCGCGTGTATGGGGGCTCCACTCTTCCAGCAGTTTGCGATGCATTCTGGTAAGAAGTAGTTGTACATAGCTCATTCTGATAACCGTGATGCTGTCTGTGGTGCGTTGTTGTTTGAGGAATCAAGTGATTTGATTGGTCATCAGGCTTGACGCTTGCGCAGTGTTGAGCTGCCTCTCTGTTATATAACGGATTTGATCCTAGCATATTTGTAGATTGCAAGCTCAAGAGTGTTCCAGTATTTGTAGAGTGCTTGCATTGAGATAATTTGTCGTTCTCTCTTTTACCCAAAATTTTAACCCTTGGTTTAGGCTGAGGACGATTACAAGATAAGGTTTTGGAGGCTTCATGGCACAATCTGGAACTGTCCGTGATTTTAATCTCGCCTTGGACATTATCGTTGTTCACTGGTCGAAGATAATTTTCCGCTGGAGGTTCTTGGACTTTCCTTATTTCTTGATTAATCTCTCGAGTAGCGCCAAGTGTACTAACATCTTCCGTATTCACGGCAGCACTATTCTCTTCCTCAGGGGTGGTTACTTGATGAATGACAGACATACAAATATCTTGATTGTTCTTACTCTTTTCACTACCCCTGTGAGGAACAAATGTTCTCAACGTGAAGGACACCTCTTGAGGCTTGGATTCAGGAGTTGAGGTGTTCATTTCAGGTCGGAATGCCGTCAGCACAAAGCATTTTTCTGTTTTTGGTTGATTGTAATCTCCTTGCATGCTTCCCATTGATGCTCCCGGTTGTTCTAAAACCAAAGGTGATCCCAGGATACTTAATGGAGATTCTGCTGGTATTCTAGATGCACTTGTATCGGTAGTATCTTGAGCCTGCAAGAGATCAAGTTTCCAGCCAGCGTTAAGACGTTGACAGGAAATAAAATACAGGAAAATAGAAAAAACAGAGGAGACAGCAGATCTACGGTGAAGTAATTTATTAACTAACTTGACTTGGTGGTGTACAGATCACGCGCAAAACGGGTACAATATTCCACGTCACTTTTGAACAAATTGTTATGATGCTCATATATAGTCAGGAAGTCCTCGTTCTCGGTCATAACTTGTGACATACAGTATGTAATTTTTATTAAGATTCGTCCGACGACTAGCATTGCACTGCATCAGCGCGCTGCATAACCACAGTTTATTTTGCTGAAAATTAATTCGTTGAAAATTTTGGGGAACAATCATCCCGTTTAATCTTTCCTCGGAACATTGTTTGAATTCAGCTAGTCGGGCAGCCATCAAGCACTATTCCTCACCATTTACCAAGATAAATGTTAAATGTTCTGCATGGGCTTCAAAGTTGGCGAGAGACAAATGACTGACCAGAAAAGTATAATTTCACTAATAGATATTAACTGTCGGCGGTGGTGAAGAATTTAAATATCAGTTACCGCCTCAGAAGTGAGATCCTCTTCTGATGTGAATGGAAATTGGGTTACCCTGTAAGTGAAACACAAATTTCAACTTATACTCAATGTTTACTTTGTCTTTAATTGTATGTATCGCTAAATATTTCAAATGATGGTCAAGTGAGTTTATTACCCAAGCACTACTTTTATTGGACCTTTATACTGTGGGTACTCAAACCGGGCCACTTAAAAGAAAGCGGACCAATCAATTCGTCAATTGAGAACAATGGACGGTTATCATTTTCGACCAATGGCGTTTAAACATTTAGGCAACAGCTCTAGATCTACAACAAATTTTTTTAACCAAGTGAAGGCAAATGTAAGTCTGTTTTACACACTATCGACTCCTATCTACTGTGTACACTCTACAGATCCCATCTTGGATGCAAAGTCTTAGCTCGAAATCTTGTTTTGTGTCTGCAAAACCGAAAGCGTTGAGAACCTCTCATTTCACTCAAGTGACGCCTTTTTGACTTGACGATCAGTACATACCCTCTAATGTCTTGGTGCCCTGTTAATTTGGAAACAAATAGCAAGAGTTAGTCACAACATTTTATTATAATCAATGATGGTCATTTGTGGAGTGTCAGCCATGATTAAGGACAGAGAGGTGAAGAGACACTGACCCGAAGACAAAAGAGAGTGACTCTTTCCCTTTTTCATACAGGAGGCAGAGGAGGCTGCATGGAGTCAGCACATGCATAAAAGCACTGCATGGCTTCAATAAAGCACTAAGTAATGAAACACTTAGACAAATTGTGTAGCGGTGAAGAACAAAGACGGTAACATACTTAGCAACAGCGAAGACAGGAAGGAGCGATGGAAGGAACACTTCAACGAGGTCCTTAACCGTAAGGAGCCAGAAAACCCAGTAACAGTCTAAGAAGACACAGTGGAGCATGAGATCTTGCAGAAATCAAAAACGCCAAAAGAGGCTTGAAAGATGGCAGGGCAGCTGGGGACGACCTCATACTAGCAGAACTACTGAAAGCAGACATAGACTACACAGTAGAGTAGGTGAAGCAGATTCTAAACGAGGTCTGGAAGACAGGACAAGAGACCGAAATACGAAAGAGAGGCCTTATATTGCAGCTGCCAAAGAACGGAAACTTAAAGGACTACAAGAACTTGCGTGGCATAATGCTCTGTGTCGTCAAGAAAGTGCTGGGGCGGATACTCATTGTCCGAATTAAGAGAGGCGTGGACAGCAAACTGAGGGATCGAGGAGCAGGCTGGCTACAGGACCGGGAGAATGGCCATTTTCTTGTTTTTTTTGTGAAAATAAAAAAGGGAGGGGAAAAAAAAGAAAAAAAAGGGGGAGGGAAAAGAGTGAAACAGGGGTGCAACATGTCCTGCTTTCTGTTTCTCCTTATCACTGATCATGGGAAGAACAGTGCGAAATGAAGAGAATGGTACCAGTTTGAAATTAAACACAAAACTAGAGGACCTTTATTACGCCGATGACAAAAATCTCAGAATGAATGCCAGAAATCAATGTATTACGAGGAATGGAGAATCAGTGAAGGACGTCGAAAAGTTTCAATACCAGGGAGCTTTCGCTCTAACGTCGGAGGTTGGACTACAGACAGGCCCCAGTTGTTCCGGGGGTATTTGGTTATTTTGTTTTTTTTTTTTTTGTTAGGGCGGCCTGGATAACAGACTAGCCAAAGCATGTACTACGTTCGGTTGAGGAACATCTGGAACTCGAGTATCATCATCCGCCACACGAAACTGAGATTGTTCAAGACCTTGGTAAAGACTATTTTGATGTTTGGCTCCGAGAACGACGGCAAGAGCACATTAAGAACGAGATTGTACTAGAGAGAGAGTTTGGATGGAGAACATGAGCGATGAGGCACGCAGAAGGAGGAAGAAGTACATCGACCATATCCTTAGGAGAGAGACCAACAACGACTGTTTGATAGCTGAGAATTGGGCCCCTGAGTGGAGAAAGAAGCGCGGAAGGCCACAGACCACATGGAGACGAACCGTCGAGAAGGAGAAATAGGCTGACGGATGGAGAACGTGGGTGGCCTTATTTGCCACTTGGCACGAAGTGGATAGGTAACAGGTAACAGCCATGATTACGTCAGTCAGTTGGTCGTTTACTGGGTAGGCGGTTTCACACTTATCCATTGGAAAGTAATTAATTCTAGGCCTGAGGAGTATAATGGGTACCGTCAAATTGTTAGGAAAAGCTCACATAATGCTGGGGAGGAGGAGGAGGTCACCGTGAAGAAGGAGAAGTAGAAGGAGGAGGGATCGGAGGTGGAACAATAGGAGAAGGAGAAGGAGAAGTATGAGGAGGGGGGGGGAGTAACCTGCGATGTACTTCCATCGCATCCAGGGAGAGTATCGATTCACAATAATACCCCTTGTCACTTCGATTTCTTGCTATAGAAAGAGAGTTGGTGTCGACTCGATCATGCAGCCCGACCTCCCACCCAGGAGATTTCTCACTTTACACCAGTAGATTACATGAGAATCTAAAGGAGGGAGAGATGACATGGTCAATACTCACAATCCTTTTTTTCGTTGGCGGTGGCACGGATGTTGCGGATACATTGTATCCCCGGCCCGCCGCGAATTTAGATCGAGACACAAAATGTTTTGATGTTTGTCGAAACATTTTGTCCGAGCAAATGTTTTAGGTTTGTGGCGCACACACATTTGTTTTGTTTTGTGTCCGCTCGTTTGCCCACCAAGAAACTTAAGAGCTATGTGTCCACAAATTGTCGTCTCGTTTGCCTTTCAATAATTATAAGTTTAAGTCGCTTACATTTGCGCTTCTTCAAAAGCCAGTTTTGTGACACAGAAGTGATTTTCCTGTTTGTTTTAGAATATCGTTTGCGTTTGTTTGGAATAATGTTATATTCTCTTTATTTAAACATTCAAAAACGGTTCTCTGTTCTCTGTATACAATATAGTAATTTACTTACTTGTATTTTTTCCTGTTCCTCTTTTCCGTTTTCTACGCACGAAATAAATTACAACCACAGCTAGAAATATGCATAAAAACGCAACTAAAGCTCCCAAAATGATGGCTTCCCGCCCGGCCGTGGAATCAGACTTTTTGTTGCTTTCAAATGATGATGGCGTTGTCCCAGGTTGTGATGAAACTGAAAACAAAAACGAGTGAGTGAATAATTTAGCTAATTACTTACTACCACAAGACTTCACCCTGCTTCTCGAGCCACTATGCGATTTCCAGTAAACGGCTCGCGCTATTCATAAAGAAATGAATGAAAAGTTCATTGGCCCAGGCAGCTCGGTATGACTCTGCTACACCAGGGACGACTTTTCTCTCTATAAACAGGCCTTTACTCTAGTAATCACACTTTCCTCTATCAATAATTAGCATAACCACACTGACCTACTATTGGTAATCGCGCAATCTGATTGGCTACACAGGTGCCTACTATTGATCCGTAGAAGGCCCTCGGAGCGCGCGCTTAGTTTTCGCTTAATTTTATCAATCAAAACCTTCAATAAACCAATTCTAGGATATTCTGAGTTTAAAAGATCGGTCAGTGGGTTATGCTAACACAATAGACGGCCGCCTCGGTCACCGGCTGATAGTTGACCGGGGCCGCCCCTCGCCAACTACAGCCGATAGAAACCTCGAGTTGCCGTCTAATTGTTAAATAATAAACAGTGATATAGCTTCAGTGGTAATAGATCGTAGCAGAAAGCATGTTATCCTACCGGTGCGCTCTGGAAAATCGGTTGATATGGACAACATGTTGCGCGTTCCTAATACACTTTCTCCCCATCGGTTCCAAGATGTAATCGCGAATATATATAACGTATCAGCGGTTAGTTCTTTGTGGATACATTAAACCAGTAATGTTTTCTCGAAACCATGGTTTTTCATTTGTCACGCTGTCCTTTGTCACGTGTATAACTCGGTGCCAGACTGTATATAACGTCATCAAGTGTCCCTCGCTATAAACCGCTGACCATCGCAGGGTCCAGCTGGCATTGCGAACTTTCCTTTCTGTGTTCAATATTGTTGGGCTTTCTGGGAGAACTTAGCGAGAAAAGAAGGAATTATCATCATTATCATCAAGATCAGTATCATCATGATCATCATCGGAGGTCATCGATTCATTCACCATCAACAACAACAACAATTCAACAACACCATGGTTTATTTGAAACTTCACTTATTAATTACTAGCGAACTTACAATTTACCATCCTATAAATATTATTAATATTACATTACAGTTCTTATCACCCATAATTATTATTATTATTAGCTATTACTAGTTGATATCAACCCAGAACAATACATAGGAGGCGTAATAGGCCTTATGCATGATAACGTCATATGCTCAAAATTCACCACCGAGCCTCGTTTACGCGAATTCTTCTACTTTCATGCAGTTTTCACGCGGGTATTCTATTTCATCTTTGCTGCTTTTTGGATTCGGTTTTCAGATTTCAGATATTTTTTTTTTATTATTTCACACTTTTTGCAGAAATCGTACACTATTACACTATTTACAGAAAATACATTAATTGAAAGAAAGAAAATATAACATAAAGACCAAAAAAATGTGCTCAGTGACAAAGAGCAAGGCATCGATTGGCGACACGTAAAACAAGAAAGGCATATCGTAATTTTCAAGTTTGCACTTCAAAAGCGAGGCTTGGTGGCAAAACTAGCATTCTGATGAACATGAAAAGAGCACATGAAATAAATGAAATAATAAAATAACATCGAATGAGGTTTAATCAGATCGTATACGTGTTGCATGTTAAGTACCACGCCAAATTTGTTTCAAATCTTTTTATTTATTGAAACTATATTACAAGCTCTGTATTCATTCCAGGGTATACGTGTCAGGGCAGATTTGCATACTTACATTTTTCTGTGTACTGTTTTTTGGTTGTTTTTTTTTTTATTTAATTTTTTTTTTTTTTTTTTTTTTTTTTTTTTTTTTTTTTTTGTTTTTTTTTTTTTTTTGGGGGTGTTTTTTGTTTTTTTTTTTTTTTTTGGGTCTTTTTTTTTTTTTTTTTTTTCCCCTTTTTTTTTTTTTTTTTTTTTTCCCCCCCCCCCCCCCCCCCCCCCCCCCCCTTTTTTTTTTTTTTTTTTTTTTTTTTTTTTTTTTTTTTTTTTTTTTTTTTCACCATTTATCCCAAACAGTTGATCTTCAATCTGGGTTCTACCCTTCTCTTTCGCAAACGAGTGCGACCCGTGCAGAGCTCTCGGTTTCGTAATTAATTTAATTAATTAATTTATACATTTATATAGCGCTAAAACTATAAATATTCTAAAGCGCTGTAACAATAACTCGGAATAAATGCCTCGCAATAAAAGTTGGTTACTTACCTTTAAGGAGAACACTCTTCTTATCTTCTCCCACAGAGTTTTTAGCCACACATTGGAATTCGCCCCAGTCCTTGTCTGTGATTGTCTTCAGCGTTAACTGTGCCTCAGAAAAACCATTTGCCAAGGCTTTATTTCCCTTGTACCACGTGACCTCAACAGGTAATAAGCCGCTGGCCGTACAGCTTAGGCTCATATTTTGTCCAATCCTAAGCAGGGGTGGAGTTGTGACGTTGGTGATTCTTGGAAGATCTGCAATAGCTGCAAACCAAATTAAAACCTTAGCTCAATCTTTGCAATTCGATTCATTAATTTTATTTATACTACTAATTCTAGTTCAGTTCTCCGGAAAGAAGATCAGTCCTTTTCTAATGAATAAACCTTCGCGTTGGATATGATTTCTGGTTCGAGCGAAACTCACATGAACGGTTATCGTCAAGGTATCACATGATCTCGAACCAAATGTTTCTTTTGAAGGCCTCTCAAACTAAGTAAGAATTGAACATTTTGAAGACTACAATGATCACAAAACCGGTTTCAACTATACAACTTACGTCTTGCTTCAACTTGAAGCCATACTGTGTCGGTCAGCATGTTATACTCGTAACCAAAATCGACCTCTATCCCAAACTCCTTCGTTTTGTCTGCGGGCTGTACATTATGAAGAACAAATATTGCCAAGGAAGATGTCAAATTCCCTGCCCAACTCACTAACGATTCATATCCTTTTCTCACACGAGAAATACCGTTTTTATTTACTTTCACAAGTTGTGTATTCAGATAACCGGGTTTAAAAGTACCAAACAACACGTGGCGCAGTGTAAGATGACTCGGTTGGTAGTATTTCCAGACTAATGAGACATTCTCGCCGATGAAGACTCGGGTGGGCTTATCTGGAGTAGAAATAATTTTCTGTCGATCACCTGTTGAATAACAGATTACTAAAAATTAAGATTTTACAAAGCGAAAGCAAATTAGAGGAAGTTGGAATAAGACTAGCCTGCGATGGACGCAGGCTAGAATAAGACCGGCATGGAATAACTGACCAAGGACAAAATAAATTGTTTAGAACGAAAGCTGATTGATTAATTTCGTTCACAAATGTTAAGCATTTATTGCCTCGTGGCATCGTCACACTGAAGGCAAAACATTTGTGGAAAACTGCGACAAGAAAATAAACATAAACCTTAAAGTCGGAAAACCGGAAATGCAACTTGTTTAGTTGCTTTATCGATGCTTCAATCTAGCGAATGTGTATTAATAATTATTATCAATAATTTCTTACCTGAGGTTAGGATTAATGATGGAAAATTAATACCGCTCAGAACAAGTGTTAAGAGTACCAGGATACTAGAACTGAGCTCCATCGCCGACGTACGTAATTTAGCCCTCAGTTGACTGTAGTTGATTTGCCGGTCTAGACTAAACCGCTATACGAAGTTCGTCTCAAGTTTGTCTAAGAGCCTCTTGTCTAGCTGATATAAACAGTGTCATTAAATTGTTAATGTATCCAAGATTGATCGTATGGTTTTTCATCAGTTGGTTTAGAGCGATTCAATCGACAAATCAAAGAGAAACTGTCAAATATTCCAAGTACTGGAACCTGTCAACAGGAAAATGCTAATTATGAACTCGTAATGATCTTGTTTCCAAGAACTTAACGCTCAACTGGTTTATACGCCTTCACAGAAATGAAGGGGCGCAACCAACAGCTACTGATCATGAACCGGCTAACCGATTAAATTTTACCCACCAGGAAAGAAATATCGACAGACTTCTCTTCAATTCTTTAGTAAATGTGTTCGTTTGTCTAACTAGCCTCATTTCCAAGTTGTTAAAAATTGTGCAGTTCCGAAAGAAAGAAGTCTCGTTAATTTCGGAATTAGCAGTCTTTTGATTTCTTATCTTACTTTTTGGTACTTTACGCCACTTTCGGGTATCATTCGTGGACGGTAATAAAATAATAAAAAGGTTTCTGAGAATTTGTTGCCTTAGGAATCAAATAAAAGGCTGAAACGTATTGAAAAGAATTTATATTACATCAGAACAATGTAATATGTTGTCTCATATTAGGTCGTTAAGACAATTAACATCAGATCGGTCAAGTGCAGCTTGCAATGTTTGTTATTTTTACTGTTTCGTAATAATTCAACGTTTGAGATCGCTTCCTTCGAACAACCATAATTACTTTTGGACGTCACAACCTTCGGGATTGGTTCCTATAGAAGTGTGGCTTCTCTCGGAGATGTCAGATTAACTAAGATGTCAGATTAACTATAAGCCATAGCACTCTAGATATGCGGCCCTTTATTAATATCAAACGTTTTAAAGTTGTGATAATGAAACTTGGATAGAAGCCAGTTCATCAGAATAGTAATTATTTTATAGCGTTTTAAAATGTGAAAATTGTGACGTCACACGACTTGAACTGACTGTATGTTGTGACAATTTAATTGGTTACTGTCTTTAGTAATTGGTTGTTTGGGCTTCTGGTTGTTTCAGTGATCAATGATGATAAGGAAATATAACGTTGACTCTCTTTTTGTTCCTCACAGTTATCTCCCAAAGCCCCATTTTGACAGGATGAGCGAAGTTGAGTGTTTTTCTGAAACAGCCAGAAGCGTAAACAATGTTCTTAGTATTCACTTTATACAAACAACAAAGTGCGAATAATTATTAACAAGAATTAATTAACGACAGTAAACGAACACCTGATTTCAAAACATACGTACATGACGTACAGCCAGTCTTACCTGAACTTCCAAGCTCCATCGCCGCAATAAGACAGAAAACTAGTGAAACACCCTTTGGCCACTGAGAACAGGGCATTTTTACGGCCGAGATTTACCATAAAGGAATTCAAAGCGTTAAATGGGCGACCGGGGGCAAAGGCGCTCACTGACGGCTTCCACACTTTTGCAAACAACTTGACACAGAGTAAGAAAGATTTGTGGCAGCACACGCCATTATGAAAGCTCTTGTTGTGGCACACATCAGCCGGCTGTTTACGAGGTGCAAAAGGATGTGTCAGAGACGAAACCGAAGAATTAGTGGGAAGTTGGGGCAAGCGAAACTGTTCCTGTTTGCAATGGCGCACAACTTAAAGTCAATATTAGTTTAATTGGTGTGTCTAAATATATATAGTATGCAGAATCAAATTACTCTTGATCTTACGCCCTTAATTGACAAAAATTTGACTGAGAAGCTATTTATTTCATAAACTGTTTATTTTCTTATAATTTTTTTAGGTCATAACCTCAAATTGACAGATCGAAGGAATTGACTGTTTTCATGCCTGGCACAAATTCAAGTTTCGGTTTGTATTATGTGTGGCATTGAAGTGCCTTTTTACAAGGCAAAGTAAAGGCAAAGTAAAGTCTCCGCCACCCCGCCCCCTGGCACGTTAATACGGCGATGGGGGGAAGGGGGAGGGAGAGACCCCCATGTGAAGGAGGCAGGGATGCTCGTCGTCTCCTTTAGGGGTTGTTAATTGCGGAGATTTGTATCACTTAGGGTGTTCGGGAAGGAATGCTAATGTTTTTATTCCTTAAGGTATCTTTTAGGGTTACACGCAGCTATTTAGAAAAACAAAATCTGCCACACTATGTTGGTGGTCCGATAAGGCATAAGATCTTTAAAGTTTCTTTAAAATTGTATCATAGATGAAAGCATTCGAGGGAAACTTCTTTACTCTTATTGGACCTCATTGGAGTCGCTTTAGCTCTTATTTCTTTGTCTGGTTTAGAATAACATCTCTTAGGGGTGAAATATTGCTTGACCCACTCCCAACTCCTTTTGGAGATTTAATTTAAATTTCGGACGAGAATCCCCGGCCTTTAACCTGGGCCGATTCGGCCGGGCTTAACTTAAACTACTTCAAACCTGGCAGCCGACGCTAAGGGACACATCAAAGATAGAATAGTGGGCATTTACATTTTAGCTTTCTTTAAAATTAGTGTTTGTGATTGTTATATATATTGGGTTTTAATAGATAATAGTTATCGGTTTGTAAGCATTTGTAATATAGCTTGTAGCACCGACAGTTTGGAATAACACTTCAGAAAGTCAACAAGACAACAGTTCGTTTTTTACACCGAAGGAAATTTATTAAGAATGCGATCCACAATATGAGAAACCAACAAGCAACGTTATGTCTAATAAACCCCTCAGGTCCCCTCTGGCACCCTGGTGATAGAAAAAAAACAAAACAAAAAAAAAACAGGGTGGCTTAGAAGAAACGAAACCAGTCGGTGGAGTACTTAAGAAACATGTCCGCTCTGAGGTCAGTCAATGCAGGGCGCACAATAAATCCCTTTGAGCACGTGCTTGCCCAAATGGGTAAATGAACTGACGAGTTAGTTATTTCTATCGAGTCTGCATTTACTAAAGCTGCAATGCTATACGCAATACGCAATAATTAATTAATAATAAAAAATTATTAATATAGTGCCATATTCCACTAGTTGTCCAGGGCGCTTTTGACGCTTAACAGACTTTACAGTTATATCAACTAAATTAAATCCTAATATGATAACTAATCATATTTAACTATCTAAGGTATCAAGATTAACTACAACAACAATAAAAGGCTAATAATATAAAAAATGTCTAATAATATAAAAAACCTTCTTACTACTCTCAAAGGAATCATGTAAACACTGGAAAACTGTAACTCGTTAACCTGCAGATTTCTTTAATTATGCAAATGCCTAAGTAATCTATCTCAGAAAAGAGGAATAACTGAGTTTTTCTCCGCTCTACTTGGTGTGACTATTGTCGTCAGGTGACAGTAGAGAGCTTTTAAAAGCAAACTGCGACTGCATCGGCAACGAGAACGTCGCCAAACAAAAGGTTTAATGAGCAGAATAAAAACTCTGCACGTGCGTTTTGAATCTTAGTACATTTCATAGCCGTTCTCTGCAGAACAACAACGTGAAATGACCAAGGAGATTCCGTTGTGCTCTTAGTGATCCTGAGTTTCTGTCCAAGACGTCATCAAACCAAACGTTGGTCGCTTTGATGGATCCTCATGCCAACACTGCAACATAACATTATACCTGTAAAAAAAGCAAACAAAAAAATCAATTAAAAAAAAAAAAACAAAGAAAAAAAACATGATCAGTGAGCAAAACACAAGAGTGGAAATCAACATTGCTGAAGTGGCTGTACTAATGTTATCATCACTAAAAACGTTCCCACAGAGCATTATCACGAAAACCTCCGACTCTATATTTAAGTAACTCCACAGGTAAAAGGCTGTGCGCATGCGTACAGGTCCTGGCCAGACCGTGGAGATAAGTCGTGTGACCATTGCATTCAGATGGTTTAATAATTGTTTAGTCAATGAATAATGCATTCATTATACACACAATTCCAAGGTCATGGCTGAAGTCCTTGGCAACCTCCGGCCACTTGCCACGTAGTTGTAAACTTCTTCCCCAGTCATTCCTTTGTATGGTGTCCCACCTGAAAAGATTAAAATGGTCGTGCAATTTTCCGTAAAGAAATGAGTACAAGTGAACTGGTGATACCGGTCTGGTTTAGACTTAGAAATATATAACTGTATAAATATAAATTAAAGAAGAAAATTGCTATAAATGTTAACATACTTGGAAAACTACTCGGTAGATCCTTAATAAAACATGTAAGTTCTCGTGTATGCCCTCTCTTATATTGTCTTGTAACTTATTTGAGTTGCGGTCTTTCCTAGCTTTGGACCTTTTCAATTTTTTCTATTAAGCACTTCCCATGTTTTACTGACCAATTAATAAGAGGTAACCGATACGGTACTTGCTTTAGTGCTAGCTAATTTACAGTTTCTAATGAGACTTCACTTTTTAAACCCTTACAACACAGGGGGCAAAATTACTGAACTCTGATTGGCGGAAAGAGCTAGAGGGCATTTTTTCTTAATTTTCTCTTCTATCAAGGACAAATTACTTTAAAAACGTTTAGAAACTGTGCACCAGAAGTGTGCACGCTCGGGTGGTGAGGAAGCTAAGCTCCTTTATATTCGAAAAAGTAGCTAACTTGTCGTAAGTTACCATACGGATACTTACTTAAACTTGTTTAGTCAACAAACTAACGAAAGTGCTAAAAATCCGCAACGCTTACCGAGGGTGAAAATCTCGTACAGGACAATACCGTAACTCCATCTGTAAAATAGAAACGATAAGAATAGAAAAGTATATAAATCGCATCACAGGACAGGACTAGCTCTTGGCTCTTCACTTTTTTCTAAGAAAATGACGCCTTTGCTGTTACGTTCTTCTCTCGTAACTAAACTAGTTAGATCAACATCTACTTCTCCTTCCAAATCAATACATCGTCAACAGACATGTTATGTGTTTATTTCTTGATCTGCATCGGAACAGTCAGTCAGTAAGGATGTTTTTAGCTTGGGGGTGGAAAATTATTCATATCAACCTACACATCACTTTCTGTGGTGAAAACCTGACTTGTTAATGATTCAACTGCCATCCACTTCACAGGCATCAGTCCCTGCAAAAATGCAAAACAAAATCAATCGTTATTGCTGATAAAAAACACGAGTTGCTATGCTGGTTTCTTTCTTCTTCATGTTGTTGTTTTTTTTTTTCATGCGTACTTACATTAGATCTCCTGACATAAACTTCAGCTTTACCCAGATCTCTCGCCATCCCAAAATCAGTTATTTTACAGCGCAGGCCTTCGCCAACTAACACATTCCTGGCGGCCAGATCTCGGTGAACAAGCTGTAAAGTAATCGAGAAAGTCTGGCTTATTCACAAGCCATGTGGTCTAGAATATGAATACTATTCACCCCCCCCCCCCCCAGCTTAAATGTCAACAAAAAATGGTAATGGAAATTAGGAGGGATTTGACAAGCAAGGAAAAACAAGAACTGTTACATGTAACATCTGATGGTTAAAATCTATTGAAACTACAGACCTGGTGAGCTGAGATGAATTCCATTCCTCGAGCGATATCACACGCGAATGTGTAAAGTTGCTGTTTTGGTATTTTCTGTGGAGCTTCTTCGCTTTTCAAGTTGTAATAATCATCTGTTTCTCCTTTGCTTTTCTTTAAATATCCGAGAAGATCGCCATGAGGGACAAATTCAAGGATGACAAGAGGCGGCCCTGTGTATAGAGAAATACAAAGTCAGATGCTAAAGTGATAGAAAGTCAATCTAAACAACTTCAACAAAAATGAAAACATGCTTCTATCATATTTATTTATAAGGTTGAGTGTGATTAGCAATGGGGTAATAATGATGACGGCGAAAGCGAAGATGGTATAAACTCTATTGACTAAGGTTACTAGTACTGGCAGTTTACCGGTCCTGTGAGACAGCGATTTTGTACTCTTTCTGGATTCCGAGAGATTTGATTACGAGATTTCCAAGATTTCCGATTTGTAGAGATTCCCTTTCGTCCCTTCTTGAAAAGGAAAGATAAGAGAAACTTTGTCTTGTATAGTACCGACAGTCCCCCTCTTAATTTTTCTTTGTTCTCACGGCCATTTTTTCTTTGCCGTTTTATTTTTACTTTTCGCTCGACAAACTAAGGAAACTGCTGGTAGTTTATAGTTATTTACTTACGAGCATTTAATTTTTATATTTATTTTTTTCGAGCATGCAAACTTACTAAACTCGCGCCCTCCTTTATATCGAATGACCTCCTTGGTCAAACATCCCAGCAACTGAATCACGTTAGGATGAGGTTTAAGTTTCTTCAACAAATCCAACTCAGACAACAGATCCCTGAGGTCTGATTTTGAGGAATTTTCTGCAAAAGAAATATCACCAAGGCTGATATTGATGTTAAGGCACTGATCAGGATTGACTATTTTGGTTATTTTAATCTCGATCTATGCAGCTTACTTGAAAATAAAGCAACAAGCAGTCAATTTTATTAACGTTCCTTTAATATATGAAGGATACGCACAAATATATAATTTAGAAAGGCTACACAATACACGTCATGGTTTTCAAGTTTCATTATACACGTTTTGGCCGGGATCTTCCTTACCATTTAACATTTTAACTGCCACAACTGACCAGCCTTTAGCACCGGCCAAGTCAAGCGCAGCGCCTTTCCACACCTGACCAAACGAGCCACCGCCAATCCTCTCAAACAAGGACAGCTGGTCACGTGACACTTCCCAGTTGGTGTTACTGAGCACGGACGCGTATAGTGACTCCTCACTAGCAGGCCGCAAAGATGAACTTTGATCTGTTGCGTTCTGGTAAATGGTCGTAGTGCATCTCTCATTCTGAAAGCTGTGGTGTCTGTGGGGAGTTTTCGTTTGACGACTTAGGTGATTTGATTGGTCATTAGGCTTGACGCTTGCGCAGTGTCGAGCTGCCTCTCTTTCATATAACGGATTGTTTTGTAGCTTGTCTGTGAATTGCAAGCTCAGAAGTGGTTTGGTAAACTTGGTGTGTCTGAGGCGTTTTGATTGGTCAGTAGCGTTGACGATTGCGCAGTGTTGAGCTGCCTTTCTCTCATACAAGGGATTGTTTTGTAGCTTGCCTGTAAATTGCAAGCTTAAAAGTGGTCGGGTTAACTTGGTGTACTTTGACTGATCAGCAAGGTTGATTCTTGCGTAGTCTTGAGCTGCCTCTCCGTCATATAACGGATTGTCTTGTAGCTTGTCTGTGAATTGCAAGCTCAAAAGTGGTCTGGTAAACTTGGTGTGCTTGAGGCGTTTTGATTGGTCAGAAGCTTTGACGCTTGCGCAGTGTTGAGCGGCTCCTTTTTCATATAACGGATTGTTTTGTAGCTTATCTGTGAATGGCAAGCTCAAAAGTGTTCCGGTGAACAAGGAATTTTCTTCAGGAGTGGTTGTTTTATGAATGACAGACATAGGAATCTCTCGACCGTTCTCACTCCTTTCACTATCACTGTGAGGAACAAATGTTCTCAACGAGGAGTACAACTCGTGAGGTATAGAGGCAGGAGTTATGGGGTCAATATTAGGTCGGAATGTCGTTAGCACAAAGCATTCTCCTGCTCTTGGCCGATTGCAATTCTCTTGTATGCTTCGTACCGATGTTGACGGAGTTTGTAAAACCAAGGGTGATTCTGGGGTACCAAGAGGCCCTCTTTTGGGGGTACTTAGTAGAGATGCTGATGGTATTACGGATCGACTTTCACCGCCAGCATCTTGAGCCTGAAATTAATCAAGCTTCCAGTCAAGTGACCACCAAAATCAAACACCAAAACAAGAAACGTTAGCCGATACAGTAAAATAAATGATTACTAAGTACAGCAAACGAGCGAAGATAATAAAAATACTGTGTTCAATTTCTCTAAACTCGCCAAATAAAATAGTTATTAGAAATATAGTCTATATATATTAAAAAGTAATATAGTCTAAGACATAGAGCGACAAATAGCAGCAAAACATACTAAGATGACTAAACATTGCAAAAAATTGAAAAAAAAAAAACTACTTACTTTTATTCACGCTTAATTAAAAATCTCCATCGCTTTTTCTTGAAACCCTTCATTATTGTTATTTTCCTTTATTTATTTCTTTCTACTTTTTCTCCTTTTTCCTTTTTTTCTAAAGGCCCCCCATGCTTCGACGAGAAGAGAGCAGACACCAAGGAGACGAGTCAAGCAACACACCAAACAGTGGCCCCCACACGAAGTCGCCCCGCACGGACAGGGCGACGAAGGAGCAGGAGCGACAAGGCACACCGCGACAGGCCCAGGGGGACGAGGGAGGAACACATCGCCACTCACTGGAGATGTCCAGTCCCGCTGAGACCGATCAAGTCGCGCCCAGGAAGCACCTCGCCCCCGCGTCAACAACGATCTCCCACCTGGAACGGAGCCCACGCTGACGACACAGTGACACCAGCGGGACGGAAGAACAACAGGACCCCCGGACGCCGGCCCGAAGACGAGACCACACCCAACGCACGACGACGAGCGGCCACCACAGAAGACGGGCCCTCTGACGCGCCTTGCCTGTTTGCCCTCTGTTCGATACGCGATATATCTGGGCGATGGGTTGCCTTGGTGAGCTCGTTCTAACAAGGCTGAGATTGTCTGTGCGGAGTTTCACCGCTGGTGATGTATGGCCTAAGACTCAGGGGGCACCGAAGAGTTGAGCCTAGAGCTCTTTACTTACTTTCATATTTAATTTGAGAGGCCCACTGAATAACACTTGGTGATGTGAGCTCCCTGGGTAAAGAACATTATTATTATTATGTATTTCATATGTATAGATGTACTTAATATCTTAATTAATTTATAAATGTTAGGAGTTGTAACAACGTAAATGTGTTGAATGTGTAAATGTATGACTGCATGTAGTTTTTGTAAGTAGCTATTGTACTAATGAGTTGTTATTTGTGTCCACTTGTAAAAAAAAAACACACAAAAAAACACTAAAATACAATAGAAAAAAAGAAAATAATAAAAATAGTCCACAAAAATACAATAGAAAAAAAGAAAATAATAAAAATAGTCCACAAAATTGTACTAAAGGAAATTCGTTTAAAGAAGCCTTTTCGGCGCGCATCACAAAACACAGCTCACGGTTGGAAATAAATCTCTTATTAGAAAGCAAGTGTGTAGTATCGCTGCATAGTTTTACGTTGTTGTGATTTTGACTCGCCCTGCTGGCTCTTTCCCACAACATGGCGGCATAAACTTCGAGAGACATTTGGCATATCAAAACGATTTTACGTTAAGATGTTAACTATCGGTAATGGCGTTTTGTTTAAATTTCACTTACCGCCTCAGAAGTGAGATCCTCTTCTGATGTAAATGGAAATGGAGTTACCCTGTAAGTAAAAGCACAGATTTCAACTTTCAATTTAAAATTTGCTTTGTTTTTAATCTGTATTTGTCGATGATAAAAACAAGTGGGTGGTGGGCTAATTAGACAAGAGGAAAATCTATATCAGCACTAGCTGATAAAGAATCACTTTCGTGCGGGGACAACGCGGGGAATCTTGCTCGGGTAGCCAATCACAGCGCGCGGGATTTGGTTCATCTTGCCCGTTCGTGCAACTGCTGTTATAATAAAATAATTGGTCATTGCTTCGCGTGCCAATAATTGAGCTTGCTGATAAGTTTCAATGATCTACACTCTTCCATCTAAAGACGGTTGTCTTTACTTAAAAATACTCTACAATTGTCAATAAATTTGAGTTATAATTGACCGTAAGTCGTCCAAATTATACCACCCTACGGGAACACAAAAACTTTTTTACCAAATACAAACAGTCGAATACGATTACATTTAAGACTACGTTTACACAATAGAATATTTTTCCGGATTCATAAGTGTTTCCGAAATCAAGGTACTTAAGGGGTACTCGGATAAAAAGTTTTCACTTTAAATTTCGGATTCAAAATATCCGGAGAAGCGGACAAGCCAGGTTCGTCAACGGCATCAATGGACAAAACGAATCAGGTACCAAAACTTCCTGGATTTGTCACGAATCCGGAAAAATATTCTCTTGTGTAAACGTATTCCAAGAAATTTTAAAAAAAGTTAATGTTTTTACAGCGTCAAGGAACTGATACTGATAAAAGTGACACAGAAAACCTTCCACTCATAATGCAAGGAGAACATACCTTCTCATGTCTTTGTGTCCTGTAAGTTTGGAAACAAATATCGAACTGTTAAACAATACAATTAGTCTAATACACTTCATAGATGTGATTCATTACAAGCTAGTGGGACTTGAGTGAGCTTTAGTCTCAAAATAATTACCTTTAAAATTAAAATTCTAATATTGCAAAAAATCTGCCAACATACTTAGAATAACGATTTTGAGGTTTAACCTCACAGGATTGCGTTAAATTGGCATCAATTATCTGTCCTTTTATCCGAATGCAGCACATTGTGTAATATTTGGAGCTCGAAACCCAACGAAACAGCAGGATTTCCCCTTCCTTCGAACATGGCTGCCATGAAGTATGCCATTTGCTCTGTCAAGATTTCCATTTCGTTACCAGACTCCGCATTCCCTGCCCAGAGCTAATCTCTTTTGCGCAAGGTAGAAGGGGAGAATAGGCCTGGGAAAGTCGACAAATAGCCTGTTCAACTGACTAAAACAATGTCCGCTGAAACAATACTGAATGACCTGAATGATTCGTTGTACATACAGTTCTTTGTTCAAAGAATCAGAAGAGTGCATTTAAGAGTGCCAGATTTAAGAGTGCCAGACAGAAGAGTGCATTTAAGACAATTTGGGACATTGTAAAATCTTAGCCATGTTTAGATAATGTTTAAATGTGTATTTAAACGAGGAAAAAGAACGTTTGAGTTTTACCACATGTTGAGTTATGTCATACAACATGGCTACCGAATAGGAGTTTCTGCTATCGTGGAAGCAACATCCTCCTTATTAGTGCAGAATGCACTTTTGTGATGGTTTGGTGGGCAGTCGTGTGATAAACCCCTAAACCCCTAAACCCCTAAAGCGCTACAGTGTAAACTTTTAATCACCAATTAATTAATTAATAGCAATTAATTAATTATTCCTTGTGGAGGGGGTGGGGGTGGGGAGCACCTGACCGTACCCCTAGGTAAAACCTGGAGCACATCTACGTTACTTTCATATGAAGTTCTCAAACGTATACATTTGTTTCAGAAAACCCTTTGCTCTCCTTGTGGTACTACTCAACGTAATTTACACCAAACGCATGCGAAGATTAGTCTACGTTGTTTTCTGGAACTATCATGAACATCGCTTGTATTGCGTGTTTGCGGTAGGCTTCCTGCAGACTTCTTGGCGCCAAGTAAAAACCGCAAATTAATGAAATTAGATTTTGAGACTTTCACAGCGCTTTCGTAATTAGGTATGCAAAAACTTGCACCGGGATTTTCGGCGTGAACACCTGATAACCAGGAAACAAATATCCTAGCTGTACTGTGTTTTAAAAAACCTGTCGAAAAATATGTTTTTTGATTAGATTTGTTTCTTTAGTTTTTGAGAATCGTCTTTCGTGCAGTCTAAACCGTAACTTAATTAAATTAAACAAATGTCATCGATGCCGCCGTAAAACAAACAAAAAACAAAAGTTTCATGTTATCGCATTTTCAAGGAAGACAAAAGTATTTTGTTACAAACGAACAAAAGTGTCGTGTTACGTTTGCAAAGATTAGCGTAAGGAACACCTGGGAAAGAATACAAGTAGCCTGTGAACAGTTTTTCCGAAAGTAAAATAAAGCAAATAAACACGAACATATATAAAACATCATACTTTCAATTGTTCCATATTGCATTCTGCACTTACCAAATCATCGAGATTTTTAATTGTTTCATTTAGAAGAGTTTCTCTACTGCCACGAAATTATCTTTTAGTGAATGGTGTTTCTTTTGGAAGAAACTTTTCGAGAGGAAGTATTCAAACCTGCCTGTGTGCGGTTTGATTAATTTTGAACACGAGAAGAGTTTATGATAGCGAATTTCAGTTTAAAATTTGGCCAATTTCAGAGTCGAAGAACGAAAACCGACACTCTTTTTTTTGTCGAACTAAAAGGGATTGTGGCGGAAACAAACTACTCAGGGGTTTTTTACTCAATGGCAATCCCCCAGGGGGGGGGGGGTACTTGCAGTATACATGACGGGAGGGGGGGGGGGGTTCCGACAGAGCTTGATATTGCGAACCCAAAAAAATACATGAGCCTGAAATTTTACACCCAAAAAAATACCTGACATCAAAATTTTCTACCCCCAAAAGTACAAGATCTAGCACCTCGATACTAATTTATTCAATAAAACAGACTTTAAGATCTAAAAAAATATATGACAGATCTCTTGGCCCAAAAAAAATACCGAGGGTGTAAATTTTCAACCCCCAAAAATGCGTCGGACCTCCCCGTCATGTATACTGCAAGTAACCCCCCCCCCCCCCCCCTGGGAGCAACCATGATGAGCAAATTATATGAGAAATCAGTTTCTCAACTTTTGCCAGTCAATGCTCGGTTTTCCCGACCTACATGACCTGGCGTTCTGACTTGCATCAATTAGCCCGTTAGATGTGGCTTTCCTAAGTATTTAATACAACAAATAACTTACTTATTTTACTTTCCTTTACTCTTTTACGTTTTCTTCGTACGAAGTAGATTGCAACCACAGTCAAAAGTGTGCACAAAAATGCAGTTAGAGCTCCCCAAATAATGGCTTTCTTCATCTTGAAATCAGGCTTTCTCTCACTGTCACTGTCACTCGGCAATATCGTTGTTCCAAGCTCTGTTGAAAATAAAAACAGAAACGAGTAAATGCGGCGTTATGACTGAACTGAACTGATGAACGTCATATTTATGACCCCCAAAAGACACCTTCCAATACAGCACTTTAATTTGGTATAACCTTTGGTGTCCATATTAACAAGGTCCGACCGTTTGTTTTCTTACCAAGACATTGTTGTTTGTTGCACGTTTGGTTTTCCCGCGCATTTCCAAGGCAATATTTCCCGCTGTAACGTGGAGATCGACTCGTACAGTTTCGGAAACGTTCTTGAAAACCAGTTGCACAGGATTGACTGCATGAAGTCCAACCACTCCAACTTGACCAACCACCGTGTACTGCATTTTAGTGAAAGTAAATAGAAATGTATTAGTACCATTCAATCTTCTATACATGCAGACAAATGACATATTTGTTCGAATTTAACCAAGTTGGAAATAAGTGTTATCATACAATTGGCCAATTTCATGTTCCTTGTTTGACTGATGAATAAAATATAGGTTGTTAATTACAAAACATTGTAATTACAATAGGTTATTCTAAGCGTATTTTTATCTTATTGTAATTTATATCGGGTTTTATCTTTTTTACTGTATTTTTAACTTCAATTGTAAACGCATTGAGACTTATGTAAAGTGCGTGTTAAGTACTATTATAATTATTATTATTATTATTGTTCCTTTCCGTCAGATTTCTAATGTAGATTATTCCTAGTTTCTATTTAAACATACAATCGTGGAATAAAAGAAAATATTTTTTCTCAAAGTTTTCTTCGCATTGTATGAGGTCTGTGTGACTTTATCGCTAACCAGTTTTGTAAGATCTCAGCTGTTTTAAGTTCGGTTGCGAGGATCAGCTGGTTTAAGTTCGGTTGTAAGGAGAACCTCAATTAAGTGAAATGGTGCCGGATTTCAAGTTCCTATTGAATTGGGAACACTTATCATGCAAGGCATGTTTCTCTTATAAAATGTAGCTAACTTTTTTTTTAAATGCTGGCGGGGTAAAATCCTTTGTAATAACGTTGTATCTGCATGTGACCTCTTGAGGATACCTCTTAAAACGGTACTTTGGTCTGTTCTTCGGTGTTGTATGAACGAGGTCCGATTGACTGTATTGTTGGTTTTCACGTGACGTCATCAAAATTGGAAAACTTAGAATCGCGAGTTTCCTTACTTTTTACCCTTCACTGGCTATTAGACGTCTTTAACATACCGTATATCTTATTGAAGATTTTTAGCTCGTTAGCATCCGCCGTCTTTAAGATATAACATTTTGAAATTTCGGAGTTTTGCGCCACACGACATCAGAATGGCCGCCTGAAGGCTGTCACGTATGCTTAAACAAATGCTTCATTCAGTGATTTTTAACGATCTGAACAATTGATGTTTTACAAGAAATGTTTATGTAAGTGTTTACGTATTCACGAAGATGAACTGACTGCTTTTTGTAGCAGAATTGAATGCCAGATGTTTTCAATGATTTCCGGCGGCCATCTTGGTGCCCCTTCTCACGGACTCCAGCATGGAATTTCCATACTTTGCTCTCTAAATTTCCGTGGAACATTTTGACGGATAACTCGAGTACGGAATACCATACAGACCTGATACTTGGAAACGTAGACTATCTAGTAATTTTCTACAGCCTGTAATATTCTTGATTTTTTTGACGCGATAGCTTTGGATTTATTTTTTGCAACGCGTGACAGTATCGTTACTTGCGTGACAGTGAAAACCAGCAATACTATGTATTTCTTACCAGAGCATGGTTGTTTGTTGCACGTTTGGTTTTCCCGCGCGTCTCCATGACAATAGTACCCGCCGTAACGTGGAGGCGGACTCGTGCAGTTTCGGGAACGTTCTTGAAAACCAGTTGCACAGGATTGACTGCATGAAGTCCAACCACTCCAACTTGACCAACCACCGTGTACTGCATTTTAATAAAATCCAATAGAAATATACTAGTACGTTTCAATAGTTTTTTTCTAAAAGCTGTCTTAGTATTTTGTCATGTCGGTGTGACTTTATCGCGCTAACTGGTTTTGTAAGATCTCAGCTGGTATAAGTTCGGCTGTGAGGAGGAGCTCAATTAAGTGAAATGGTGCCGGATTTCAAGTTCCTATTGAATTGCGAAGACGTATCATGCAAGACATGTTTCTCTTATAAAATATAGCTTTTATTGAAATGCTGGCGGAATAAAATAAAGTACTTTGCAATAACGTTGTATCTGCGTGTGACCTCTAGAGGAAACCTCTTAAAATGGTACTTCGGTCTGTTCTTCGGTGTCCGTATGAACGAGGTCCGACTGTATATTATTTCTTTCTTACCAGGGCATGGTTGTTTGTTGCACGTTTGGTTTTCCCGCGCGTCTCCATGGCAATAGTTCCCGCCGTAACGCGGAGGTGGACTCGTGCAGTTTCGGGAACGTTCTTGAAAACCAGTTGTACAGGATTGACTGCATGAAGTCCATCCACTCCAACTTGACCAACCACCGTGTACTGCATTTCAATGAAAGTAGATAGAAATGTACAAGAATTTTCCAACTTTCAACAGGTGTTTCAACACATGGCAGACAATGACACATTTGTTTGACTTTTTAGTCAATCTGTAACATGGTGTTGCATACATTTAGTCATGTTATGTCCCTTGTTTTAGTGAAGAATATAATATAGGTTGTTGATTATTTTTGTTTCTTTATGTCAGATTACCCCTAGTTTTTATTTTTTTCGTATATAAACAAAAAAAAAGGTTTTCGTCACACAAGCTGTCTTGGTATCATTTCAGATCAGGGTGATTAAGTTGCTAACTGGTTTTGTTATTAAGTCTGAGCTGGTATATATTTGGTTGTGGGGAAAAGCTGTATAACGTCGGGCGGAGTTTCGTCATATCTGTGGCCTCGAAAAGAACCTCCCAATCCGGAACTTTGGCCTTTCTTTTGATGTCCGTATTAACCGTGTCTGACAGTGTAAGTTTTATTTCTTACCGGGGCATAGTTGTTTGTTGCATGTTTGGTTTTCCCGCCCGTCTCCGGGGCAATAGTCCCCGCCGTAACGCGGAGGTCGACTCGTACAGTTTCGGAAACGTTCTTGAAAACCAGTTGCACAGGATTGACTGCATGAAGTCCATCCACTCCAACTTGACCAACCACTGTGTACTGCGTTTGAATGAAAGCAAATAGAAATCCGCTAGCCTCTGCACATAGTAGACAAATGACAAATTTATTTGAATTTTTAAGCAATCTGGAACTTGATGTTGTGTGCAATTGTCCACTTTCTTATTCCGACTGTTTTAGTGATGAATATAACATATGTTGGTATATATTTCCTTTCCTTTGTGACAGATAACTGATGGAGATTACTTCAAGTTTCTATAATAATTTATTAGCTTATTTAGCGCGTACCTCATGGCGAAATTATCGTAACTATGCGCTTGACAAATTATTGAGAAATGTTAATTTTTCGGATTGGGGTGACTTTATCGGATATACATTTGGCTGCGAGGGAAAGTTGAATTTAGTGGGACATCAATGTCACCGAGGTCTGACTGTACTGATGAGTTTTATTTCTTACCAGGGCATGGTTGTTTGTTGCACGTTTGGTTTTCTCGCGCATTTCCAAGGCAATATTTCCCGCTGTAACGTGAAGGTGGACTCGTGCAGTTTCGGGAACGTTCTTGAAAACCAGTTGCACAGGATTGACTGCATGAAGTCCAACCACTCCAACTTGACCAACCACCGTTTACTGCATTTCAATGAAAGAAAATAAAAATCTACAATGTGTTTTCCAAACTTCGAATTCTACTCGTGGCAGACAAATCACTTATTACTTTGAATTTTTAGCCAGTCTGGAACTTGGTATTGTCACAAAATTAGTTCTTCGTATTTTTGCTGTACTGGTGAATATAAAATAGGCTAGCTGTTAACTATTTCTGTTCCTTTGTGTCATACTAGTAGTGACGTAGATTATTCCGAGTTATTAGTTAATCATGAATACAAAAATATATACATTAGTTTTGCCGAATCACGTGCCAGGTTTGGGTGACTTCACATATTTAAAACCGATCTTGTTAAGTCTGAGCGCGTATAAATTTGATTTCAGCTTTCCTGTCAAAAAGGGAAACAACAATTCAGAAATGTGTCTCTCAGTCTCAAATTGCATTTTATGAACTGCTGATGTAATAGTATTCTTTGAAATAACCGTGAAATCTGTGAACTCTAAAGGAACACTTCTTTAATAGAGAACTTTGTTGTTTTATTTTTTACCAGGGCATGGCTGTTTGCTGCACGTTTGATTTTCCCGCGCATTTCCAAAGCAATTGTTTCCGCCGTAACTTGGAGGTGGACTCGTACAGTTTCGGGAACGTTCTTGAAAACCAGTTGCACAGGATTGACTGCATGAAGTCCAACCACTCCAACTTGACCAACCACCGTGTACTGCATTTCAATGAAAGTAAATATAAAATCAACTGCAAGGAAAGTAATAAGGGTTTATTTGTTCAGAAGAAGGAAAGCAGATAGACCAGAAGATCGAAGAAGATATGAGGCATAATTGGGCCATAGATACGCAAAAAAGGAAAAGGACAAAAGAAAAGAAATGGGAAAGGTTTTCATTGACAGCAAACTGAAAATCAACTGCATGCGAATCGAAAGAAAATTAATTAAGTGAAAAAGAACGAATCGAAAAGGGTGGGTAGTAAATAAATGTGTCGTGGGTATGAAATGTTTCCTGAATGATTAACCTTTATCCAGACCGGGGGGAAGGGGGGGGCGGAAAGTGCCCGCCCTGAGTTGGAACGCTTATAACTTTTTCGACATTCAACCAATTGCTGCCAAACTTTACGACGTTATCTAAAATTTATCTGGGAATTATTTGATAGGATAGTTGTTCTATCGGAAACATGACGTTACCATGGCAACGGCATTTTGACAGACATGTTTTTCCAAATTTGTAGTTTTGTGTTCCTATTATGAAAATTAACTTTACTGCAATTATTTTCACCTTTATGGGTTTGTACCGTTGTATTGATTTTGAGTACTTTGCAATAATTTTGGGCGGTTTCTGACGTTTTGGAAAAATTTTGAAATCCAAGATGGGGATCCAAGATGGCGGCTGTTTTGACATCATTTTGTAATTGTCACGTGATGTGACGTCATCATCCCACGTGACGTATATCAGAAGATAGATATTTATATTTGGACCCACTATATTTTCCTTGTAAGTTTCATTGTGATTGTTTAAATATTATGGAAGTTGCCAAGGGGGCGGAATCCGCCCCCCACCCCCCCCCGGTCTGAAAAGATTAAAAAAAGCCCGGTCTAAATAGGGTTAATGGTCCGTGCTTCGTCGATTGAATTTTTCATTTTTTTGCTTTAGAAACTATTCCTTTTGCCAGTTCCGTCTGAAAACTGAGTGAGATAAACGGGCCTTAGTATAAGAGGTTTAATTTTAGTCACTTTATGACTGAGGAAACTGACAAACGAAACAGAAATCTATGACAAAGAAAGCCGCAGCTCTTAATTACGTCACGAAACATTTTGCTCACTTATATTACGCACTCAAGACAAAAAAGAATTGTCTTCAATTTTAAGGCAAAAGATTTTTTAAAATCTTTTGCCTTAAAAGACAAAGTGTCAACAAACTTTTCACCTGGACAATGGTGCGTGTAACACGCTCGATCTTGTTTGGATGTACCAGTGCAAGGTTTACCACCATTTCTAGGCGACGGTTTTGTGCAGCTTCTCCTGCGTTCTTGCTGACCTTTTCCACAACCTTTACTACAAGTATTCCATGAACTCCAAGTTGACCAACTTCCATCCACTTGGCAGGAATGAAATAAAAAAATAAATAAACGAGGGGGTTACCTAACAATCCATGGCCAACGAATTTGGGAACGACGGAGCAAGCGATCAGAAAGAATGAATTATTTCGGGAGAACGAGCGAACGAACGAACAAGTGAAGAAAGCACTCTCGTTCCAAGCAACCCAGAGTGAGTGGGTGGACTAAACATTCCAGCCCCGTGGTAATTCTTACAGTTAACAACGTCTGTAAGTGATGTTTACCTCCAGTACAGCATCGTCCGCTGTATCCAGTTTTACAGATGCATCTTCCAGGAGCCGGAGTTCCTCCATTAGGACATCGGGTATTACAAGACCGCGTTTGCCTAAATGTATACCGACAGGACCCACCGCACCGGGCCGGTCTTGTTATTCCGCGTGTCCGTGTCTGTGTCCCCCGGGTACCGCAGGGCTGGTTACAAGAACTCCATGAAGACCAATAACCCACAGCACAATTTACAAAGCAACGTCGTCTTCGTCGCCTCCGCCAACCTTCTGTTTTGTCCACCATCGTGACAAGGAGAGCGAAGAGCAGAAAACACCAAAGCAATCTTGACATAATTGTCTAAAGCTTCTTGTTAAAACTGCTGGTAGAAGGAGAAGAAATCAAATCTGTAGTACCAATCGTGTTTGCAGGAAAACTCATACACTGAAATGTTGAAACTCTGGACAAAGATCTGGACTACTCAATCGAAAGATTTGTGGAAAATTTACGGTATACATAGTTTATTGACGTGTGTAAAGGGAAACGCCCCCGTATTACATCACCGTTGCTTTACCGACTGAACAACGAGGGTTCGAATTCCACCTAGGTCAAAGAAGTTTGCCTCGAGTGGCCCCGATTTCCTTTTAGGGCTAACGCTAATGCTTCTTTTTTTAATTTTAGTTTGTAAGTGAATAAGTTATTTTTTTTGTTTGACTTCTTTTAATTATTTAATTTCCATTAAGTTTTCGAATTGAATCTGTACCAACAGGACAGTCAGAGAAGTAAAAATGTAAATCTGTGTTTAAAGTGGTCATGCATTTAGCTTCGAGATAGCTAGTTTCCAGGCATGCCACTGAAACAGAAGAAACAAATTTTTGACCAATTTTTGGTCACCTGGCTTGTTTTTGAGTTATAAGCACTTGAAGCGAAAATTAAGGGTGTTTTTACAGGTTATACTGTTGCTACGGTAACCATTGACATCAAGAACATGACCACAACTTATTCATCAATGATTCCAAGCACATTTGTTTGATATCATATCATTATCATGGCAGCAACTGGTAAAGGTTTGTAGTACTGAACCATCAAAGTACAAGAGCTGGAAACGGTTGTCAACCTCCTTTGATTAAAGGGTATAAAACAGGAACAATACGGCAGGGGACACCTCTTTATGTAGGGCTAAAAATAAACTCTAGCCACGCCCCCAAAAAAGTTCCGTTCAAAATTTTCGACCAGCACCTCCGTCTCTTTGATATAGGATTCTCACCTGCCGGACTTGTACCCCCTTATACAAATTCCAATTAACGACTCATCGAAAACGTTTCGCTAACAGTAAGCGATGCCCGATGCAGTTATTACATATACCGATGATAACCACGCAGTCTTACCTGTAGTCCTAAGCTGTATCCTTGTGAGAAGAAAAGAAGCTTGTTAACCCTCTTTGGCCAAGGGCGGTGAGTTTTACCATGAAAGGAATCCAGTGAGTCTCAGGAGCGGTTTGGGGCACACACGAACGGCTTCCTAAGGGAGCTAGTTCGAATGAAGGGTTGTTGCAGCTCAGATCAGGTCACTCAATGTTTTAAACACGACAAACGTCAACAAAACGCAAAGACATGCGAAGAGAAGAACCGAAGAAATAGCGTTCACGTTCTGGCTCTGATTCAGACAGTTGCCGTTTGCAAATTGTTTTACATACAGGTATGTCTGAATATATATATATATATATATATATATATATATATATATATATATATATATATATATATATATATATATATATATATATATATATTTATATATATATATATATATATATCAGATATATAATATATAGAATCAAATTGCTCTTGATCTCATGTCCTTATTTGACAAAAATCTGACTAAGAAGCTATTTAGTTCACAAAATAAACTGTTTGTTTTCTCAGAATTGTTTTAGGTCATAACCTTTAATTCACAGTTCCGTGTTTTACGTGTTTCATGCCTCTGGCAAAAAATCAAGTTTGCATCGGTTCAGTATGTCTTATAGCGTCTGAATTATATATAACTGTGCTACCAGCTACAGTATACAACTTTATCGGGGAGTATCAATGCAATGTTAATGACGTCATTTCTTTTCACCCAAACAAAATCGACTCCATGTCATGAAATGTTAGTCTTTGCATTTTACATATAACTGCTTTTGAAATTTGAAAAAATTGCGGGTGGATCATAAGTGGATTCGAGATACAGATTTTTAGAAATCTATGTGTAGTTTAAAATCAGTACAGTCTAGCCAATATTTCACTTCTCGCAAACGATCTTCCGTTTTTAAATTACACACTTATTCGCACCCAGTGATTTCCACAAACTAGAGTATAGTCTATAGCATTACCTAGCTATACTGTGTTAAGCCAAGACATATACGTTATTATAATTGAACGGAAAGGTATGCTTTGTATGATACTAATCGTATTCTGGTTATTATACCGCACACTTGAGGTCAATTCACGTGAGAAATAAAACGGTTTAAGGCGTGACACGTTCTTAGTCAAGTGAACCAATCAGAAATTCTGCTAAAAAACTTCACGGTTTCGTGGGATGACTTGTTAACCTTGTGTAAGCTGACAGTTTTTTGAGTAAATTCCATTGACGAAAACGTTTATGGCCCACCATATTAAACTAGATAAGATAGTTAACTCCAATTTATTTAGGGTTTGTGAGGTTGATTAGACCTCAAGCTGAGCGTAATGCTAATGTGTCAAAAAATGGTCGTCGAAGGCGTTTTAAATCAGCGCAGACTGCACCCTTTAATGTCCTGAAATACTTCACACCCGCTTCACGGACAGACAGCCCCTTAGGTGTTGGGGAGGGGAATCCCCAATTGAAATGAAGTGAAGGGGATACTTGTCGGAAACATAAAAGAGGCACCAGAAATGGGGGAAATGGCTCCAAATCCTTTTTAAACCTAACAAATACCATTCAAATATCTTTTATTGATGAGTGTCGACAATTGCTGGGCAAGAGCCAAATGTATCCCAAAACGAAAGAGATTAGTTAAATGTCAATTTGAATTCTAGACAACTAGTTCCTGCTTTTTTGCGGCTTTCTAAAAGAAAGCGTACACATAATAACTGAAAAATGTGATCGGAACACTCGAACCAACACTATAAAACACAATTCCAACCCCTAACAGGTGTGGCGAGTGTGACATAGAGACGGTCCCTCTGCCCGGGCTGGCAGAACAAAACAGGAGAACTTTTTCCCAATACGACACAAAGCGGGCGACAAACGATTAGCAGTTGTACTATTTTCCTATTCCACTGAATCACGTGGCTTGCACGTTCTTGTCCAGCTTTATGCGCAGCAAACAGGTGACAGATAGAGAAAAGTTCCTCTTCTAACGGAAAACCCCAGTGAACCCGATGAAGTCAAGTTTGAAGGATTAATCCAGCTTAATGAGTACGACTTTAATCTTATTTATTCAGTTTGACACAGTTTCGCAACACTGTTCAAGTTACCAGTAAAAATAGTTCTAACAAGTTTTCAATATACTAACTTCAGGACTTAGAAAGTAAAGAATTTAGAATAGGAGAATAAGAAGTGGTGACGTATAGTAGGCATAGCGGATAACAAGAAAAGAGCATGTGAGCGGTTCATTAGTTACATGTTCTTTTGTCTCCTTTGTTGTCTTTGATAGCATTGATTGTCTAAGTCCTTGCCAGTTGCTTGTTAGAAATACAAAACTGTTTTCCGGAGAAATTAAAAAAAGGAAGCCGAACTTCACTTCACGCAATTTCCGTTTTCCGATCTGACTCGTTTGTAACGGAATTTTGCTTTCGATTTTCCATTTCCGTCTTATAATATTTTTTTTGGGCCATCGACTACATCTTGCATTGGGAACGCTGAGGCACGCCACGCTAACAGTAAGCGATGCCCGATGCAGTTATTACATATACCGATGATAACCACGCAGTCTTACCTGTAGTCCTAAGCTGTATCCTTGTGAGAAGAAAAGAAGCTTGTTAACCCTCTTTGGCCAAGGGCGGTGAGTTTTACCATGAAAGGAATCCAGTGAGTCTCAGGAGCGGTTTGGGGCACACACGAACGGCTTCCTAAGGGAGCTAGTTCGAATGAAGGGTTGTTGCAGCTCAGATCAGGTCACTCAATGTTTTAAACACGACAAACGTCAACAAAACGCAAAGACATGCGAAGAGAAGAACCGAAGAAATAGCGTTCACGTTCTGGCTCTGATTCAGACAGTTGCCGTTTGCAAATTGTTTTACATACAGGTATGTCTGAATATATATATATATATATATATATATATATATATCAGATATATAATATATAGAATCAAATTGCTCTTGATCTCATGTCCTTATTTGACAAAAATCTGACTAAGAAGCTATTTAGTTCACAAAATAAACTGTTTGTTTTCTCAGAATTGTTTTAGGTCATAACCTTTAATTCACAGTTCCGTGTTTTACGTGTTTCATGCCTCTGGCAAAAAATCAAGTTTGCATCGGTTCAGTATGTCTTATAGCGTCTGAATTATATATAACTGTGCTACCAGCTACAGTATACAACTTTATCGGGGAGTATCAATGCAATGTTAATGACGTCATTTCTTTTCACCCAAACAAAATCGACTCCATGTCATGAAATGTTAGTCTTTGCATTTTACATATAACTGCTTTTGAAATTTGAAAAATTGCGGGTGGATCATAAGTGGATTCGAGATACAGATTTTTAGAAATCTATGTGTAGTTTAAAATCAGTACAGTCTAGCCAATATTTCACTTCTCGCAAACGATCTTCCGTTTTTAAATTACACACTTATTCGCACCCAGTGATTTCCACAAACTAGAGTATAGTCTATAGCATTACCTAGCTATACTGTGTTAAGCCAAGACATATACGTTATTATAATTGAACGGAAAGGTATGCTTTGTATGATACTAATCGTATTCTGGTTATTATACCGCACACTTGAGGTCAATTCACGTGAGAAATAAAACGGTTTAAGGCGTGACACGTTCTTAGTCAAGTGAACCAATCAGAAATTCTGCTAAAAAACTTCACGGTTTCGTGGGATGACTTGTTAACCTTGTGTAAGCTGACAGTTTTTTGAGTAAATTCCATTGACGAAAACGTTTATGGCCCACCATATTAAACTAGATAAGATAGTTAACTCCAATTTATTTAGGGTTTGTGAGGTTGATTAGACCTCAAGCTGAGCGTAATGCTAATGTGTCAAAAAATGGTCGTCGAAGGCGTTTTAAATCAGCGCAGACTGCACCCTTTAATGTCCTGAAATACTTCACACCCGCTTCACGGACAGACAGCCCCTTAGGTGTTGGGGAGGGGAATCCCCAATTGAAATGAAGTGAAGGGGATACTTGTCGGAAACATAAAAGAGGCACCAGAAATGGGGGAAATGGCTCCAAATCCTTTTTAAACCTAACAAATACCATTCAAATATCTTTTATTGATGAGTGTCGACAATTGCTGGGCAAGAGCCAAATGTATCCCAAAACGAAAGAGATTAGTTAAATGTCAATTTGAATTCTAGACAACTAGTTCCTGCTTTTTTGCGGCTTTCTAAAAGAAAGCGTACACATAATAACTGAAAAATGTGATCGGAACACTCGAACCAACACTATAAAACACAATTCCAACCCCTAACAGGTGTGGCGAGTGTGACATAGAGACGGTCCCTCTGCCCGGGCTGGCAGAACAAAACAGGAGAACTTTTTCCCAATACGACACAAAGCGGGCGACAAACGATTAGCAGTTGTACTATTTTCCTATTCCACTGAATCACGTGGCTTGCACGTTCTTGTCCAGCTTTATGCGCAGCAAACAGGTGACAGATAGAGAAAAGTTCCTCTTCTAACGGAAAACCCCAGTGAACCCGATGAAGTCAAGTTTGAAGGATTAATCCAGCTTAATGAGTACGACTTTAATCTTATTTATTCAGTTTGACACAGTTTCGCAACACTGTTCAAGTTACCAGTAAAAATAGTTCTAACAAGTTTTCAATATACTAACTTCAGGACTTAGAAAGTAAAGAATTTAGAATAGGAGAATAAGAAGAGGTGACGTATAGTAGGCATAGCGGATAACAAGAAAAGAGCATGTGAGCGGTTCATTAGTTACATGTTCTTTTGTCTCCTTTGTTGTCTTTGATAGCATTGATTGTCTAAGTCCTTGCCAGTTGCTTGTTAGAAACACAAAACTGTTTTCCGGAGAAATTAAAAAAAGGAAGCCGAACTTCACTTCACGCAATTTCCGTTTTCCGATCTGACTCGTTTGTAACGGAATTTTGCTTTCGATTTTCCATTTCCGTCTTATAATATTTTTTTTGGGCCATCGACTACATCTTGCATTGGGAACGCTGAGGCACGCCACTGGCTCCTGAAACAACAGACATCAACAAACGATAAAAAGTAAAAAAATTAGCAGAATTTAGGCATTTCGAATAAAAACCCAAACAGGCGTTTTCAGCCGATTTTTTGAACTTTAGAATATGAGTAATATGTAACGGGATTTGGGTTTCAGGTATTTTCGTTTCGTCAAAGCCATTAAAATATAAAGTTTAAACAGTTTTGTCAATATATTAAACTTGGGATGACTGCATTTTACTGAATTTGCTGCAGTGTGTTTTAGATGTTTCACCACAACTTATACGGTCCTTGTGAAAACCCTTCATTAAATTAAAATGTAATTTTCTTTAGCAAACACAGTTCCAGTAAATAGCTACTACACTGAAAACATGTTCTCTCTTGTCAGGATTGACTTAATTACTTGGGCTAACTAATGTGCATTAAATAAATAAAACAACCTGAGAAGTTAAAAAGGGATATTCTTGATTTTTATTAAAAAGCAGTTTATATTATCATGTACATAAGATGGCGCAAAAGCATCCAAAAAAATAATTTGAAATTTGTTAGCTCGTGTCCAGGAAAACTGTTCATATGCCAATTTTCGACTAATTACCTCAAAAGTGAAAATAAATATGAAAAGAAAAACGACGAGAGATGTCCACTTCGTCCCTTTGACTTGCCCGTCAAATCGCTACTTTCCCTGTAAAGAATGGAGAACAGATCAGTGTATGCAGTTGTGTACAAATTGCATGAAAATTAATTTGGTTATTGAAGAAAGTACAACTGCATGTTGTAACTCATTGTTCATGCGAACATCTCAAGCTTCATTCAGATTGTTTGATGTCTGTATCGGCTCTTATAAGTCGTTGTTTTTGTGCCGTCAGTTGGATATTAAATATATCTTATTAAACGGTTTTAAGAGTGTGTAGAATGGCTGCATATTTTTACTCGTTGTTTGTATTTTAACTTGCCCTGTCAGGTTAATTGTCTACATACAGCACAACTCGTAAAACAATACAATCGGTTTATACGGGCGTATATTAGGGTCCCCTATACCTCTTTGCAAAATGGAATCACGTAAAAAGATTTGGCTTTTCACGCGTCACGAATAATTCTTAAAATGTTTTCACGTTCACGCAAAAATCATGGCGATCCCTGTTAAGATCTGTTACGCTCGGAAGGTGTAAGACATGATATTGTGTCTTACCGGCGATCAAAGGAGCTTCTAGACATCTTGACTTGTTAGAATTCTAGACTTGCTTCTTCTTGACGTAGTTATTATAACCAGCCAATATAGTGCGCTAAAGATAATAGCTATGGGGATTCCGAAATAGCGAGCAAGTGATCTGTCCGTTTTTTTCTTTTCACCTATAAAAAAATAAAAATACAGAGTAGTACTCAACTGCACTACATGATGTGCTTATATGATGTACAAACTAAAGATTAATTTCTGACACGCTAAATGGATCCCCGCGTCTCCACCTGGCAATAGTCTATTAAAGTACACACTTTTCATAGAAAAGGCGACTGGTGAGAAAGCAATAATGCCTATAGAAAATAATTAAGAAAAGAAAAGTGGCAAAGTTACACAATATACCAGTGCTTGTTATTAAAGCTCACTGACCTCGCCGGCTCTGACCATTGACTGAAAGACGTGTACTTATAATAATTAGATAATAAAAATGGCCGTATGTGCACAGGGAACCCAAACGCTGTATTAGTTATTCATAATCTTATAATAAAAATGTTCTTATTTACCTGCGTTACTGTGTCTTTTTTCACCGGTTTGGGGGCGATTTGAATCAGAGGGAAGGCGGTTTACGTCGCAAGTTACGCAGGAACGCAGGTACATAAGAACATTTTTATTTTAAGATTATGAATAACTAATACAGCGTTTGGGTCCCCTGTAGTATGTGTTCATGAGGTGACACAGTAAGTGTTTGTTCTAACGGACTCCTGGTCCCCAGGGCGCCCGTCCATCTTAACTTGCAGCAAAAGTGCCCTGGTACGAGGTTTTGTTTGTGTACACTAAGAGTGGAGGCTTTTAAATATGAATGTGTATTAATACACTCTCGAGTGATGCCAGCCGAAAGCAATCCTGTGATCCCGTTTACGTTTGTGGGTATTTTTTTTATATGTAGCGTGTAGGCAGCATACAAGTGCTTTAGTTTGCGTTTTAGTGAGGATAGTTGAAAACGAAACGGAAATGAAAATAGGAACACCCAGTTCTTTTCAGTAAAACGAAAGGTAGGTTTTTTGAAAACGTATTGGTGTGGACGATAAATTATCACTCGGGGCGTTTACCACTTGCATAGAAATTAGCATTCCATTGCACAGCAAACCAACCTGACGGTGATCCTTGATCCCTAACCGGAGCTACTGTTTCCTGGTTTATCTCAGTTGGGAGCTCTGTGGGCCTCTGGAGGCCGGTCGTTGTTTTTTGTGGCGCTTCTAGTGTTGTATGTGGCACGTCTGAAAATGTAAGCATAAGTAAAAGCTTGTACGCACGTCGTTGAGACCGCTTAACTCTGGATAGCCAGCGTAGCAGGCGCCATAGTTTCGAGCGCGCGCATGATGGGAAACGCGAAAGGCGCGAGGTGGGCCACGCGAGGAAAAATCGAGGAGGCTATATCGCTCCTCGATTTTTCTTCGCGTGGCTTTCCTGCGATCGCGCTCTCTTTTAAACGCGCTAAAACAACTACACAGGCGCCTGCTACGCACCCTAACCTCTGGGCTCTATGACTAAAATTATTGCTATCCTCACCAGGGCCCAGTTGTTCAAAAGGTGTATAACACTATCCTCTGGATAAATCATACTACACTATCCACTGGATAGCGTTATCCACCTTTTGAACAACTGGGGCCAGATGGGGCATATCCATGTATCGCAGACATTATTCCCCGCTCCCATAGCACAATTCGCCGGTACTTTGTTTACACTTTTTTATAAGAACATAACAATAGTGCCATACCCAGGAAATGTGAAAATAAGATTATCTGGAACAGTGTCCAAACTGTATGCAATAAAAGAAGAAGATTGATAACTGAATGTCGGAATTCGAATTTGTAAGCCGAGAATCCTCGTTAGGCCGGGTTGTCCGGCTATTTTATGCAATTTTTTGCATAAAGTGTTGCATTGAACGTTTTGAAGAATAAAAATATGTAGATTGCAAAGTAATAAAAGATGTTATATCTCATTCTCGTCCCCGTAGCCCTTTCGTTTCTCTTAGCCGGCTGGGCCTTGGCACGAGAAAACGAAGGGCTCTTGGGACACAGGATTTACAGTCCTAGATTCTTGGACTTCCGGCCTTCATATATGCAGTCATGACGTTTCAAAAGAATGTATGAGAGAGTCGTTACGTTTTCGACTTCCGTTTTGGAATTCTTTGTTCCAAACAAAAATTCGAATTAATTCAAAAATCCTGTGTCCCCAGAGCCCTTCGTTTTCTCGTGCCAAGCCGGCTAAGAGAAACGAAAGGGCTATGGGGACGAGAATGATTATATCTGTGAATTTAGAACGTCAGTCCGGTAGCGCAAGATGCGATAATTTCACCAACCTGCACTTTTTTGCAGTTAACGATTTTAAAGAGCGTTGATTTTTTTCAGTTCGATATGAACAAAGGTCCGTTCTTAAGTATGGAATATTAGGGGATTATATTTTCCGGA
Source organism: Oculina patagonica (assembly GCF_052425735.1). Taxonomy (NCBI): domain Eukaryota; kingdom Metazoa; phylum Cnidaria; class Anthozoa; order Scleractinia; family Oculinidae; genus Oculina; species Oculina patagonica. The sequence goes on from NC_135762.1 coordinate 1,231,772, forward strand.
CTTCCTCCATCATTTTGTTTGTCGAATGCATGTGACTCTGACGTAATTATTCCAGAATATCCTTAGCGTTCTATCTGTAAAAGAACCGGCAATAACTGCAACAATATTCAACAATTGAAGACATCCTAAAGAAAGAAAAAGCATTCTGTCTTACCTTGAATATAGATAGTAAACTGCAGTAAGGGATCTTCACTGTAGTTTCCGATTGCCCATTGGTAATAAGGCCTCAGCTGGTATTTACCAGCCATTGGCTTGGTTATATTTTTAATTGCGAAGCAAACAGTCCTAGACAGTTTCCAATATTCCACATAACTGAGGCTAAAATAAGTTTCGCACTGCTGATAGAACGGCCCATCATTGTAACAGGTGCCATTTCCAGCGTCACCTTTCGGTAATTTGATGACTCTATCATTCGGGTTATCCCGTGCCACGTAATAAAACCCTAAGGTGCTTCGCCGGTCTGTATCTGTGACATTTACAAGAATAGAAAGAGCTTGTCCTTCCGTCACTATAGAGAGAAGATTAAATCTCAAATTAAAAGGCGCAAGCCAAGGCTGTTAGCCTGTTCCAGGCGTTCGGTTAGTTGGGAAGCGGCGCAGGAAGCGGCGAGCGAAAAAATGGGGAGGGGACTAAGGCGAGGGTCTCCTTCCCGCCCCCCCCCCCTCCCCTTTTTTTTTTCGCTCGCCGCGCTTCCCAACTAACCGAACGCCTGGAACAGGCTACAAGGCTGTGTGCATGTGCGTCAGATTTCTTTGCGGCACATTCCCGGATCGCAAAGAAGGTTTCCAGCACTTTCCAGCTCTTATACTTTGATGTATGTATAACAAATATTTATCAGTTGCTGCTGCAATTATAATATCAAACAAATGTCCAATAATTACTCAACATTACAAGTTGTGGATACTTTCATGACGTCACTGGTAACCATAGCAGCAGTAGAATCTGTTAAAAACGAGCTCGGTGACCCCCATTTTTATAATGGAAGAATGATGATCATCATGTTAAGATACATTTTTAAAAATTTTCGAAAATTAAACAAAGGTGGTTAAGTAACATAAGCTCATCTTAAAATATAAGGAAATAAAACAAGTGATATGGAATTGATCCTTTTGTACATAGCTCCAGCCTATTCCCCGACAATAATAAGTTCAGTCCCTCATCCCAATCGAAACTTGAAAAGAGTAAAATTCTGCTGGCCAAGCAAGGGCTAAGCCATGGGAAGATTAAAGGACATTCTAAAATAAAATGTTTGGCTAATGGCTTATCCTTAACTGACTGTAGAGTTTTAAAAGTCCAAGTATTTATCTCTTATCTAATGCTGAATCACTTACAGTTGTAGACATTTCTCTCTGAATTTTGTTGATGAGACAGAGTTGATATGGCTGTAAAACAAAAGAAAAAAAATGAATATATAGTACTCCATAGGCGGTGGAGCAGGGAAGGCAGAGGGCTGAAGCCCCCCCCCCCCAAACGAAAATTGGGAGGGGGGGAGACTCAGCCCCCCCAACGTTTTGGTGTACATGTCGAAAATACCGCGAGCGCAGGGTAAAATTGGATTCTCAAGATATTCCGTCTCGTGAGCGAGTTAAAACATCTTCGAAACTTCCCTGGACTTCTTCGGGAAACTTCGTTTATCTTCGGAAAATGATCGGAAACGTTCGTTAGTCCTTCGAAAGCAATCGGATAGTCTTCGATAATCTTCGATCTAGAAACTGCTCAGGAAACAAAAAGTTGCTAGCCGGAACGGAGAAAAGTTGCACCAAATATGAAAACCCGCCGAGTATTTTAAGGACAGTTCCTGGACAGTCCTAACCCCCCCCCCCCCCCCCCACGTTCGAGAACGCTTCACCGCCACTGTAACTCAAAGAAGTTACAATTAGGACAATAATACATGATCAATTAAGATATGAAATTTCTCATCCAGAATTCAATTTGATATCGACTTGCACATGAGAAGAGAATTTTTTTACATCTCCAAGCTGAAGCAGTTGAATATACGAGGCAAAAGCTTGCGAGAGGGTTCTGGGGTATCTCTTCCTCCTTTTCGAATTCTAGAGGCTGTAAAACTCTTTCAGAGACATTTTTTATAATGACGTATTTTTTGAGAAAAATCAATCTTGTTCAATCGGGGATTATTTTCCCAACAAAACAAATTTTGTTTATAATTTTGGGTAAAAATCTAGATGAGGCAAGTGCCTCGTCTTGCCTCTTGCTAGTTACGGCCCTGTATAATATTTAATACAGTGCAAATTTCGGCTGCGCATATATCAGCAGACTTGACATCAACGATGCCTTCACATATGAAAGAAATTGTATTTTTATTGATTCTTATAGTAATCCTGAGTAATCAGGCGATTGAGCTTAAATTGAAATCGCGAGCACGATATCCCGGATTGTGCGACAGGAGCTCCAATTTTCTTTTTTCGTTTCGAGGTCAGAATGTCAAAAATATATTCCGTCATTTAGACAACTGATGCGAGGGACTGCATATTTTATGTTTTCGTTCATTCCCAGGGTGTTTTAAAAATGCTCCTGGTTTCACAAACACCCTTGTATTCTAGTATATATTCTCAAAAGTTCAACAATAAGAAAACGTGGCCACGAGCCCGCTGCGATCTGACGCCGTCGCCAAAAAACAGACGACCGAAGTAATTAACTCCTGAATAAACCACAAATCTACAAGTGACCCCTCCTGACCTTTTGAGAAAATATTAGGAATCAACAGACTGTATACGTATTAAGTATTATATTTGTAATGAAATTTGCTTTTCGGTAGATTTATATAGGCCATAGTTTAATTACTAGCTGACCTTCGAACGCCTGAGACAACATGCGAAAGCTTTGTGTATTTCAAAAAGGTACTGTCATGTGATCGTGAGTCAACAAAATTTAAGCTTACATTTGCATAAAGCACGCGGTTTCTTAAGTCTGTTCCGCCGGCTTCAAACACACTCGATTTCAGCTACGTAGAAAATATAAGAAAGAAAACCGTTTCTTGAAGACAGCGATAGAGAAAGATTATACTGACAGAAAATAAAACATATTGAAAGTAATTAAATCAGTCGCCGTGAGGCCGATCGACGACATCATCAGCCGTGGATCGGCGAAAGCTAGGCCGGAATATTAAACGCAAAATACTGTAGCTTAAGGCCGCTCTCGACTCACTTAATTACTATCACTCATGATTCTACTGAACTGAGGACGACTTCAAACGCTGGGAAAACAAATCGTATACATTCATTTGCTTAATTATTATTTTTTCTAATTTGCATCATGACCACCAGGCGACCAGCATGATTCAATCGTAACTAATGCTGTTATTTATAACATCGAAAGCGAAACTGGAGTTGAAACCAGTTGTTATTGACAACAAAAGCCTTTACCTACCTTCATGAAGACATGCCTTGAAAACACAAACAAATATCACAAAATATCTACGAGCAAAGTCCATGAATATCGAAGCACGTCCAAACGTCGCAAAAGTGTTAGTTAATGTTTCACTCAACCGTGGATTGATTTAATCATGACGTAATGTAACCGAGCCTTGGGGAGTGGCGTGGGGCTATAAAGTGTTTTTGAGCAGCATTTTGCTTTTCTACACTATATTAAAGGGAATCCATAAATAAAATCTAGTGCAAACTTGTGTTTGTAATCTTTAAAAATGGTGAGCTGACGAAAATTAACAATGCGCTTGATAGCTCTCATTGTATATTTTAACTAATAAGAGCGGTGGGTGCCTTAGGCTTATCCGCAATAACAATCCAGTCACTCCCGATCCCGGGAGTCACTTCAATAATAAAAAGAAATCATTAAAGCGTTGTTACCTTCTACTAACAAGCCTGTTTCTAATTCAATACAGATGAGCGCAGTATAAAAGACTGTTATCCAACACACTGAGAACATATCCAAGGCCGATGCCTGATGAAATGAAATATGCGATATGGATTGCTTAAATTAGTCATGCATAATGCGTCGTGCTTTTCTCGCACGTTCTTCGGCTCACTGGCAACAAAAGGGACAATTAACCGCAACTTCTGACGCATCTCAACTTCTTTCAATTGAAATTGCATTGGGGTGTGCAGTATTCGGTTACCGACCCAGCGGCCAATCAGGGACACGTCCGATATCCACGACGCTGCCGAAGCCACATCACGCGAAGAGAGTGACGGGAAAAGGACCCGGCCTCGAGGGGCAAGACCCCGCCACCGACCCGCGGAGGAGACGAGAGGAGCGACCCGGGAGAGAGCACAAGGGAGGAAAGGAGGGAGGGAGACAGCGGCAGAAACTGTCCGACGACAGAGACGGGGTGGGGCGGGGTCAGGTGGCGCGGGGCGAGCGTCCGAGACGGCCGACCCTGAGAGGCAAAGGTACGATAGGTATATATATTGGCCAATTTTTCTCGGTCATTCTCGGGGTATTTCGCGCAATTAGGCAATTTTGATCTTGAATTGCGGTATTGCAAGAATTGATGAAAACAAATAATTTATTATCCCAAACTCTTCCTAATTATCCCAAACTCTTCCTAATTATCTTAAACTCTTCTTAATTAATTATCCCAAACTCTTCCTAATTATCCCAAACTCTTCTTAATTAATTATCCCAAACTCTTCCTAATTATCTCAAACTCTTCTTAATTAATTATCCCAAACTCTTCCTAATCATCCCAAACTCTTCTTAATTAATTATCCCAAACTCTTCCTAATTATCCCAAACTCTTCTTAATTAATTATCCCAAACTCTTCCTAATTATCCCAAACTCTTCTTAATTAGTTATCCCAAACTCTTCCTAATTATCCCAAACTCTTCCTAATTATCCCAAACTCTTCCTATCTCAAAACAATCAGGACGTCAGTGAATTAATGTCGTTATCTATAGCGCTTTTGTAAACAATTTTCGTTACAAAATTGAAAACGGGTTGGAAGCCGGAAAGGATGATAGTGTAATTACATTTTGCATTGTCTGGATACCACAAAGCATGACCTCGATATCTCAGTACCTTTGTACTAAAATTACAGGCATTTTTAAATTATACTTTAGTTTTGCGTTTGCGTTATCATGCGCGTTCAGTACTTATACCCTCCTGACCTGAAACTTATTGGTAGAGAAAAGTCGAAAATAAAATATCACGATGGAAGCAAGACGAGGGAAAACTGTGAAGAGAACAGCAAGATAACGTTTGATCTAAGATTCGTTCATACTTTCAGTTGTATAAAACAAAGTGATTGATCATTAAAAAAACAAAACAAAAAAATGTGTATCGACAACTTTTTCTTCTTCGTGACCGGCTCCTGTTCGTGATGATTTGGAAAATCATAGGTTGCATAACGTATGGTTTTGAAGATTGGATTTGAATAAAGGTTGATTCGTCCTGTACATGTATGTATTAGAAAAATAAAGTTCTTACCCATACTTCATCCTGGGTATATTCTGAGCATTTTCGGAAGTCTGTCCTTTCTCAAAACTAAGGTTCTTACAAGAAAGCCTTTCTCTTACTCGGAAACGATACAGTAATAGCAGTAAAGTAACTGATGATGGGCTAAACCAGTTAAACAACAGCAACAGCAAATAAACAAAATATTATTAATAAAAATATTTTAATATGTTCTTTAATCGTGATCAATAGAAGCTATAATGTCATGAAGATGGTGGTGACGTCGTCGTCCTGACACCTACAATCCCAGACAAAGGTATTTGGGACACCACACCTTATAACGTGACAATTCGTTACGAATGCTATGAAATAAAGATTCTTCCTTCCCCCCTTTCCAATATTGCAAATCCGCCAATAGACAGCAATGGGAGCCATTGTTTTATCAGGTTACACAACATTGAAAAGGGGGGAGAGGAGGGATTTTTTAAAAAAAAAAACAGCAAGTGTCCCAAGATTGTTGTCTTGGATTGTAGCTTTATCCACAGGGGAATCAGTTCGACTTTATCTCTTTGTAACGGCACTGCATGGAAGAGTTTCCGATTCTTATTTCACCAATTTGAAAAAAAAAAAAAACAGCGACCAAGTGCACTCGTGAGACTGATTACTCTGTCCGCCATCCACTGCCTTACTGAGCTCTCACTGCGTGCAGGCCTCTGTTCGATTGCGTTGATTTATTTGTCCCTCTAGTATCGTTCACTGTGTTAACTACACGGATGCCATCTTTAGAACACTATTATGCTTGAATTGTAGTGAAAAAATAAAGTAATCTGTGAGATGAAGGAGAAAACGCGAAGTTAGCTACAGTCAGGTGAGATATGGCCGTGAAGCAACTGACTATCAGTCTAAAAAGAAAATCCAACGAGGTTCGTTTTATTGTTTGCATTTTCAGATGAGAATTAACAAATGGTATTGCCTGCACAAAAGACTTCATATGAACACAGAATGTATTCACATACAATCAAACAGCTGGACACGTGATACTCACTTGACGTTAATGAAGGAGATGTATTTTCTGTCGTTGTTGACTGCCATGTTATAAAACGAAGCTAAACGAATTTCTTTCGCGTTTAAAAAAAATCTGACAGAGTATTTTCCTGAATTATATGCACTTACCATTTGAAGTGACTTTATGTCTACAACTGATAAAAAAAGTAGACCGAGCAGAAGAACGAATGGCCTTCCTGCAAGGTTAAACGAAATCCCACCAGAGGAAGCTCGGGCTGAAGGTTTAGTCGTAGTCGTGGATAGTTCTAAAAAAGTAAAAATTTTAAATTATTTCCTTCAATAAGAAACAAGTACAGTTCTAAGGTGGTATATTAAAATTGACCACTATTCTTCTTATCCTCGTCAATTGCTTGACAATGTATATTGAAACTATAAGGAGAAAAAGGAATTTGTTTTACAAAATTTAAATTAACAGAGATTTAGTGAGATTTTCCATTAAAACCTGATGTGTGGTGAGTTTGCAGTGTTGTGGTAGTTCCACCAAGGACCACTGACTGAACTGAAGAACTCTTTGAGCTCGTTCTGGTCAGGTCTACTTTGTGGAAAGAAATAAAAAAAGCATATTAATGAGAGCATTTTCTATAAAAAAAAACTAGTTAGTTTCAAATCAATATTTTCTTTGTTCTAGCTAAAGTTAGCAATAGCTGTCCGTTTGTCGCGGTTTACATACCAGTAGGAAAGAAAATCAAAGAGTATCTTTATAATTTGTAAAATGCGTAATACAAATGCGAAATACGGTTGCTAAATAATAAAACACTTTGCTATTATATGGTTATGTATGTTATATACAGGGCTCTCCTTGTAAGCCCAGTGGTGTTTGTTGAGAGCTCCTAGCTGTTCCTTACTAAATCTTATCCGTGGGGAAAATATAATAAATTGACATTAAAACTGACTGAAACAGAGGTCGACTCGCAAGAAATTACTCAGGATGAATACGATTTTGATCAATTTTAGAATTAAATTAAATTATAAATGTCTCTCATATTGCAGAATTTCATGGGTCTTGTTCTCAGTAACGTGATTAACACTAAAATAACACTAAAATAAAAACGGTCATCAAATTGTTAGAATCCTTACTTGGAGTGCGGCTTTTAGCTTTTGTTGAACTACATTGACTTGGGGATTTTACCGTTGATGTAGGTTTCGCTAAATAATAATAAAAATATATATATATATAATAAAATAAAACAATAAAAGACAAATTATTCCTTCATGTTATCAACATCATCATCATCATTTTTATGTTGAGATGAAATTTTGTACATAGTTACTTATTAATTCCAAAAGGTCTTGATGGCAAACGACAAGTGGAAGTTTCACATTCAACTTTGTCACGGTAATTCATGGTATTATAACACGGCGTACATATATTTAATAAAAACTCTTAAAATGAAACTTAAAATGATTCAGTGATTAATAATAGTGTTGTTGTTTTGGGTCCGTGGAATCAAGATTTACCAACAAATATTAGGAGAACAAACCCAGATAAACACAAGGATTTTATTCTCTACACACACGAGGAGAGGCACGTACTGCACATGTACATAGGTCCGCAGATCATGCCCAGAAATGGCATTACAAACTATAACAATAGCTAGTGTCTATACCTCAACTGATTTATCTTTCGTTACTCACCTACTACTTTCAGAATTATCTTGTCTTTATGGTTTGCTTCCATCCATCTAAAGACGTGCTCGACTGTATAGTTCCCACGATCGTCGAAAGTGGTGTTGTTTACTTCCAGTAATAAATGGGTCATATTCCAAATCTTAAACTCTGTCTTTTTCAGGCAAAACTGTTGCAAAACATCATCCGGGCATGTTGCGTTCTGCTTTCCTTTTTTAATGATGGCGAAAGCAACGCCGTCCCTCCAGGCACGATACTCCTTGAACTCATTCAAGCCTTCACGGTCCGATCGGGGCCAAAAGAGCTTAGCGGTTTCTCCAGTAGAAATGTTGTAGACTTGAGAAGTATTAACGGCGTTGCCTAGCACAACAACTGAAAAAAATAAATGGTAGAGAGATGTACATCCATTGATAAAAATTTACAGAAAAGCTTCCTAAAATATAACTGAAATTAAAATGTGCAAGTGTATTCCGCGACACGTACGTTATATAACCGAATTCGATTTGTTGAAGCTGGAAGATGAACAATGCGAAGATGATCTGAGGATATCATTCATTGAACATGGCCAGTACAGCATTCCGTTCAGTAGAAAATCTTGGAACTTAAAATAAATTAAGTGGCAAGGTGTACAGATAAGTCAAACAACTGCGCTCGTTCCTTGCCTGACATTGAAAACTGACCTTCGGTAACATTTCAATACCTAGCTGCAGAAATCTCAGGCCCTGACTCTTATTCACCAGCAGAAGTTACAGTGAGAAGCTTTACGTGTCTCTGCCTGTAAGTTGTTACTGAACTGAATTGCTGGTTATCATTCTACATAAATTAGGTTTTAAATTTTGTTGCCATCTTTTCCTTTCAAAACAAGAAAAACAACATGTGATACGACTTTCGGTGATCACAACTCCACAAGCCCTAATAAACTACGATGGACCGATCGATGATTGGGAACAAGGTTGGCCGAATACGTTAATTTGCTTGTTAGTCCTTGTTCGATACTGTTTGGATCGACAGAAATCAGGCTAGCCTAGTCTGAGCTGCATCAAACTACTCAATGCATTGCATTTGCATATCAATGACTGTATATGCTGACTGACTCAAACAATCATCTTATAGAAAAACAACTATACGTTGTTGCATCGAACGAAGTCCCTAGTCAAGTCTACTAAGTCTCGGTTCGCAATAGAAATTCTAGCTCGCAAATAAAAATCAAAAACGCCAATTAAAGCGGTCAAAGAAACTTTCCTGGAGAACCGCATGGCTGCCGATCGGACGCACAACAGATCACAGAAGTGCTGTGCCAGCAAATTTTATCAGTTCCAGTTGTTCCGGTTTTTGACAGTGCACGTGACTTAAGCAAAGTACACACGTGTTTGGGAGCAAAGTCCACGCAAGCGTGTTCTCTTGATGCGTAGCGTGACAGCATTTTTCTTCGCCAAATCACTGCAAGCAAAGCCATCTGTGTTGCTGGTTACTGTATTACTGAGATTCTTAGATTTATATCAGTTATTAACCAGCAAGCTTAATTTAAAACGTTATGCTCTTGTCGCTCTTTGGGCCTTGGTTCGCCATTTTGTCCAACGCATTGTACACTTAAACTTTAAAATATACTGTCATGTCAACAGTAAAATCATTTTTTTGGCTTCTATTTTTTCTGTTTCCGGAGGTGGAAGTAGTTAGGACATGGCGGACAATGCAATATTTTACACTAAAAATCGTCATATTGTCTGAGTATAGGCCCGACATAAGTAAATACGCCTCAGTGATTACTCTCCAAATTGTCAAGTATAGATATGATCATGACTCACCTAGTTTACACCCTGACAGACCTGCTTCAAGGCTATAGATGAAAGCAGTAATGGCTGCTATCCGATAGTACATGCCGCTCCGTTTCGTGGCTAACTGTTGATGATAAGGCGATGTTTTTCCTCGGAATGACCAAAGGACTTAATTAAAAACGATTGGTCAGCATGTCGAGAACAAAGCTGTGTGCCCTATTGCGGTTTGTGGACAAATTTCTGTCATTCCTGAGTTGACTACAGCCTCCACCTAGTCTTTTTTTGTGCTGGTCACGTAAACTCTCTTTAACGCATCCGTTCGTTTTTTAAACAAACTTTCAAAACGTAACAACAATATCATGTACGCTTCATGAGTTAATTTTAATGCTTCTCGTTTTTGTTTGTTTGCTTTTTTTTTACGGGATTTTCTCTAGCATAAGTGCAGTTAATTTTCCTTCAAATAATGTTTGCGTTGTGTCGCCGTGTCAACTTTTCCTACCTACAGGGTCGGCGCTTTTTGTTCCGGCCCATCACCCTCTACTTCTTGACCACTCCCTTATTAGTCTTACCAGCGTTGCATCTGCTCAAGGGAGGTCGACCTACTTCTCCTGCTTCTACATGATGATGTCGCGAGACCAAAACAGTTAAAATAAATCAAAATACATGAAGTCATTTCCTTAGTACAGTAGGACGAATCAAGCGAGATGAAAACTTCACTTAAGCTTCACTTTAATTCATTGATTCTGATTCGGCAATAAAGACAACTGCTAGAATTTTAAAATTAATTTCAGTTTATTCTCACATTTATTTTTTTCTGAGCACTAGTTTATAAGAACTAAGTAGATTGTGGGCGTGTGAGACGTGGGAAGAAGTTAAAGTCTAGCACGATAATGAGGGGATCCAATAGAGCATATCAAATATGTTTGTACATCGAAATACAAAAGTTAAAAATTAACAACACTTCTTCTGTTCATTGTAATTTTTCATAAAAAATATATCCCACCAAATATCGAAATTCTTGCACTGTGTGAACTCAGAGGTATCACAAATGTCAATTAATAATTAGGTTTCCGGCCTTTTACTTTACATCTCCCACAATGCACGTTGTAGGCTAGCACTGATATCAATGATGAATTTGACAGCAGTTAACAGTCAGAAAACTGCATGATTGATTATATTTGCACGTGTAACGTGCGTGTTCGATGCTATGGTGACCTCACTTATGTATTTGTCTCTGTATGGCATGCTTATCCAGCCTGTAGTTACTTTAGCCAGTTTGATAATTGAGAACGTGTTGGCAGATCCTTCAATTTGTGAAATCTTTAACGAATCAATATCACACTGTTGACTACTTTTAACACGAGACCTTTCGTATTAAAGGTAATTAAACAGAACTTGGAAAGTCATCAACACGAACACCAATGTGACGGAAAATTTAATATCTGAAAAACATAAACGAAAAACAAGCTGTCAGAAAAAAAAGAAGAAGCAGCAATAACAAAACCATCATGCAGGTTACCACGCTTGTGGGGGGGGGGGGGGGGTAACCTATCCCAAAGGGAACAATAGCAACAATACTCCTAGCCCATTGCAGAATTCAGCACAACACTCCATAGCACACTACACCTCAGCATTGAACGCCGGGGCTATACTACTCAGCATATCACAGCACAGCATGTGCAGCACAGCACTGCACTGAACTGCACTGCTCTGTGCACTGCACTTCACTTCACTTAACAACGCCGTACTGTACAGAATTGCACTGTGCACTGCACTGCACTGTACTGTACTGCACTGTACTTTATTTACAAACCTGAATGGCCACTTTTTGCTTTGGGAGCTGATGTTTCATAAGCTTGAGTGGAAGATGGTTCTACTGGAGCATGAGTACTGGGTTTTTCTAAAATAGATCACAAAAAAAGAATATTATCGATCTTATTTCCTCCCATTAAATATTACTGAGCTATCATTATTTTTACTGTATTGCTAACTAAATAACATATCTATTTTTTTATTAAAATATATCGAGATATAATGTGTTATTTTTTGTCTTCCCTAAAAAATTTTATTAATTTTTAAATTGCTTGTATTGTAAAAAGAAATATTATATTTTTTTTTTTAAATAATTAAAAAAATTGGGAAATTTTTTTTTTTTTTTTTTTTATTTTTTTTTGTCTGCTTTATAATTCTCAATTTTTTTTTTTTTTTTTTTTTTTTTAATTTTTTCCAAAAAATTTTATTTTTTTTTTCAAACTCAATGACAAACAATGTTAGTTCCAGATTGAGGTTCATAAAAAATAAGGTTGATTCATTCTGCACCGTATTTGTCAGTCTCTCACGAAATGGTGCACCTGACTAAATACACAAGTCAATCAATTACAGCTTTGAGTAAGATTTTGGCAGGTACTTATAAAAAAGTTATCATCATTATCATCATCATCATCATCATCATCATCATCATCATCATCATCATCATCATCATCATCATCATCATCTTTCTATCAAAACTGGAGAAGATAGAAAGGGGCATCACAAGTTGTAGACTTCTGTTGACACAGTGATTTACAAAATGAATTACCTTGTACACTAAAATTGATTTCAGCGTATTCTGGATCATGAGAAACTCCCCCGAAATATGCTTGAAGGACGTACCGACCAGAATCCTGTAGAGTCACGTTTCGTAAACGGAAGGACACATGGGTACCGTTTACATAGCGTAGAGAGTATCGTTTCTGGCACTGGTTGAATAACACCGAGTCAGTGCTACAGAAGCCATGATCGTTTCCGTCCTGTTCCTTTTTGAGAATGATGGTGGTAACATTCCCTTTGTAAATTCTGTACTTGGAAAAATCGTCTTCTTGGTCGTAATCGGATCTTTTAAACAGCAAGTCAACGGTTTCGGATGTAAACGCTGTTTCTAAAAGAAGAGATTATAACTTAATTACAAGCTATTCTCAAACGCTGACACTATTTAGAAGTGTGAATTAAGCATATAAGTATTAACGGTGTATTTGGATCGCTCGTAGCTAATCTTTTATCTGCCAGGCTGATATTAAATCACACTAGGCATCATTTTTTAGGGCATTCAGTTACAAGTGTTTATAAAACTGGCTCGGCTCGAAACATTTAACTGAGGAACCTGAAGGGATAAAATGGGAACTGGATTTGAGCAAATTTTGATTGTGAAAATGGGTGATATGGGTCACTGGGACTAGGATTTGGTGACTGGCAAAATTACAGACAGAAAAACAATACAACTGGGACTGGGATTTTGAAAATTTGAGAAAACAATAGGCTGGGATGGCATTTGGGCAAATTTGGGCTGCAAAAATTGGGATTTATACTCCCTCCCCCTTTCAACACTCTCTTAACTTTACTTATTGACAGTATCATTTTCTTTATAAGGCTGAATAAATTTTCGCGCGTAAAACAGCAAAATTAATGACAAATAAAAAACATTATGGTTTTCACTCGTACGTGGGTGTTTACTGTACCATTTTTGCTTACCATTTCGCACAGTCGAATTTGCATCCTGGCCTGTGTATGACGCTCCAGTCTTAACATCCACAGTATCTTTTAGAGACTTCTGTGCTGAGCTAAACTCGACATTTATCCCATATTTTGCTTGATCTTGAAGGGTGAAGCTTTTTATCGTAAATGTTAATTTGTATTTTGACCAGTTCCAATCCAATTCATCCCTGCCATATCCATCACGAGCCTTAAACGTTCCATTGCTATACACTGCAGCGATTTTCTCGTCCAAATAAATTCCATCAGCAATAGGTTTCCAGGTGCCAAAGATAATTTCTTGCACACCCCGAGCATTCCATGGACCTTGTGAGATGACTTCCGAGTTGGCGTACGAGAAACTCCAGGTCAGGGACACGTCTTTTCCTAATTCAACCTTTTGGTTATCTGGCGGCCTGTCATCTGTTAAGGATATGGATGATGCTACGAGTAGAAGCCAGAAATGTGATAATTGACCACAAATGTAATAACACCCTTATATTGAACAAAGGTTTGACCAGAAATGTAATAATGCAGCAGATATACATATACATGTACACGAAGCACAACAATGAATACAAATAAATAAAATGAAACAAATATACACTCCCCTGAATGGGTTTTTAGGGCCAATGTGAACAACCTCCGAAACAAATATTGCAACAAGTAGAAAAAAAAACTAAGCTCGAGGAAACCCATACTTATTTGAGGACACGAAATAAATATATTCTAAAAACAACAATTACATTTTTTAACTCTGTAAAATATTTAATAACAATATAAAAATCTAATTCTAATAATACTTATCTTATAATACTGAGCTAATAATGTTATAATAGCTGGTCTAGTAATAGTGTAAGAATTGAATGATAATCGCTAAAAAGATAAAAAATTGGAGGGAACAGCCCTTACAGCCATCATCGACCATGTTAAAGCTAATATCACAGTTACGTATCAAATGAACATAATCCGTCTAATTTAATAGAAAAATATTTAGCATTCCCTAAAACACTCGTAAATTTTAAACTTGCACTAGAACCGACTGCAACTATACTGTAATGACATATCATATAATTTTATCAAGTTATCTGTGAGAGAATTGTCATTAGTTTCTTTCGATCGGCCTGAACTTTGAAACTGGGATACAATAACCGCAAAAAAAGCACAACGGTGTAATGTTACTTAATTGGCCATGTCACAAACATGGGTCTGTTTTGAACTTAATTAAGTTATCATTATTTTACTTGTGTACGTGTCCTTGATCATATAAGAATTGTTTTTTAATACAATAAATAGATTGCCTTTTTTCCAAATTTTATTAATTTCAGCCTGGCTGCACTGTTGCCGGATGCATGTTAGCATTAATATTTTGCACTAGCTATAGCTCAGTTGTTTTTGTAGGTCGATCTTACTTTAGCCTATATAGGTGGAGTTTTTGTTTTTGTTTGTTTTGTTTTGTTTTACTCGCTACTTACAATGTTAAAACCCTGAAATATCAATTGCAAGTAAAACTTCAACTGTACGTAAATATGTAACACACACACACACACAAGCCAGTGATACCAATGTCAGATCGTAACACTGAAGTGACCTTCAATGACTGCAGTCAATGACTGTTGCATGTACATGTAAATCGAAATGAAATTTTACTACAAAACGTGTTTAAATTGGCAGAATTTACAGAGCAGTGTGAGTCTAAAAAATTATCAATCAAATTGCCCGTTCGTATGCAGTCCTTTATCAAGATAACTCAAAATTGGGAACCGCAAAACCTGCTGCCTTCTCACGCTTGCTTATAAAGTAAATAAAAATCATCGATAAATAAAAAAAGCTGAAAAGTGCCACTTGTTATATAGGGTACTTGTTTACTCAAGTTTGGAGTCAGCCAAGCAGCTCGTGAACGTTAGGGAGTTAGGGATCAGATCACCTCGTCCACACCATGGGAATTAAAATCAAAATGAAGATTTCGAACTAAACTTACTAGTATAAACTATTAGTGAGGTATCAAGACCTAGCCCCAGTTGTTTAACAAATGGATAACGCGGCGCGCTATCCACCGGTTAAATCTTATGACTATCCACTGGATAGCGATTTATCTGGTGGATAGCTTTACCCTTTGAACAAATAGGCCCTTTAATAATGGAACAAAAACTGATCAGTTGACAAAACCCAAAGTATGAAAACGCGGATGTGGCAAATATAAATGCGTGTATTCGCACTGTCCGCATAGCCCACGCAGTAAAAACTTACCTTGCAGAAAAAATGCAAATAAGCAAATAACTTGATTGAGAACGCTTTCCCTGAGGAGAATAGCATCGCTGAATCCTGAATCGCAGAGGTTTTGGTTGAATTTGTTTAATTAACTGATAAACCAAGAAATTGACATATATGTCATTTCTTCTATTGTTGCGTTGACAGCTGGGCATGAGCAATGAGGTTCCTAGCTGTCCTAAATTATTGCATTTTTCCGAGAAAGGCAGGAACCTTTTCGGCATTATGTATGGTTCAGCGACGACTTCAAATAATACTAACAACAACGGATTTACATAACAGTAACCGTGAAGCGTGACATGGTCAGGTATCCTTGACAAATTATTTTTTTCTTAGCACCTAACCAATTGTAACGTGGTAAGTTGTTTTCTTCAATGTTTATGAGGTTAACTTCCCCGTGATCAGCCTAGCGACGGGTCTGCTGCTCAGTCTCGCATCAAGCGATTAGTTCCTACTTGATCAGTAAACTTGTACGAGGCAGGGTCCAGCAACACTGTCTCAACAATAATAATAAAGATCTATAAACATCTAAAAATGCATTCATCTTTACAGTGAAAGCTTACCTTGCAACGGGGCAATAATGCAAATCAGAAAGTTCAATAAGAGGTTCTTCAACGTTACGTCCCATCGATAAAGCATAGCTTCCACTGAAGATGAAATCGAGTGAAAGAATTATGCTTAGTAAGCGCGTCTTGTTAATGAGGGAATATATGATGAGTCATTGTGGTCGCATTGATAGGCTCGACAATGATCAATTGTTTTATTTTCCGCGAAAGGCAGGAAGTGACAGTGACATACATCAGACTCATAAAAACATACGATATGCAGTCAACATAAGATCACAATCACACATTGCAAATCTGCAAACTCGATTGGTTCGATCGCACGCGCGTTGCCCTTGGAAGGGAAAAATATTTTAGCCTTTTGGCTTAAAAAATGCATTGCAAGTTTCACTGCTATTCGTTACAGCGTCGTCCCCCTGGTCCCGGCCCCACCACCCGACCCCTGAGTAGTTTTGTCGCAATATTGATTGTAGCGCCTGATAGGGTTACACAAGCATGGCTGTTCAACATCAAAGTTGACCAAAAACAAATAAACAAACAAAAGGACCATTTCCATATATATAGTTCCTAGAAAACTAATTCCTAGAAGCCTATTCCTAGAAGCGCTACATTCTATCCAGGACATTAACTGTGTGAATGAGCATGTGAATTTCCCACAAGTTTATTTAACATTGGGAACATCCCTAGAGACCGGCGGTGTATAAAATACTTATTATGCAAAAACTGAACCAATTTTAACTCTGATGAAGGTAACAGAGAGTTACCGAAAATTCAGTTTTATACGTACGTTTTTACCAACTTTTTTAAGATCAGATACAAACCAAAATTTTATTATGTCAAACACTGATCGCCCTAATAACACAAAACAAAATTTTATTATAATCATCAACTCTTTGTCGTTAAAAAGAACTTTATTTTTTCACAGTGATGGCGGTCACTTGCTGTGATGGGAATTTACTTCACGGAAGTTTATATTTTATTTCTTTATCTTTTTTATGCCATTAGTTTAATTTCAGACTTAAAGTGCAACAAAAAATAAACTTCAACTGATAGAACTTCATCTTTTTTTGAAGTTGTTATCATATAAACTCAAAGTCAATGCGGATAAAATTAATAAAGTGAAATAACTTCCAGTTATTTCACCTACATGGAGGCTGTACGTACGTATTTACAAATCAAAAAGTAATTACACTCTCCTGTCCTGTGTCCAGTATTGTTTGCGTTGTTTTTACAAATAATATCAGTTTTATGTTAGTTATCTCTATGAGTAGCAAATTTATTTATGTATCATTTGCTTATAATGTTGTTATTAAACACAAGTGGAACTCAGCTGGTAGATGTGTCACTACAGTGTAAGGTAGTACTTAGGCCCAGTAAAAACGTCAAATTTCACCCAGTAGGTAACCAAATCTTTAATCGGATTTAACTGCATTTGAATTCAGTTGAGTTAATTCAACGGAATCATTTTTAGTGCTACTGTAGAGGCGTATTTCGATTTGAACTACGTTTTTAATCAAAGACCAGTGAAGATACAAGAATACAGAACCGAAGAATTTGTTGCCTTGTTTTTCCTTACTCTGCCCCGCTCCACTGCGTCAACGGACAAGTTGAAAGCGTTGATTTAACATCAAATAGTTGGCATACGTTTCACCGATTGTAAGCCGTCACGTCGTCTAGCATTCAAGGGATAACGGGATGCTGCTCACAAAGAACACCGTAAAACTTACTACGGTAATGCTTATCTTCGCTCCCCGTTATCATCTCTTATAAGAGAAATTTGAGGTCTTAACTGGGCCATAAGCTAGATAGCTGCAGGAATCGAGTGAGTACTGGGTGTCTTGGCATTAATCTGCGGCTCATAAGGTATATTTCTTTTATATCGTCGACGAAAGCGAGATAGAAGCACTGTCAGTGCTATCAAAATAAGTGATCCACAAATGACCGCCAGTGTTATCCATGCCACAGGGCTGATCGCCGCTTTTGATGGGGCCGGAGTGCTGGGAAAGTCTGAAATAGAAATTTAATAGTCACGAGTAGTTCACTAAAATATAAAATGCTGTGCACAGATAACGAGCAAAATTTAAAACTTGAATAGATCTTTAAGGTATAGAAATGCCAGCTTTGCCTTCTAGTTTGGGACTTTATTGTAAATAGGTAGGTAGGTTGGTAGGTATTGATAGATAGGTAGGTAGGTAGGTAGGAAGGTAGGTAGGTATAGGTAGGTAGGTAGGTAGGTAGGTAGGTAGGTAGGTAGGTAAGTAGGTATAGGTAGGGAGGTAGGTAGATAGGTAGGTAGGTTGGTAGGTATTGATAGATAGGTAGGTAGGTAGGTAGGTAGGTAGGTAGGTAGGTAGGTATAGGTAGGTAGGTAGGTAGGTAAGTAGGTATAGGTAGGGAGATAGGTAGGTATAGGTAGGGAGGTAGGTAGATAGGTAGGTAGGTTGGTTAATAAGTAAGGTAGGTAGGTAGACAAGAGAGTAAGGTAGGATGGTAGGAAGGTAGGTAGGTAGATGGGTGTGTGGGTAGGGTGGTAGGTAGGTAGGTAGATTGGCATAGGTAGGTTACCTTGTATCTAAATAAATGCTTTTTTATACTATGGAGGTAGGTAACTAAGTCAATAAAAAGTTACTAAATGAATAATTACAGTATTTGATACATCCAAAGAGAGTAACAAGCGTAGTTTACCTGTGATTTGTGGAAATTTATCGTTATTATCACTGACTGTGACGATAATCTCCTTACTGTCTTCCCCTGCCTGGTTATTAGCCTTGCACAGGTAAAGTCCACTGTCACTTGCTGTCACCCGCTTGAAATACAGAGTTTGATTTTTAATAACTCGTCCAAGTCTTATCCACGTCACAATTGGATCAGGAACTCCACTCGCCTGGCAATTTAAATCCAGGTCTTCTCCAGTTCTCACCGTAACGTTTCTCTGTAGTGGATTTGTAATTTTGGGTGGATCTGTTAAAAGTGATTTCAAATGTTTATCAGAATCGTTTTACCTAATTTCTCGTTTATGCGAGACTAAACAAAAAAGAAATGAAAATGGTTCAGGGAACATGCAAATTTCCAACCAGTTAAAAAAGTTACTTCTTTGGATGCTTCTGACAATCTAAACCTAAAACAACTATCTGCATAGCAAGCAATAAATAGTAGACGAAGTTGAACTTTTTTTATTGAAGGAAGCAGTCTCTGAATCTTTAAGTTCCTTCTTCGTGGCAGCACCAGCAAACTTTTTTTTGGCAATGCCCAAGTTAAGCAACGAGGTTTTCTGTGCATCGGACCTGTTCTGTTATTACCGAACTAGTGATGTCGAGACATCGTCCATGTATAACAACTGAATTTTCCTCACATTAACGACCTATCGTCTGTTGTTGTAAAAGTAAAGGGAAAAAGAAGTTTTATAGAAATAAACACTTGGAGACCTTATGATGCTTGTAAGTGAGTAACTTCTTTCCTCTAATCATTCAGTATATATACCGTAATGTACTTCAAACTGAGTATTACCCTCAATACGAAGCGTAACAGTGTCCGTTAAGGGAGACCGAGCCAAGCCAAACTCAACCTGAAGGCCGTAACGTTTCTCGTCTTCTACGCTTAAATTGTGAAGTGTGAACGCCACTTGTAGACGAGACATGTTGAACTTGCAGCTGATTTTCTTCTCATAGTTTCGTCGTATCAGTACTTCGCCTCGTGTGTCAATGACCATTAGCTTTTTCTTCAGATATCCTGGATATCTCCAGACCCCAAAGACCACTTCAAATATGCTCCCGTTCCATGTCTCGTTGGGCAGCAGCACGAAAGACCAGTCCAACGACGCATTACCGTTGCTTTTTCCAATAAAAGGATTGCTTGGCCAAGTGACAATCCTGGGACGCCTTTGTTGGCACGATACTGGCATGAAACAAAATAAAGATACTAGCAACTTTTTAAAGACCTTATCAATAATAAGGTCTCTACAGAAATGAGATCTGCGTTAAACAAATGGTCTCTACTGTCATATTGTCATAAAGGAAAGAAAGCGAAAAGGGAATAAGAATACATGTTGAAATAACTCTTATCGGATTCGGGACAATTTCCGAATGATCTGCACGTATGTTTTCCGAAAACATAGTTCCAACCGAAGTGATAAAAAGAAACGAAATCTATAAGGAAAGCGGTAACTGGTAAGGGTTTTCTTATTAGTGATTGAAGTGCTTGGGCATTTTGCCGAGAATTCCGCGTATTCCAATTCTAAATTTCCAAATCCATCATTCTAGTTTTTCCAACCTGCCAACGTGTTTACTTCTCAGGTGTTGACGGAATTTTTATTAAATGCTGGAAATCAGCCAATACTGACAATGCACCTTGAAACATAGTCAAACATAGTTTATGTTCGCCGCAACTTGATATTTTTATCCTCCAATATGAAAAGCTTTTCTCAGAAAAACAGGACGACATGTGTCACACCAGGTAACCACCATTGTTTCTTTGTTTTGCCGAAAGTCCATTCTCAGAAAACTGATACGAAAACAATTCCCGGAACTCGTGGAAACGCTCTGTTATCTAAATCCTAGCTAAATTTAAAGTTTTGCTTTTAGCAAATCGACTAGCTATTTTCAACCGGCGAGTTCTATAACGTCCTGTCGTTTAATAAATTATGATGTATTTTGTTTCGTTTTCTTTAGCAGACATTCTACTGGAGGGCAATAAACAAGACCAGCCAAATGTATGCAAAAAACCGTTCGGTCGCTTTCTTTCCCACTTATTCGCTTTGTTTGTCAATTTACAACCGTTTATTTGTGTCCCGATCAGTCATATGAATCTCATTGCCATTATAATTTAGTATCTTCGCAGTAATTCAAAGATTTTAGAAATCTTGTTTTGATAATACATCTGCTAG
Source organism: Oculina patagonica (assembly GCF_052425735.1). Taxonomy (NCBI): domain Eukaryota; kingdom Metazoa; phylum Cnidaria; class Anthozoa; order Scleractinia; family Oculinidae; genus Oculina; species Oculina patagonica. Next base: position 1,252,832 of record NC_135762.1, read on the forward strand.
GAGGAGACGTGTTATTCAGTTTCACTTTCACTCCGTGTTCAACTGAGAAATTGCATCTAAGGCGTTGCAAGAGACTCGACCGTACTTGTCCTCTCCTCCTATGTAGTTCCAAATCATATTTTATGTTCACGTAGAAAATTGTTTAAGGTGGTTGGTTTGTAGTTCCCTTGGGATTTTATTAATTTTGATCGTGGGCGAGAGGTACCGTACTTCCGGGTTTTCTTTATTTCTTTCGAGAGTCGACTAACCCTTGACAGTAATACAGTGGAACCCCGATATAACGATCTTCGATATAACGATATTCCCGATATAACGATGAATATGTTATGTCCCGGCAATAGTAAAATGTATGGGACGGAACCCCAATATAACGATTCCTCGATATAACGATATAATGTTACTGCCCCCTTGGCACATCGTTATATCGGGGTTCCACTGTATACATTCTCATCGCTAAATAGAGAAAGAATTCACCGATGTAAACCTTTTTCAATATTGAGCGGAGTGTTGTAAATTAATTAAACTTACCTGAGACGCAGAGAGCCACAATAAGGTAAAACGAAAACATGGACGGTTTACTTTTGGATTGTGATCCGTCCCTCACCATTTTTGTTTCAATAACGCCACTGAATATTGCTGGTGATATAGACAGGTCCGTTCAGTTCCTTGTGAAATATATATTTTGAAACTTATCAGAAAGCTATACTGACTATTTCTTTATTTCAAGAAATGTGACGAACAAAAGCAATCTGTTTCCGAGAAAAAGCGCTGCAACGACACGTTTGTTTTCATCCAATTAAAATGCGATATCAGGTATCACCAACAGCCAATCATAGATCACAAGGAATAGACACAAGAAAAACGACCCTGTGGCAAACTGAATAAAATCAACATCATGTGCAATTATACTGAAGGCGCTACGCATGTCAATATATTATACTTACAGCAATTAACAATTCCTGGCAATTCCACATGCATGAAACATTTGAAAATGAATATCCTCCGCTTCTTGCTTATTGTCAGTATTCAATGAGTTAGTGTTACTAGTTGTTATGTTACATGTTTACTGCGCACAACTGGTGTTTTTAGTTACAAAACACGTGCAAACAACGTTAACTGGGATTCTTTCAAAAAGAAAAACAGTGTACTTGTTATTCGAATGTCGTTTGCCTTGTGTTATCATAGTAGCAATTGACCAATTTTGTAACATAGGCTGGTGTGGATTTCCAGTCATTACATTTTTTCGTGTGAATAGAGTCTTTTATAATATTGAAAACGCTAGTGTTAAATTTTGTTATTAAATCGTTATATTTTTAACGTATTCAGCAACCAAGTTAGGTACAGCGCCTATCAAGCAATTTCATTAATGGAATTTACCTCATGATCCATTTCATACTTCTGTCAGTGTGATATTTCGAACGGACTGTCTGATTGGTTCACTTGAGGAGTGTGGCACATCTTTACCTGTTTTGCCCGTAGCGTACTTGACGTCAGATGTGCCGAAATAACACAACTACGCCAATTACCATATATAATTATATGGAGCACAATGATAATAGTTAAGGCAGTTTTAAGCATACCGGGCCATATACTACATCATGTACCGTTATATGATATACCAAAATACTTCACACCACATATCATATATACCTTCATTCACTGACCTTTACGCAATATACTTTTCCAGTCAATACCAAAACCTACTTGGAAAAATTCATTTGCAAATGGGAACTAGACTAATACAGTCGAAGCTCTCGTAACCCTCGGGACGCGAAAAAAGTGTCCGTAACTGGAGCTGGCCGCTTACGAGAATGGTTCTCGTAAGCGGCCACTTGAGGTGTAAGGGATATATGGCCGCTTACGGGAGCTTGCCCAGCTAACAATAACCTGACAGACGTGGATGACGACAAAACAAGCACTAAAATGTGGTACTGTAATTACTGTAAAATCATTGTGACGAACGGCGATGTGAAGTTGACTGTTAAAAACAAGATATAGAGGTTGGTAGCAGCATTTTCAATGGGGTGTCCGCTAACGGGAGCTTAAAAACAAAGAAAAAGTCCAAGTCGTAATCTCTGAAAGTGTCCGCGGCCGCTTACGGGAATGTCCGTTTACGAGAATGTAAAAATACAGAGTTTGTATGGGAGTTAAAAACGGGGTTTCAAACAAGGCGGCCGTAAGTAGAGCTGTCCGCTTACGAGAGTGTCCGTTAAGAGAGCTTCGACTGTACTGCACTGAATATTAAATAGATTTAGCCAAGCCTAAAAGCGGAGCTCCCCGGTAATTTACTTTGCCCTTTATTAAAATATCTGAATTCACTGACCGTAGGAATAAAAAATAGTTAATGAGCCCACAATCCAATAGAAAAACCATTTTTCGGTCAGCGGTCAACTTTATAAAAACGCGTTACCTCGATGAGTTATACACCTGAGCCCGCGATATGATTGCGTGATACTAGTCAGCGGATACCTTGTATTGACAGCTGTCAATTGACCATAACTTGGATGCCCATTAACAAATAAATGAGTGTTTATCCATTTCTGAAGTGCGCAACACTGTACGTACGCCGTACGCCGTACGCGCCCGCGAGCCATGCCGCTAGCCATGATGACCATGACAACTCAAGTTCATGGTTTTCCTATTTCTGTGAATTTTCTATGGGTATGGGGCTCCGCTCTGCGGCCCTTCGGGCCGCTGTGGAGCTCCGCTATGAACTAAAAATAGATTGGTTAAATCTGAACTTCTGTTTGGCTAACGATTCCACTCTTCGTAAATGAGCTTGAGCATGAGCAGCTGATTGGGTAGAACAATGTAAAATATAATGTACGACATTTGTTTCAAAAACATTTACTGACAGTGTATGACTCTGAGGAAACGAAATGCATTAGTGCCCCCTTGTTTAACATTTTACATACATTTTGCTCATGCAAAATACATTTTTACTGTCCCTTTTGGAGTTAACTGGTAAAAGAAATGATGTCATATGCTCCATAGTTTAACTCACTAAACAGTAATCCATTAGGCATTCTAGTAGTCCCAAAAATTACTGACCTGTAGACCACAAAATGCAAAGGAAACGTAAATCTACGTTTACCAATACAATAAAACATCATGGGAAGAACAAATATACCCAAAAAGGCATTCCAAAACGTAAGTAGCACTGTTTAATTGAAGTCTAGATTAGTTACCAGGTTGACTGCAAGTAGTCTTTAGTCTAACTTATGTAATTTTTCTTTGCGGCCTAAAATGGCCACTTGGTCAATATTTTGAGGAACATTTTCTCATGTATAAATAATGAAAGGATGCGAGTCTTATTAATGTGGAAAACAGTAGCTTAAAATTCAGATGACGAACATAACTTGATAACAGTTGTATGCCTCGACGAAATGACTGCCATTTAATACTATCGCCTTGTTCTCACCATCTATTTTTTTTACGCCTAGCCCGGCAGTTAATTCCAGTAAGCTAAGTTGATTATCATGATAAAGTCGAAGACATAAGCTTTAACCAGTCTAAAAAAAATCATTGTTCAATAAGAAACGCTCACCTCAGGTCCCTGTTAGTTTTTGTTGCCCACGTTTTCGCACTTTTCTACTCATTCCATATTTTTCTTTATATTATCGGGAATACAAATAAAGGAGGTGACCCTACGTTTGGGGACTCGTTTTGATCGCGTCAAGAAGGAAAAACATCGACAAAACTGTCCTCTATAACTTAAAATATTGTCGCATAGTCGCCATTTTGATAATGCTCTTCATGAGCCCACAACACGGACCACGGGGAATCCGCTGGGGTGACCAGCAGCAGGGGGAGGGGGAGGGGCAGCTATTTAACTTCTCCCCAGGCCCACTCCTTTCGTCTGAAAGAAATTACATCCATCCTCGCCAAAAGCAATTGAAATAAGAAGAAACTGACAACGCTATCATAAAGAGCATACACTCCTCCCTTTGGCAAAATTTTCTTTTATTCCTACCGCAAATGGTCGTTGAGAAGGAAGCCAACAAAATTTTCAGTTGTATTTTTTACTGCCGTCTTTTTTTAGGAAAAAGTAATAGCGGAGCTCCTCAGCGCGCGCCAGCGCGCGGAGCGGAGCACCATGGGTAATGCGGGTACGAGAGAATTTTTGTAAACCCAGGAGGCCGAGAAAATTTGGTGCGTACGCGCGCCGCGCGTACAGACTCTCGGGGAGGGGGAGTGGAGTCCCAAGGCAACCCAGGCAGGGGGGGCAGGGGAGACAATCTTCTGCATCCTTCGAAATGAGTGAGGTAATCGACTAAGATCTTTGATATTGGACATCCATTTTATGGTCAGTTGACAGCTGTCAAAACAAGGTATCCGCTGACCAGTATCACATGACCATATCGCGGGCTCAGGTTTAGAACTAGTCAAGGTCGTGTGTTTTTTTGAAGTTGACCGCTGACCAAGTGATAGCATTGCTATTGGTCCGCGGGCGCAAGTTTTTTTACATGGTCAGTCCATTTAGATTTACATGAAGGACAAAGTGAACAACCCGGTCAGTTTGTAAGGTGAACGAAGCACAAGGAGAAACCGAGCAGGAAAAAGAAATGTCTTCGTAAATATTTCTCGGTCTACCCCGTCTAAAGGCTTTACACATCATGGAAGTTATGGCAAACGATAAGGGCTTACGGGAAGATCCGAAAAAATGGCACAGGTGGAGAGCGAGCGAGTTTAATTTCTACCGTTTCGGCGGCTGACCAGCTCCCACCAGCTCTAGGAAATTAATTGAGCTAAACGCAATTCACTGAAGTGAAGGAAAAAGAAGTGTCAATAGCTACACGGATGGAAAAGGCTGAAATAGACCTTCGCGGATAATTCAAAGGTCGGTGGTGCTGGAGTTAGTTATAATTTATAGCTTACATGTACTACGCGGTTGGATAATAATACGAAAAATAGGGCCCCAATGGGTCCATGTGTTTTGCTGCTAGAGCAAAGTCTTAGGGAACATGTTGATGAAAGACAAGTGAGTCGAGATTGAAATCCAACGTCTTTTATTGTCTGTCACTTGTGTGCAGGTTAATAATTGCACTATATTGTAGTCACTTTGTGTTAATTCAATCCTGATAATTTTACTGATCAAAATTCAGAAATTATAAATAATCGCACGCGCACCGGCGTACAACAACAGAAAGACGGCGTTGAACGTAACGCAAAGTTCATTTTGAAAGCGAAAGTTTACAAATAATTATTATCATTCGTCAGTCATCCCTTCACGCATGAACACTCGTCGAATTTCAGTGTCTTCACAACAAGATCGGAAGATCGATAAGGACCAATTGTTGATTCTGCGAAAGTTCGTTTTCTTAAAGTTTTAGAAATTTGTGAAGTTGGAGGATTCACTGAGGACTGCGTAGCCGAAGATGCAGTGGCTCGCTGGACATCAAATTCTATTTTTCACGGCGTTTAATTAATCTTCACAAAATAAACATGTGGCGCCAGCGTGGCAGTCAAAAATTCATTTTTCAAAAAACTTTCCCTTTCCAGCTATTTTAGCGGGGCTTATACTATAGTACCTACCTGTCAGTCGTAGAAAAGCTGAAATTTAAGGATGAACTGTTTATTAAATGAAGACCGTATTATTTTTTAATAACTAGTAAACAAACTGGTCGCCACGCATTTAAACACGAACTGACGAATGTTGCATCTGATGCAGTGAATCTGGTGAATGAGAACTTCCTTTAATATTTCTTTGTTTTCGACGGTGTGAACCACTGAATAAGTTTCTTTCCCATTGTGATGTTACTAGTATTAATTCGTTTCTAGCTGTCTTTTATATAGCTCGAATACAGCTACAATTAGCGGTGCAGCCTACCACCAGCTGTCTTTGCGTGACAAGTTACACGTTCATACATTTTAATTTAAAATATGAAGTTCAGAGTTAATACAGTACTAGTATGCTGTAGACAGTGTAGACAAGGTGAGGGTAAGTTTATTTTCAAAGCGAAAGTTTACAAACTGTGCACTAACCGGTCCTTTGGAGAAAATATTTATGACCTTCGGCGAGGTTCCAAGTCTTCGCTCTCAGTTCGTAAATGATGACAACTGCAGAATAATTTTCTCATAAAACTGGAGTGGTCGCGCCACAGTTTGTTTTCTTTCCCAATGCGATATACTTTTAAATCGGTTTTCTGTTTTCCAACGTGTCCAACGTGGTTTGCGTTCGAATACTTTGGCCCGTAACTTCGAATGCGATCAGCGCTACGGTTCATTGGTTTCGATTTTGTTTGTTCATGGATTTGATTGACATCGGTAGTTCAGATTTCTCCTCTGTTACGGCACTTACACCTTACGTACCTTACGGCACAAACTTCAGCTCTCAATGTGTTTTCAGGGTCGGCCAGGGGGGTAAGCGGTATACCAGTATACCTGAAAAGCATGTACCCGGTATACCAAAAATTTCCCCTCAAAATCATGCAAAATACCAAAATTGGGAATAACACAGTATACTATATACCCAAAAAGCCCCAATTTGAGGTAAAAATACAGTATACCCAGTTTAAAATGCCCCTGTATACCGTATACCTAAAACCCCTGACCCACCCTGTGTTTTGCTTGCAGCCATTGCGGCTGCAGCAAAACACAAAAACTGCGGCCGCTTCGCTTCCGATTAATTCATATGAGCTGGTTGAAAGCTTTGCCCTGCTGAATTGACAAGCATTCTCCGACTTCAAATATGAGGTAACAAACTTTGACTTTACTGAATACACTAAGTCCATGTTTTTTTGTGAAAATCTGTAATTATATGCATTATGAGTGAATTTGCGTCGGTTTAGTGGTTCTGGTTTACAGAACTTTTATTAAGTTAAGTTGAATTGTTTATAAGCTTAATAATGACTTAAATGTTTTTATTCAAACTCCCAGCTTAGTGTTTTAGTTTTTTAATTCATCTATTTATTCTTATTTACTCGCTGTTGGAATTCGTTTGAACGAACTATTTTAGAGTCGCGGACGAATACGCCAAGAGATCGTATATAATACGTTGCGAATTTCTTGCGTTGACACGTTTTTACCACACCTTAGCAGAACCAAAAAAAAAAAGTTTATTTCCACATAAAAGTATCTTAGTTAATTATTTTGAGTAATTTTGTAAAACACAATTGTTCGCTCTACTTGTAATTCATGCCATTTTAGACACTGTATGTAGCTGTGTATGCAAACTTTAATACATTGACTATCATTAAGTTAAAAAGAAATCCCCAAGTAGAAAAGCTAAATATCCCATTGTAGGAAGGAAGGGTCACTACACTGGGTGTATAAACGAAAGAGGCTAATATTATTATATTTGATGAGATCCATAAAATAAGACGGAATTTTTTATAAATTATTTAATAAACAGGGCCATTAATTAGAGCTAGTGTGGTGGTTTTTAATAGATAATTTTTTATGTCAATCCTTCTTTTAGGTAGTGTTATATTCTGCCATTAAGCCGCAATGAATGAAGAATACCTACTGGCTACAGTCAAGTTTTGTTGAACTTGGTATAGAATTATCTGTGCAAAGTGGACAACAGCAAAGTAAATCAGGTATCTAGTTTTATATTTTAGTTATAATTGAAATATGTTTTTATTCAGTTTAGTTCTTTTTTTACCCAGCTACTTTAATCTGCATTTGGTTGCTGCTGATCTTCTTACTTTGTGAAATATTTACATTCATTATTCAACTCCTTAATGGAGGTTGCCTATTCACCGAGTTAGGATTTCGAGTTGGATTTCGAGTTAGGTTTTTGAGTTGGATTTATGAGTTCGATTTTCGAGTTGGATTTCGAGTTGGATTTTGAGTTAAGATTTTGAGTTGGATTTCGAGTTAAGATTTCGAGTTGGATTTCGAGTTGGATTTTCGAGTTGGATTTTCGAGTTGGATTTTCGAGTTGGATTTCGAGTTAGATTTCGAGTTAGGATTTCGAGTTGGATTTTCAAGTTGCTTACCGTACTAAGCACTCCGGTTATACTACTATACACGCCAGTTAGCTTACTATGCACCTTCGGTTAGCCTACTACACACTCCTGTTAGCCTACTATTCACTTCGGTTAGCCTACTATGCACTCCAGTTAGCCTTTTTATGGTTAGCTTTCAATAATTGTAATGGGTTTTGCTTTGTCAAAAAAAATCCAACTCGAAATCCTAACTCGAAAATCCAACTCGATATCCTAACTCGAAAATCCAACTCGAAATCCAACTTGAAATCCTTACTCGAAATCCAACTCGAAAATCCAACTTGAAATCCTAACTCGAAAATCCAACTCGAAAATCCAACTCAAAAATCCAACTCGAAATCCTAACTCGGGAGTTAGTTTGTCTCTCCTCAATGACATTCAAAACAACTACAATGTATTAATTGGTAGACAATTTAAATAATTAATATTTCACTAAAAGTATGTTTTCATGAAATGCCTAGATCTTGTACCAGAAAATATCTATACCCTAGCCTCACTGTGGAAGGTTAAATGGTTTGAATGTCACCTCCCCTCACAAACTCTTCACAAATTCCAATGTGTGGTTATGGCAGAAATCCATGGCCAGATCATCCTCAGTGTATGAACCAGTGAAACAAGGCATCAAAGAGCCTCAAAACAACATGGAGCAGGAAAACAATAGCTTCAAAACAAAGAAATATTTCACAGGTTCTTACACCAAGGAAAACCCAAATATTCAGATCCATCCCATGTACATGTAAGGTCAATGGAAGTTCCAAAAGGGCTAGCGGGAGGGGGAGGGGGTTGATTAAAGGCCAAACCTTTTAATTAAGAGGGGGTGTTAGGGTTTGCAGCGATGCTTTGAGTTTATTAAAATATTTAGTTGACTGTGCTGATCCATCTCTGTTAAATATCTAATGGATCCTTTTGCATCCAGTGGTTTGGCTTCAGTTAAACGAGCTCGAGTTAAGTGTTTTGTTTTATAAATTATTGATATTGATGCCAATTAATCAATTTTAATTTAATCTGTGGCATTTGACTTTTTCAGGGTTAACATGAGTTGCAGAGTTTGCAGTGCCACAGACACAAAAACAGACAAGGACAAGGACATAAATAGAAAACAGGAAAGATTAAATCCAGCTCGATGTTTGGGTGTCTTCATGATGCTATTTTTAAGAGACTAGTGAATTACATGTAAATTAAAATCAAGAAAAGCTGCAAATTATAAGCAAAATTTAGATTTTAAATGTTAACCTATTTACAGTGTACTTCAGAAAACAACTTCTTGATTGACCTGTCACTTTCACATCTTGTTAGATGTAACAAGGGCATTATGAAGTGATCTTTTCAAAAATATTCAGCGAAAACAGTAACAGCAGAAATGGTGGTAGTTTAAAATTGCTATTTTCAATGTTTTGACTGGTAAGAAACCACATGTGACCAAGCTAAAATCTGCAAGTGTCCAAATGCAAGTACACAGGACTTACATGTAGTTGTCTAATTATATGATAAGATCTTTGGGGGAGGTAGTGGAGTTACAAAGCAATGTAATTATTTGAATTTGGATTAGTTATGCTGAAACTGGTGGTACTGTAATTTTAAAGTATAGATGAGTTTAAAACCGTTATTGCAAGCAATATGCATAACCAATTTCATTCTTATGTATTGTGTGCTGTGTACAATTTATAAGAACAGCTATATTTTTAAAATAAGTGAAATATTCTAAAGCCAGATAAAATTTGCAGTATCCATAAGGTACCATGTAGCAACCAAATTGTGCCTTACTTGCTTACTTTGTGAACTCCATGACAAATGGGCAACATGACTCCAATCCATAAAAATGTGGACAATACAAACAAATTTTTAAAAGAGTAGTCAAAGTATTGATGTTTTATTTTTTCTTGCATAGTTTTATACACAAGCAGACATGATTCTATTTTTTTTCTGGGTAATCAAATAACAAAACTGAGTTTGAGACTCAAACAATATTCTAGCTTCCCAGAATTTTTGCTTTTTTTTCTGCAAGTGAAGTGAAACCCCTTAAGAGGAAGGGGAGTCAAAAGACATGTAAAAGTGAATAAGGTGCTATCTTCTTCTTCTTTTGGGGGAGGGGGGGGGGTGGGGATGGGGTGACCCTGTTCGGTGGAATGACAGAATGTCACTCCTTTGTTTCCGGAGTTAGGTTCACCCCTGTTTGCTCGCAGTTAGCTTTATTCATCTGGTTTGCTTGCGGTTAGCGTTCACTCTAGTTTGCTTGTGGTTAGCTTTCACTCCGGTTTGCTTGGAGTTAGCTTGGTTTGGGCAATATGCTGTAAACCATAAGCTATACCCTCTGCCATTTCCATTCAAAATTAAAATATAGGCAAATAGTGAAAATGAAAATGAATAAATGAGTGAATGAAAAAAAATTAAAATCAACCTTATTATAAATGTAGATGTTTGTTATTTCCTTTATACTCTAAATGTAAAGTGATTTTTTCTTTCTTTTAAAGCTGGTAAAGCAACAACAAAAAAGCCTAATTTGCCATGGGATATGCCTATCTACCCCGACATGCAGCCGTACTCCTCCCTCCTTTTTTCTACATGAAGGTAACATAATTGCCCGTTTTGCAACATAATTTCCTATCCAGACTTCTTAATGATAATGCTTTCGGTGGAATTATAACATTTTGATTGATTTTGTTTGTTCTCTTATTTGGTGTTGCTGTACACGGTACCCTGAGGGGGGGGGGATGGTACTCCCATATAAGAGCTATATGGGCATGTGCCGCTCAACAGGGTATGCTTTTTGCCTCTCTGACTCTGAAACAGGGTATACAAATCACCCTTTTGACTCTGGAACAGGGTTGATTGTTTTCCCAGAATCCTGATTAAACACTATTAAGTATAGCTATGAAACTCCGCTCCTTTCATCGCTTTATCTCCAAGCCACAGACGAAGTCAAGTGAGAGCTTTGTGATGTACGCTTGTGTTTATATTTCCATTGTGGATATTGCTGGAACAGGGTACCTACTTTGCAGTGTTTGTCTGGAACAGGGTCGCAAATTGAACCTTTTGTCTCTGGAACAGGTCCAGAGTCTCAGCGGTACACCCCCATAGTAAATTTTAGGGAGTACCCCCCCCCCCCCCGCCCTCAACCCCGGACACGGTAAAAAAGAAATAAGGAAAAATATTAATTATTATTTATTAAAAAAATAAAACGAATATAAAATTCTCAGCCTTAAAGTTTTACAATGGCCAGAATTCAGAGTTCAAAAAAGTGCAAAATAATTAACTGGGGAGCTCCGCTTTTAGGCTTGCCTAAATCTATATATTAATGGCCATTTTTAAAAACACCATTTAAAAAGCTACAACTTGACTTGAAAAAATCTTAGAGAGATACAGGTAAAGTTTTCAAGCGAATTTAAAACTATGTTAAACATTAAAAAGCTATTCTAAATAAAACACTAGTAGCTACTGGTTAAAAAAAATAAATTAATGACATGATACCACAATCTGGTTACGTTCCCAGATCCTGAACAGTTGAAAAGAAGACTGGACTGGAATGAAACCCAGGGACGTAGCCAGAAAAAATTATGACTGAGGCAATGACCATGGCTGAATTCTCTTCCTAGGTATTTACTTTCGCCCTTTAAAAAATAACAACTTCAACAAAAACGAAAAAAAAAATGACTGAGGCAAGTGCCTCGGTTTGCATCAAAGCGGCTACGGCCCTGAAACATGATAATCAAGAGGATTATTACTAGGTTTGAATAGTCGTACTCGCACTTAATCTCCAACTACGTTCCCAGGTGTCTCTTCTCCCTGTCAGAAGAGAGACCCTGGGAACGAAGTTGCTCAATTCTAACTGAAGGCGGTCCCTATTATTAGTGTATTCTCATGTCACCATGCGAAATAAGCAAAATCGCTGAGTTAGGTACATTCACGCGAGTAGGCAATGTAAATTTTAGTAACCAACAGGCTATAGCCGAGTTTACATGAGCAATTTTTATGTGACAAATTTTATTTGCTCGTGTAGAGGAGAAAAATTGGTCAATTTTTATGTGTGGCATGTTAGCTTTTATTTGACAAATAAAAGTTGTCATATAGGAAATCGTGTAGACGACTCGTCACTAAAATGTGGCAAATATTGCGTCATCAAATGTAGTCCCCAATCTCTCAAACTCCCACTGAACACTGTGCGCGCGTATCCCTGTGTGTTTCTCTGCTATCGAAGGTCATTACTGGCGCACTAAACTTTATAATGCTAACAAATTGTTGTTGTGTCATCTACACGATCAGATATTTATTTGTCACATAAAAATTGCCCGTGTAACGCAGCTTTACTATCTACACAGAACAATGTGCAATATGCATTCAGTACGTAAGCAAGCAGAAATTAAAGGACATTATGGGCAAATGACTTCAGAAACTTTCAGCCGGATGACGATGGTCTCCAGGTATGTGGTATTTCTACAAATTGTGGACACTGCAACAGAATAAATATTTATCAAATATTAAAACAAGAAAAATAAATTCATATCATATATGCTCTCCCAGCATTGTGGTTTAATAAAATAGTTAACAAAAGTCTTATAAAAAATCAATTGCGCTTTACATGGATAAATAGATAAAAAGTAAAAATGATGATTATATTTACACAATTTTCAAACTAAACCGAGAAAAAAAACTAGAAACTATAGACTACAATGCGGTGAGGGTAAAAGGCGGCATGAGTTTGCGGAATGGCATGTGGCATAGCGTGCGGAATGGCATAATTATGCGAAATGTAATATATGCGGAATGACTCAAAGAAATAAATTAAAAAGCGCTAATATAAAGGAGCAGTCGTACCAAGCACACGGAGCTTGAATATGGTGAAGCATCGAGCATGGAAGAATTGGAGGAAATTTCTTCCAGTAGCGTAAGCTTTCTACTCTTCTTTCGCCTTATCCCTTTCATCCTTAGTTGTCTATAAGCTCTGTATATAGTGTCTATGTCATTCTAACCCTTCCCACCTTTTTAATACAGTCATGATCAAATGTATCACACATAATTATGCTACTTAATCTGTATCTCAGACAAGGAAGAGATGGATGTTGATAAAATGGCCATTTGAAAGATAAAATGAGTCATTATTTGATGTACTTTATTAGAAATATTAAAATGAAGATATGTATCTTAGAGAGATCGGAAAATGTTTGATCAGACCACATGGATTAACAGGCCCTACGCAACAGCGTGGAAAGCATCGTGTGTTACAAAGTTATTGGCGCCAGAAGAAGGCGTGCTTTTTAATTTATTTCTTTGATTCATTTCGCATATATTGAAAACACACGCTTGCCCCGCCAACTATAAAACTAAAATTAAAATCTATCCACATGCCATTCGGCAAACTCATGCCGCCTTTTACCCTCGCCGACTACAAGGTAAATGCACGTCTAAAAAGCTGTGTCCTTACGTTAAAAAAAAACTGACTAAGGCTTGATATGACTAATTTACTGAAGCAAACTGTTTCGGTGTTTTTTGCTGACATAGAAGTTCTAGCTCTCAGAGTTGATAACAATTTACCGTTTGGAATATCCATCATAAGGTTTTTATTAGATCATTGCGCATAGTTTCTGCTTTACGACTAACAACATTACAGATGTAGTCAGGTACTATGCCATGTATTTTAAAAGGGTAATGCAGAATGTTAAATTCTTCACGGTGCTTATTGGTAGCCAATGAAGCTCATATAAGGTTGGTGTGCTCTTGAAACTCCCCTAAACCTTAACCTAAATAAACTATATGTATAAAGATCATTTTTAAATGATCTTTAAAAAAGGGTAGTCTCATTTTCTTTACACCCGCTGAGGTAGAGACTTGATGATTGTCCTATTTACTTGATTACACGCAATACGAGTTTTCAATTGAGTGTCGTAAAACCAAAACCAAAGTAATTATTCTGGCCAATCACAAAGGACACAGACAATCCAGCGAACCAATCAAAACTTGAAGCAAATACATGTAGCTTGCACGAAGCGCGGGAAAACGTGTGCGAGCGAGTCAAGATTTGTTTTCGTTTTAGTTCTGATTGGCTGAGAAATTTCAACCAATCACTAAGCATAGTAATGCAAAACCAAAGCAAACTCAAATTACTTTCGACACTCAGGTAAAAACCGCTCCATATTTTTCCTGTCGAGGTGTCAGCTAGAAAGGAACAAAGATGATTTCGAAATATTGTAATCCAAATTGTTCCGGAAAATTGAAAAAGTTTTCGCTCAATGTCATCCGTTTTAGTTTTGTTTCGTTAATTTTGACCGTCCGTGCTCGTCCTAGACTTTTTTTGCAGATCGACTGAGCTAATAAATCAAACCTTCATTCTTTTAAATACTAAAACAAGCCGTATATTTTGCTGTTGGACTATCTGTCGGTGGATTTTTCTTGATGATTAATTACTAGCTTATGGCTTTTTCAGCCAGTTATCTGTACAGTTATCTGTAATTATAATGAAAAATATGTCAAACTGATGATACCACTTACCCACAGGTAAACAAATATTCATCGATACCTACAACATGTACCGATAGAATAAACTCGATAGAGAAACAAATGTCCCCACTGGAACCGAATGGGAAATCGCACTAGAAGTTGTGGTATACGTAGGTTCTAGAGAAAAGAAAAAAAACCAAACGAATAAAATAAAACAAGCGATAAAATTAATAAAAAAAAATACAAAATTGATAACTAAAAAGACACTACTATGTTCAACTGACCATATAGAGCTATGTAGGAGCTTAAAAAAAATACCTCTTTGAAAAGGGATTAATTTTGGTGAAAGCCTGAGCAGACGAAAATTCTCGTTTTGTTCTTTTTGATGCACTAAACATTAATTTAAACAAAATCATGCTCCTTGTCGTCGCAAAGACATGTTATTTTACAAGTAAATTTTCACGAGTAAATGACAATTTTATTATTATTCTCATCATCCGTTTGCTTGACAATGTATTGATATTTTAAGGAGAAATAAGATAACAATCACTCTCAGGAATGGAAGATTTAATGGGATTTCTCTTACAAAAATTTTCTTTTGGCCTCAGTAACAGAAATTCATGAGTCTAAACCAAAGTCAGACCGTAAAATCACCCACACCTGACAAGTTGACGAATTCTTACCAGGAATGTGGTTCTTACCTTCGGTTGACTTGGAAACTTGACTTGTGCTGCTTCCCGTAGGTTTTCCTTTAAGATATCAAGGGAAGTGTATAAATTTGGATGGAAAACAGAGATGCGTTTTAGTGCTTCATAGACCAATTTGGAAGTAAAGCATCACCTAATCTACTAACATTGGGGTAACTCCTGATCTTATACACTTAGCATGAACATCTAAAATTTGCAATTTTGAGTAGTGGTTTTTTCATCAAAATTTAGTCAATATTAGTGCTGGACCCCACACTGCCAAAACTTTCTATGCCAAAACAACACATATCAAATGAAAAAGCCTTTATAGTAGAAAGTTTCATCAAAATCGGTTTACCCCGACTTTCATCACCTGGAACACTTTCTCTGACATGTACAATGACACTTAAGAGGCTGTATTTTTTAAAACCGCCCACTCAAATTCGCGTCAAAAAATATTTTTGCTTGAAACTCTGGCAACTGAAAGATTTTACCGAGCTAGAACTGAAACAGATTTGGTTTGTTTCAAAATGATTTTCTGGCCGCGTTAGGAGGCATTGAATATTTCGCCCCTCCGGGTCCGCCACAACCTCTGGAAATTTGAAAAAATGGGCATTTTTTAAGCCACTGTAAAATATTTCATTTGCATCGAAAACCGACAATTTTGGTATCAATTTGTTCATAAACATTTCTAGTTTTCTAAGAAAGTAGCAAGTTTTCCCTCGATTTACCTTGAAATGCAAAATCATGGATAAAATGATCGCTACTGATTGGCATTGAAAAATGACTTTGATTTAGAAGCGAATATTTCAATTTCGGGACCTAGCTGATAGCTCTACTCTACACAGGCGTTTTTGATGGGCGAGCATTTTATTTTGTTCGCGTATTTGGCCTTTTAGCCGCAAGCCTCTTCCCAAGCATCTAGTTCGAATCCAAGATGGCGTTCGCCCGATCAAAATGCGCTCACTCGCTAAAATACGCCTGCATTGCAGGCTATTTTAATTCTGGACATTTGGCATGTATATACTAACGTTAAGGTCTTATAGCAGTTTTTCTTTGACTAATTATAGTGATTGTTGTGATTGACTAATTAGCGATTGACACATCTTACCTTCCTTCACGATTAGCGTAATGTTCAACCGTGTCACATGTTTATGATCCTCGGTGAGGTTTACATAATGGTAGAAAACCCCGTAACATCCACTATCATTGACAATGGTTTTCCTTATCTGCAGCCTCAAATGGGTGTCATTATACACCCCAAATTCTACCCTTTTCGAGCAAAAATCAGCCAATTGCGAATTGGTACAATTTCCTTTCCGTGATCCGTTCTTCATGTAGGCCAAAACCGTGTTGTCCTTGTCGACACGATATCCATCGAAATGGTCAAGGAGCGTACGGTTTGCTGTATGGTAAAAAAGGTTTGCATCGTGTCCAGGAATGACGTGTACGGTGACTTGCCGATCAGGATCAGCTGCATCTGTCACAAGAACTGCAAAGTTAACAATCTGTTACTTTTGTGCTACATTGATCATTCTCAGACAGGCAAAGCCTGGTGTTTACACCAGTGACATAAGGGCACACAATAATGAAATTCAAATCTGTCCTATCTAAGCAGTTTTTAAACATTAACAAGTAGATTGTATGGAAGGAACAACGCCGTTTAGTTTTCTCAAATATCTCTTTTATTTCTTTTCGCAAATTAGCGAAATGATGACTTCATTTACCCAACCAAATTTTGATCAAATATGAAGAAAGACAGGTCTCGACCAATTTATATCGGAAATGTTTGATACTTTATAGTAACACCATACTAGTTGTGTTCCACAGTATGGGCTTAACAATTTTGTTACCATGACAACATACTGGGTTTCAGACCACCCGATGCTCTATTTTTATACTTGAAATAAAATTGAGTCGAGTAAATGACGTCATCAGCCACCTAATTTGCATATTTTACGAATTTTTAAAGTAATACAGTAAATGGTTTGAACCCAGGAGTATCAGTAGGCCGTATGGTGTGATCGTCCGGGGGAGAGAACTACTCTCACCCGGAAGATCACACTATACGACCTTTATTCTTAAAGCTTTTTATAAATATCTCCAGAACTAATTCGGATATTTGAAAACGGAAAACGTTATTTTAACAGTTATCCCTTATCCCTAAAACCCTAACAGGGCCTCATGAGTGCGCGCAGTTAAAAATCGGCCCGATTTTTAAAAATCTGTTCACATTTAGGTTTGTTGCGGGCTAAATTAAGCTGGTAATTAAAAGTATTAAATACCATTAAGGGAAATCCCGTAGCAGAGTTAAATTGCCTGTCATTTTTCCACGGCGTAAGCTTAAGGCTTTTCTTTCCCTTTTCCTAATTACGTGACTCTAGACCGTAACGTAGCTTATACTCCAGCAATATATATGGTAAAATGATTGGCCGATTTTTAACTGCGCGCACTCGTGGTCGAGTGGTTAGAGCGCCGGACTTGAAATCCGGAGGTCGCGGGTTCAAGTCCCGTTCTGACCACTAGCTGGTGTTGTTTTCGGTAGCCCCGAATTCCTCGGCTACGCTTAATTATAAATAGCTAACTGGTCTGCCTCCTGCCAGTTGGGATTCTTAATCATGTTTCGTTCATTTACAATATTTGTTTCAGAGTTAGTTTCAATTACATGCATATACATATACATATACTTTGGGTTAAAAGCACCAATTTTGGCACAGTGATAGTATTCGATGAGTTGATCAATTTTAGATGTGGGCCCCTTTCGAAATACTTTCAGTTAGGGGGGGGTAGCTTTTGAACCCAGGGAGAGGAGGTGGGTAGCATTTTAACCATTATAGCGAAATTCACTGCATCTTTTGGGTGCAGGGGGGCTGCAGCCGCCCAGCACCGAAATTTTTTTGGGCAAAATGCTTGGAATTCGGGCAACAAGCCTAGAGAAAAAATAGAAAATAAGCCGACAAATCTCAAAATTACGTTCAAAACAAACTACATCAACAGAGAATAGTATTGGAAATATACCGAACTTTGTGGTTCAAAAGTCTCTCAGGTTTCTCATTTATCAGCTTTCGTATCCTATCGCAAATTACTGTAATCATGTTCGATTGTTTTCGCAAAGTCTCCGTGACACCTCAGTTTGATTCAGTTGCAATCATTTTAAAGTGAGTAGGAAATTGGCGAGGGCGACCAGAAGTTGGGCTTTTGCATAGCTTGAGCGTTTGCGTGCGGTGAAACCAGTGAAAGACCTTGAAATAAAGCTGTTACAAATATGTTGAAGCTAGTGCTTTTGACTCAAATGTTAAGTTCTGAGTGCTAGCTTAAAACTTTCAACTTTTGTAGAACCTTCAAGTGGGGCAAAAACAGTGTAAATTGGCTCCCCCAAAATACTTAAATTTTTGCTGAACTAGAGTGGATAAACAAGGTTTGTACACAACCATTTCAATGCACGTTTTGTTGTCCATTTGATAGCCCTCTTTAGTTTATTCGGCTTTTTACGCATGTCATTTTTTTGTGTGGATGTCCTGTTGAGTGTTTGCGATGGATAAAAGACCGTATTAGCTAAGGATACCTTCAATTTTAAAGTGATATTCTCAAGGAATGTAGAGTTATTAAGCTACGAAGTACACTACCATAGTGGGTGAACCGGAAGTGGGATAATTTCCACCACCTTAATAAATCGATAATCGTTGTTGCGACAGCGATCTCCTAGCTTGCGATGGGTAGCACACTTAGTAATGTGCGTGCTTGTGTATGTTACATTTGATTTCAATATTTGTATAGAAAGTTATAACTTATTTAGGAAATGGTAATAACGAGTCAAGCGTGATGGCGGCCGTAGTTTATTGACCGAGATTTATTTGAGGGACGTTGCGATGATCTTGTTGGTGATTGCGATGAGTGGTACACCTTGTTATCTCGTGATTGCGGGTTTTGCGTTTTGAGATTCGGCCGGAGTCAAAAGTTATTAAGTCACAAAATCGGCATCCGGTAAGCAGAACCGGAAGTAGCCATTTCCAGACATAGCAACAGTTTCGTTACTTGACCTGAATGTACCGACAACTGTAATTGCGATGGATATCTTCACACTTGCGATGGATAAGTACACCGAGTTATGTGCCCGCTTGTGAAGTTGCATTTCATTTCAATGTAAACAAAGAAAGTTATAACCTTTTGAAAATGGCATGTAGTTAGTAAAATGTTGAGCCGGCCATATTTTGTTGCCTGAAATATAATTGACTTTTGTGCGGATGTCCTGTTGATTGTTTACGATGGATAAAAGACCGTATTAGCTAAGGATACCGTTAGTTTTAAAGTGATATTCTCAAGGAATGAAGAGTTATTAAGCTATGAAGTAGATTACCATTGTGGGTGAACCGGAAGTGGGGTTCTCCGGCCATAATTATCGGTGTTATTTTGTTGAAATTGCGGTTGCGATGGATATTTTGGAAGTTGCCATGTATAGTACACCTATTTGTGTGTCTGCTTGTTTTTTTTTGTTTAATTTCATTGCCGGTATAGGAAGTAATAACGTTCTAAAAATGGCACCTCGTTCGGTAAAAAGAGGCGTCCTCCATATTTTGTAAACTGATATACATTGAGCATATGTTGCGATCGGCGAGTGAAATATTGCGATGAATACAGCACCGAGTGAAATATCACTCCTGCAAAGAACCGCATTTTCCACCTAATTTACTCGAAGATATAACGCTTCAAACTTAGCAAACGTCGCACGCCGAACACTGAAAACGTGACAGGAAAAGCTATTTTTAACAAAAGATGCAACATTAGCATTCTGTTTTCGTTCTAGCGCTTTCTTTGCTGTATCTGTGTTAGGCAAAAGCCTGTCAATACCTCACATTTTTCGTGGCTGGTCTGACACGCATGTTTCGTCTCCGCCAAGAGACTCATCAGAGACCTTTCGGTGAAGCTAACTCGTCGAACATCGCGTTCGAAGTCCCGCTAGCGTCGAAATGATGGTGCAATCTGGCCTTACATCGCGTAAGCATTCCCAATTGCGTAACGTGTAAATTGTTAATGAATACTTTCGTGGCTTTTAGAAATTAGACCGAGGAAGGGAAGTTAAGATGCAAAATGAGAAATCGGTAACCGGTAACTGAAAATGTGAAATCGGTAACTGGTAACCAGATTCCAACTGGTAGCTGTTCAAACTTACTGTTTTTTATTTATTTAGAAGAACATACCTTGTAGAAACAGTCCAGAAAGAGACATCAAAGTAATTAAGCAAGCTTTCCAGGAGAACTGCATGGCTTTTAACAAGTACGTGAATTCCATCGTGGGAGCCGGCTGCTTCGCTTATCAACTTAATGATTTGAATACAGTTGCGTGCTTGGTAACCGGGCGCATGAGCAGAAGCGATGTGTAATGTCTTTGTTTTGTCACAAACTATTCTCAGTCTCCTGTTAACGGCTGGTTTTTTATTTCTATCAAATTGTATATGGTCAGCCCAAACCTGGCCTTTCATCATACAGAGGCTTCGCTACATTTCTCAAAACTATAAAATCATGGTCTTTTTAAGATGTAAATAACACAATGAAACTCAGTTTAATAAACAGGCGAGTATTAATAATTCAATGACGTTCCTCCTTTGTTTGGTTTTCCGAGAAAAGTAGGAAGCTTTTCGGCATTGTGCACGCTTCATCGCGACAGACAGAATGAGTTTGACATGATAATTACCTACTTCGCGATGTAGTTATCCTTAACAAAACATTTTTGTGGTTACTGGCCCTTTTATTGTGGTTACTGGCTCTTTTAGCAAAGCCAGTACCATTATGCCGACGGGTCTGTAAGTTAGTCCGTCGTGACTTTTTTATTTGTGTAACCGCTAACCGAAACGTACTGAAAATGTAAGGGACATTGCAGGCTCGTTTTCCCATGTCCATTCCACCGCATGGTTGACCAAGCAAAGAAAATGGCGTCTGTTGTAGGCCCTTTCAAGGCAATGTTTTTTCTCCGTTAACGATTAAAAGACATCTTTTGAAGTTTAGAATATATAGAAGGAAATGAATCTGAAGAATACTCAACGGTTGAACAAGTGGACATTGAGGTCTTAAAGTCTTCGTTCGTGGGACGTTTGTCAAGGAACAAGACCGCACACTGCACGAAATTTAACCCAAACTACGATTTTGAAATGAGTTTTCGGGACTTGCACGCACAGCTAAACACAATAGTTGCACTAGACACTTAGAAAAGGAAATAAGAAAAAAGAAAATGTTTAAAAAAAGGCAAGTGGTGAAGTCGAAACAGAAGATGTTCAATTGTAAGTAAAAATTGAGTTTTCCATACAAATACAAGGAGCTGTTAACAGTGGCAGGATTACTAGAGTGCATTGTAGGTTATCCGAAATGAAGACCCGCGAAACGTATTTGTTAACGTTTTTTGACATATTTTCAATGTTTGTAACATCTTTATTGTCCAAATCGTGAAAATAAAACACCCGTAAATACTGTCTCGTCAAAATTGCGAAATTAAGTACCAGTAAGGTACTCTCCAGTAAACCTACAGATACATACTAGTTATGCAACGCTTTCGAGTGGTATACTATGGAATATCCCACGAGTCACTTGTATTTTCTCGGTATACACACGAGCCTTTAGGCCATTGTGTATACGAAGAAAATACAAGTGACAAGTGGGATATTCCATAGTATACCACGAGAAAGTGTTGCATAACTATTTTATACCATGCCATAGAAAATACGCTTACTAAATTTCATCGAGAATAAGATCGCAGCGCACGATGGGAAGGTTGGGTTCAATACCGTCGAATATACAACGGCTTTCCTGTATTCTGATTGGCTGTATTTTCTATGGCATGGTATAAAAGTTTTAATTAATAACTCCTCTCTCGTCATTGTCGTTCTTATTTACTGCAGACAGTAACCACATGTCCTCTTAGAGGGCTTTTATTTTTAAATGACTTTGAATAGTCCATTCATCCAGGCCCTTAGTTCTTATTGTATTAAATTAAGTTATATTTTTATCACTTAAGTTTATAATATGTAGTTTAGTATATAATATGTAGTTAATTAGGGATATTGTAAACTACTGGGCCACCAGTAAACTATTGTACCCTCGTTAAATTAAGTCTTTATAATTATTATAAAGTCTTTATAATTATAATTATAGTTATTATTTTTTTTTAGCCATTGTAAATATTTTAGAAATAGAGAAATAAAATTATTATTTTATTATTTAAAAAAAATTATTATTATTATTATTATTATTAAATCGACTGACAGGGGTGTATTCGATTCTCGCACTTTCAGAGTTGAGTCACTGATTTTGACGCAAAGAATTCTAGAGTTGTTTAATATAGCCTGCGAACAGGCTCGCAAGTGAAGCAGGGTGAAAAAGAAATCAACGAGCGTGGCCCGCTCGGCTCGCTTCGGTTGCCGATTTCCTTTTGTCGCCCCGCCCCACTTGGGAGCCTGTTCGCAGGATTTGTTAATGTTATCACATCCTGAATTGACTGACCTTGCAAACGTTGCAATACACTTACCTGAATAAAATGTCGAATATATGTATACGATTACAACATACATGGATTTATTTAACGTTTATCATAGAGTTAAACAAGTTGAACTAGAAAACTAGATAACAGATGAATGATTTACCGGATATGGCCTGTAGTTTGCACGACGGCGGGACTATATACCTTATTATAGAAAATTAACGCGTCATGAAATTAACGCGAATTTCAAACTTTCGCGTTAATTTAAGTCGCGTTAATTTTTGTTAACGTTAATTTCCACGCCGTTAATTAAGTGTAGCGTTAATTTCCATGACGTTAATTTTCATTATTTGGCCCCAATTTTTCGTTACAGTCCAGATGTTCTTGACTCCAAGGAAAAAGCATAATTTTATCTGCCACTATCATTGAAACTGTGAAGAACGCTCAAAGTGGGAAAAGTACCACGAACATTGTTTTCGTTTAAGATTATACGCCTACAAGTGTTGAAATAAACATGTTCCTGTTGTGTACGTCGCGTTAATTTCCTTCATTTTGAAATGTTACCCCCTCTTTCGCGTTAATTTCCTTTATCGAGAAGTAATTTTTCCTTCAATTCGCGTTAATTTAAGTCGCGTTAATTTCAAATACCTTAATTAACACAAGCGTTAATTTCCTATAATAAGGTAGTCTGAACATGAAGAAGCCTGAGGTTTTTAAAAACGGAATAAATTACATAAAGTATCAACTCATTACTTCCTGCATAAAGTTTTGCCTAATAGAAGTGGTTCAGTTGCGATAAGACTCCCATGTCGAGCTGAAAACTTCCGAAAATAATGAATAATCGATTGTTAAGCGAGTTTATGATGATATAACCCGGCTGTTTCCATGTTACAAGCGGGCCGGACTTTTCAGCAGGAGATGAGTGAATGAATGTACATCAGTATAAGTGCACGTAGGCCCAACAAAGAAGTAGAATTTCACTATACAAAAATCTAATAAGTAATGCAAATTCTTAGTATACCTCTTCGTCTTGTACCCCTGATGAAGGTCTGACGTTCGATAAGTCCACTACAGAAGTGCATGTCTATTAGCTTTATTATTGAAACTTGACATTTAAACTGGGCTTTATGTTAGACTGTTTCAGGAATAGAGTACATGCTGGGTGTTAGTTGCTGTATCAATCTGCCGCTCGTAAGGTATACTGTTTCTTCTACAATATCTTCGAGAGCAAAGAAGAAGCACTGTCAAAGTTAAAATACTCAAAATGCAAATGACCATCAGTGATGTCAACACGGGGCTAATTTCTTCTGACGATGTTGGCGTGCTGTGAACTGGAAAACAAAAACGACGGTTAACAAACTAAATGTGGTGATACCGTCAGTTTTATTTGAAGGTCTCAGCAAAACAGAATTGGAAAGGTAGACAAATCCTTTCAAGCAGCACGAGTAAATGAAAACTGACTGCACTAGATTCTAGCCGGTTGTAGGAGTCTTTGAAATCATATCACCTCATACTTATAGAGCAGATTACTGATCTACTATAGTGCAGTGCAAGGTTTATAATTTATTTTACTGTATATTTGTTCAGTAAATTAACAATAAAATCTTTATTGTAAACAGAAAGTCTGGTTGACTGATTGACTGACTGATTGACTAATTGGCTGACTAACTGAATGATTGACTGAGTGATTAACTGATTGTCTGACTGAATTACTGACTGACTGACTGATTGACGGATTGACTGACTGATTGACTGTTTGATTGATTGACTGACTGACTGACTGAATGACTGATTGATTGCCTGATTGATTGATTGACTGACTGATTGACTGACTTACTGACTGAAAGACTGATTGACTGCCTGCCTGGATGACTGACTAACTGACTGACTGACTGACTGACTGAATTACTGATTGACTGACTGACTGACTGACTGACTGACTGTCTAACTGACTGACTGATTGACTGACTTACTTACTGACTGACTGACTTACTGACTGACTGACTGACTGACTGGCTGACTGATTGACTGACTGACTGACTGACTGGCTTACTGACTGACTGATTGATGATTGACATACTCATTGATTGACTCATTGACTCATTGACTCATTGATTGAATGACTGACTAACAGTAACAGTAACAGTAAATCTTTATTGTGCCTTACACTCCAAAGGGAGGTATTGGTCTAAGACTGATTGACTGCCTGCCTGGATGACTGACTAACTGACTGACTGGCTGACTGACTGACTGACTGACTGAATTACTGATTGACTGACTGACTGACTGACTGACTGTCTAACTGACTGACTGATTGACTGACTTACTTACTGACTGACTGACTTACTGACTGACTGACTGACTGACTGACTGATTGATGATTGACATACTCATTGATTGACTCATTGACTCATTGATTGAATGACTGATTGATT
Organism: Oculina patagonica; assembly: GCF_052425735.1. Classification (NCBI taxonomy): domain Eukaryota; kingdom Metazoa; phylum Cnidaria; class Anthozoa; order Scleractinia; family Oculinidae; genus Oculina; species Oculina patagonica. The sequence goes on from NC_135762.1 coordinate 1,277,804, forward strand.
GACTGATTGACTGACTGACTGACTGAATGTCTGACTGATTGACTGATTGACTGATTGACTGATTGATTGACTGATTAACTGATTGACTGACTGACTGACTGCCTGACTGACTGACGGATTAAAACGAACAACTAGGTAAGGTTGCAAGCGAACGAGTAGGTAAGTAAGCAAGTAATTACATGCCTAACTTCCATGTGACACCGTGCTAACAGCAGTATGTAAAATGGTGATGAATGAATATTCAAGCAGAAAGTCACGCATAGTATACCTGTTATTTGTGGAAGCATATCGTTAAAATCACTGACTGTCACTATAATCTCCTTACTGTCGTTCCCTGCCTGGTTATTAGCCTTGCACAGGTATCGTCCACTGTCGCTTGTTGTCACTCGTTTGAAAATCAGGTTCTGATTTTTAATAACTCGTCCAAGTCTCGTCCACGTCACAACTGGATCAGGAACTCCACTCGCCTGGCATTTTAAATCCAGGTCTTCTCCAGTACTCAAGGTAATGTTTCTCTGTAGTGGGTTGGTTATTTTGGGTGGATCTGTTGAGATTTATTTTAAATATTATCAAAAATGATGAAAATTTTTGTTAACATATAGAATGTCTTATGACTGAAAGCATTCTCTCGTCATGCCAAACTAAGTGAAACTATGAAAGATGGACCATCACTTGTTTGTTTCAGTTCTTTGGTTGGCTTTCTGTTGTATCGAGTTACAGCTTATTTATAAACTTCGGATTCTTCATGTAGTAACTTTAAGTATGAGGGAGACTATCTGCAATCCTAAAGCCAAGGCCACAGAGAGGGAGATGTTCATATTTTACCCCTTAGTCTACTGATTGGCTGTTTTTTTGTGGTCGCGCCGATCTGCAGCACCTAATTTTCAGTGATCAGACATGCCTTTGAATTTAACTGCTTAAAAAAGCGAAGTCAAGAGTATCCCCTGTAATGCAACATTTTCGCGACCTGTCTTCGTGAATGGGAGATGTGAAGATACCAGGAAAGTATAAACGAATCACATGTTGGAGACGAAAGGATTAAAAACTCATGCAGTTTGGGATCACAAGTGTTACCAGACAGATTTGTAGTCTTCTCAATCAGGGGGAATGTGGACGACAAGGACGTAACTTCAGTCTTCAGCACTGCATCTTGTTTATTAGAGTTCTGCGCCTAGCCGTTGCCGGCTCACAACTCTGTCACAACTCTACTGATCTAGCGAGAACTAGCGATTAAATACCTACGCATTCACGTACACACCAGAGCTGTGGTTAGGCGATAAAGGTATTTCGGAAGTAAGACATAAAACAAAAGGAACAACGGTGGCAAAGCACGCGTTTCTAAAACCAAAGAAAAGTAATTGAAAAGGGTAAACTCAACCAAAATGCTCTAAGAAATAGAGATTCCAAAATCCTGAAAAACCCGATCACAGCTTTGGCGGGGTAAAAGCCTAGAAAACAGTAACGAACGTGATGCTTAACTTTATAAACAACGTTAACACCTTAGCTTATCAGAAATTGCGGTAACCATTTTCGGGCTGTGCCGAGAAGGGATAATAAAGTTAACACTTTCGGGTCCGACCAAAAGGTGATACTGAGATTACCTAATTTATCGTGGAATCGCGGTTTTCCGTAATTCCTAAACCGTACGTGCACGTACTAACTCTGAGAAGGCGTAAAAGCTAAATTACCAACCCTAATCAACAATTATTCTTATGAATTACTAAAACTAATCAACAAATATTCGTAGCGATAATCCTAATTGTACAATCTTGACGAGTTAACCTCGCGGGTCAAACACTGCCCTGGGCCTGTGACTATTTCGGTCACTTATTAAAGTTTAAGCGATCCCCAGGACTGAGTTGTGGGTTTGCCGAAAAGGAAATAATTATTTTTGCCGACACACAGCGTAAACCATGCAAAGGAAAAGCTTTTGATAACATCATTTTACTCGTGGGAACTTCTGCTCAACTCACGTGCGAGGATTAACGTGACAAGGTTGCTTTGCGAATTGCGTAATGTTTGTTTACGTTTCTCTAATGTAACGCTAGTTTCCGTTACTTCACGCGAAAGCTTAAATTTCATAAAATATGCTCTAACACAAGTGTGATTCAATTTCTTTGGACTATTTGTGCTTACAAGAAGTTGTAAATTGAGTATATTACCTTCAAGACGAAGCATAACATCGTCAGTTAAGGGAGACTGGTCCAGGCCAAACTCAACATGAATGCCATAATGTTTCTCGTCTTCCATGCTTAAATTGTGAAGAGTGAAAGCCACTTGTAGACGAGACATGTTGAACTTGCAGCTGACTTTATTCTCATACTTTGGTCGTATCAGTACTTCGCCTCTTTTGTTAATGACGACGAGTTTTTTCTTCAGATATCCTGGAGATCTCCAGACCCCGAAGATCAGTTCAAATATGCTATCCTTCCATGTTTCTGTGGGCTGCAGCTCAAATTTCCAGTCAAACAACACATTATCTTTGTTTTTGCCAATCAAAGGATGGCTTGGCCAAGAAACCATCCTTGGATGTTTTTGTTGGCATGATACTGACATATCAATAAAGAATAAGTGAAAACATTTAAATCTGTATTTAAGAAAATAAAAAATGTAATACAAACAATAAACATGAGAAGACGAGCTGGTTATTTCCTAGCGAATATGAAAGCTCTTGTCCGCCGCTCTAAAGCGAGATCAGATAATGATTTTTGACTGATCTAATCGTTCTTTGAATTTGTAACTTCGGTTGATAAGAAACATTCGGTGATGGAGGCACTTTCAATTTTCTTTATTGGACGACAGAAGACACGATTCGAAACAATCTTTGAATGAGTTCTTTCATGTGTGTTTGTGTAATTTTTAGAAAGCATTTAGCAGTCAGTAAAGCGTTTTTCAGTAATTTTCAGTCATTGTGCAGTTTCCTATTTTTCAAGGTATTCCAACTCCACCTTCCAAATTCAATCCAGGATTCCAGATATTTTGCCTTGCCAAAAGCTGTTTGTCATAATTTTAATAATAGCTTTTCTCGGAAAAATAGGATGTATAAACATGTGCTACTTCCTCTATTCTATTGTTTCATTGTTTTCATTTTCGCGGAAAGCAGCATATTAAGTTTAAGGTCTCCGCACACGTAGGATCACGACGCAGGGACATGTCGCAGCGATATGGAGCAGCGACAAAATTATATGTTGTTCACACTGAGAGGACATGTAGCAGGGACGTGTAGCGGGGACATGTAGCAGCGACAAAATCACAATGTGAACACACGCAAGAAAATGTAGCGGGGACATGTCGCAGCGACGCGTGCAACACGAATTCTTGCAACATTTTGTCCCTGCAACATGCCGCAAAATCGTCCCTGCTACATGTCCCCTCAGTGTGAACAACACATGATTTTGTCGCTGCTACATGTTGCTGCAACATGCATGTCCCTGCGACATGTCCCCACGTGTGCGGAGACCTTAAAGAATCGTTGTTTACGAACAACGTGCACGTGAAAATCGTGAAAAAGCTCTTTGGACACATGCTAACTGTGGTTCTGGTGCAGAGCAACCAGCTTCTCTCTTAGTTTTATCTTCTAGTCTTTGAACAATTATGATATATTTTGTTACATTTTGCCAATCAGACTTCGACCGGAGGGCAAGCCAGAACTGTAAGCCATACTAGCATAATATATGCAGTAACCGTTTGGCTGCTTCTTCCTCTATTATTCGATTCTCTCGTCAAGCTACGTCTGTACAGCTGTCGTTTTCCTATCTCAGTGAGTTATGGGTCATGTGAATCCCATCCCTCTAACTTCAATACAGTCGCAGTGTACACGACATGACATTAGTAACTCGAGAATTTTGCCCTGATACCTGACGCTCCTGACTAGCAGTGGCTTGTTAGATTAATTTAAACTTTTACTCCTTCAGTCGCGCTAAAACAAAATTACATGTGAAGCACCGCAAAAGATACTCTGCTTATTTATGAGTTCACTTATCATCTTGTCCTCCATATTTCCTTATTGTTTTTTATGTACGCCTTGCATGGACATTTCAATTTCCTTGGGATTTTGTTAGATTATAGGCACGAGCTAACATCTTCCCGGCATTTTCTTTCGATCGTCGACTTACGCTTGACAGTACGTAAAACTAAAGTACTATCTTCACTTAATAGACAAAGAAATCACACAAACCAACCAGTAATGAGCAGGGTGTTGTTAAACGTACCTGAGATCGACAGAGTCGCAATAAGGCAAAGTGAAAACATCGAACGTTTGCTTGTGGACTGTAATTCGTGACTCACGCTGATTTATGCTTCAATGATGCGGTTGAATAATCCTGGTGATTTCTTAACAGGCACTTTACTAGTCAAATATGCCTTCAAGACCGATCCAAAATAAAAACTATTCCTTCAATTCTAGAAATGCGGTATAAACATTTACCAGCACAATTCTCGGAAAAAGCTATATGACAGCGACACATATTTCGCCAACCAATCAACAAGCGAAAGTTTTCATTAACCGACCAATCATGAAAATACTTAGCCAGCCAATGGCAGCTTGATCACGAGGAAAAGATGATAAACATATCATCACATTATGAAATAGCGACGGTCAATAAAAGAGTACTAGAGTTCGGTACGGTTATATAGCTTCTCGAAGTTAATGATTAGTCATTGCTTCGTTGCAAGAAATTGTATGTAAACGTTGCTATCGCATGGAATAGACAGTTAATATAAGAGTACTAGAGTTCTGTACGGTTGTGTAGCGTCTCGTAGTTTAAATAACTAGTTAGTCATTGCTTCGTTGTGAGAGATTGTATGGAAAATATGCCTGTCACTATAAATGTACGAAAATCAAATTAGCAATAAAGTTTTTCCTTTGAACTCACCATCTTCTTGCCATTTCTTGTGATTTTAGGGCGTTTTAGGTAAGCTACCTGCGGTTAAAGGATTTTTCTGAGCGGCGTTGTTTTCTTCGGATTGAAAACTACCCAGCTCATAAAAACATCCCATGAAAAGGCCCTAAACGATCGGAAAACAGTACAACGACATTCCAAGTCTTTTGACTGAATTTCCTGGTTGGGTGCTCCTGTCTAGTGCTGTGTCGCAATTTGATGTGATAACAACGCTCACATACTGAGCTTGGCGACCTTTGACTACATTTATAAACCGAAACTTGAATTTGTGCCAAGCGTGACAACAATCAAGCGTATAACGCACTAAGCCGTGATTCAAAGGTTATGACTCCGCGGTATTTCTGGGTAAATAAACAGTTTGGGTAACCAGTAGTTTCTCAGTCAGGTTTTGCCAATTAAGGGTATAAGATTAAGAGCGATTGATTCAATATATGTGATGCGCATTTGATCATATGCAGATGTTAATTTAAGTATAAAATTATGTTAAGTATTAAATTATCATTGTTATTTATTGTATCACCATCGAGTTTATCAGTCACGCCCGTAAAGCCAACTGATTGGCGCCACTGGAAATGGGAACACAGTTCCAGAAATTGCCCCCTAATTCGCTTCCGCTCGAATTTGTTTCTTTGCGTTTCGTTTACAGTCGATGCGTTTTAAAGACTAAGCATCAGAACAAGAGTTCTCCAATTGACATAAGCTGCCATAATTTTTCTCTTGCTGGGTCAAATTGTGTACAAAGTCATCATATACTCCGTATAGTGGTCTTTAGTAACTCTAGCCGAGGATTCTAGCCATTGTAAGTGCCTCTGCCCGGTCGCTCGTTAGACTCACTGAATTCCTTGAATGGTAAATCCCGGCCTTGGAAATGCGCTGTTGGCCAAAGATTGTGTTATTAGTTTTCTTTCTTCTTGCAACGAAAGAGCTTAGAAGTTCAGGTAAGATGAACTGTCATCGCCGCATATTTTAATATCGGGAATCACAAAGGCTGTCGCAATAGCATTAAGGTCGCGCAGGACCCTTGCTCCTTACTAAATTATCTTTTAAAGCTTAAATTCGCTACATTGCGAACTTCGATTTCTCTAAACTTTATCAAGGATATTAGGGGATGATGGAATTACATTATGATTGTCCTATTCCTGGGAGATGACCGTTCACTGTGATGTTAAAAGCTCTTTAAAGTTTAACTGCCGATAATGCGATGTTGTATCCAAGTTTTAGCTAAAACAGCGCACCGAATTGAACGTTAATTAACAATTATTGGATGAGGTTGAGCATGATAGCGATAATTATCAAGGCCAAAGTTTCTGTTATCTGCCGAAGCCGAAGGCATTTCTCGTTCATTGTGCGGCCAGTGCGTGCGTGTATTTGTCAACAAAACACTCACAACAGTCTCTAACCCATAATTATATAACTTAGTGATAAATCATAACCTCTTTTGTGAACGAAATTTTCGATTTCAAAAACTGCTAGAAGTTAATGGTTTTTAAGACAGTAAAAATGTGAAATCTTAACTTTGAAACGTGCTATCTTCATTTCGAGAAGGACGTTTCAAAATTTGCTTTTGGCAGAACACATGGAGAATACCAAGTTTATGTTCCTCGCGAATCATTTCCTGAAATTCTATATCGGCGGAGAAGACTTGGACACAAAATTGCAGGTTTTGAGGCTTCCGAAGACCGGCGAGTCAATGTTTGGATCTAATTATGATAATTCGCTCTGTTCCATTGCACGGGGCACAAAGCTGAGAACAATAACGTGTAATTACTTATACAAAGAACTTTAGGAAAAGAATTCTCATGAATATTTTGTTAGTTATTCGGCTTCAGTCGTCGCAGTTCGTACTCTTTAAATAAATACATACATGTACATGATGATTACAAGGGTCCTGCGCGACCTTTTAAAATTGCTAATAGAATTTGCACAAGCGACCTCGCTTACCTGAACAAAACTTTGATCCCTTGTTACTGTCATCTGTTATTTAGACTTATTAAGACATACAATTATAAACAATGAGATACACTGAATCTTTTGGAGTTTTGAAAACAAAATCGACAACTGAAAGTTTTGAACTGCATTTGGTAACATTTATTGGTCATAATATTACTTTGTAACCACCGGTGATCATTAGGTAGTCAAATATTTTCCTTCTTTGTAATTATTTCCTGGAACTCGGTTCTCTGCGCCAGGATTTTCTTCATCGTCCTCGTCACCATGTCATCACTGTCATTATTACCATCTTTGACATCATTATTGCCTCTACCCCAAACGTATCTTTATCTGCTGTTTATCGACATAGCCAGTCATAGCTAGTCTATAGCCAATAAAAATACCCGTTTTATTAGTTACCAATAATAGAATTTGACACAATTACAAAATGTCTCCAAACTCTCCAGACCTCGACTTAATATGAAGTCGCTCATTGTGCCAAGGCAAAATACCTTTCAAACCATAACTGACACAGGGAGTCAAATAAAATTCAGTTGCTGTATATGACGTATATCCTCGATGTAATCGTAAGGGTTTCAATTCAACAGGTGATCAACAGAGAATGATTTCTACTCCATACAAGCCCACTCGAGTTTTCATTGGCGAGAATGTTTCGTTAGTCTGGAAATTCTACCAACCGAGTCATCTTACACTGTTTGAGGTGGTGTTTGGTATTTGGAAGAGTCCAGGGTATCTGAAAACAAAACTTGTAACAGTACATTCAAATGGTATTCCTAGTGTGAGAAGTGGATATGGGTCGAAAGTAAGTTGGGCAGGAAACTTGACATCTTGCCTTGCAGTGTTTGTTCTTTATTATGTGCAGCCTACAGACGGAAATAAGATATTTGCGATGCACGTTGAGTTTGGTCTCGCACATAACCCGCTGACCGACATAGTGCGGCTTCAAGTTGAGGAAAAACGTAAGTAACTTAGTTTAATGATGAGTATAGCTCTAGTAAGAAGGTTCTTCATCTTTTCCAAAGCATATATAACGCTATTCAATCACTTTAGTCGAACATTTTTGTCCTCTTTGCATAAAAAGGAATGATATTTCAAGAAAATTAAAGGCCTGGGCATTTTAGAAAATTTACACAAATGGATGTTCCCGTATGCAAACTAGATTCAGTTGTTTAATCGTTGAATGGTTGTTATGCCTAGCAGCTGCTTTCTAGATTCTTAAAGGAGAAGTTCATTCCAAAATAGCACTTTTTTCACGCCAACGAAAAGGTAATTCAAAGATATATATAAGTCACCAAAATTTCAGCTTCTGAAGAGTATTCAAGCCCTATGAAATACTTGTCTGAAGTAGTCCGTAAATTGAGAGCTGACTGTTGCCATCTTGGAGTAACTTAGCAGCCTGGCGATGTATGTCTGACTTCAAAGAGATCAACCTGAAGTTTGGTAGTTTGGTAGGAAGTTTAAACATTTCTTAAATACTTGACTCTCTTTGTTATTTTTGTATTGGCTTGTTCAGCTCAGTTGGTAGAGCGCCGTACTGCTGTGCGGGAGGTCGTGGGTTCGAACCCCAGACCGGACCAACACTCAGGGTCTTAAAATAACTGAGGAGAATGTGCTGCCTTTGTAATTACATATGCAAATGGTTAGACATTCTAGTCTTCTCGGAAAAGGACGATAAACCGTAGGTCCCGTCTCCTGTATCTTCAGTCTTATCACAGGGGATGTTAAAGAACCCACACACTATTCGAAAAGAGTAGGGCACGAGGCTCCCGGTGTTGTGGTCTGGTGTACAGCGCATTTGAACATATACACATGAAAAATGCGCTATATAAATTCATTATCATTATCATTATTTTGCGAAATGCCTGTTTGTACAGCATCATTTTTGCACAAACTAAGCTCCAAGAGATAGTAAAAGTTGAGTGCTTTGACGTCACGCATACATCGCCAGGCTACCAAGTAACGCCAAAATGGTAGCGGCTGGTTGTCAATTTTCGGATTACTTTAGACAAGGATTTTCATAGGGTTTGAATACTCTTCGGAAGCTGAACATTTGGTGAGTAACGTAGCTTTGTATTAACTTTTCGTTGGCGTGAAGAAAAAAATTTCATTTTGGAATGAACTTCTCCTTTAATGACCATCCGCTGCCTAATGAAGTTCCTATTCTGAGATCGTAATAAGGATCTCTAGGATGATAGTTAAGTGCTACTCGACAAAATTGGCCGATCTTGTTTGAAGAAAAAAAAACATCTCTGGAAATGAGCAGTTCAGTCCGCCAGACCGTCTTTCAGACTTTCAGTCGAAGAACTGAATTAAGAAATAAGCAGCAGAATAAACGAAAATAACAATTATCATCACCATTTCATAAAGAGGGATTGATCTTAGAGCATTTAATTTGGTTTCTAGCCATTGCAGATCTTCCAAAAATCTACCACATTACCACTCCACACTTGCTCAGGATTGGACAAAATGTGAGCCTTAACTGTACAGCCAGCGGTTTATCTCCTGTCGAAGTCACGTGGTATAAAGGGCGTAAAGCTTTAGCTAGTGGTATATCTAAGGCTGTGCTCACGCTTAAGGATATCACAGATGTAGATTGGGGCGAGATCTTATGCGTTGCTAAAAACTCTGCCGGAGAAGATAAGAAGAGTGTTATCCTCAAAGGTGAGTAAGATCGATTTCAGACTGCATGGAAGCCATTTCAAACCGTCTCAAGAATAATTTGGGAAATTTTATGTCGAATGCCCGGTGAGGGGGGGGGGGGGTACGGGGAGGCTCCGCCTGAAAGAGGTACCTTTTTCAGGCTTCAGGTATATAAAAGGGTAGGGATTTCACAAGTTTAGTATATGAAACGGCATGTAAATCCGTCATTTAGGTTTTAAAAGGGCCTTGAATTAAAATATCTTGAACAGACGCACTTTATGGCTGTATTATTTTAATTTATAAAGCGAAACATGAAAATGAAAGGGGTACATTTTCAGTAAAAGGTATACGAAAGGGGTGCCCCCCCCCCCCCCCCGGGGTCGAATGATGTCTGTTGAAAAGTTTCGCAAAATGGCGTTTTCCAAGAAAGGTTATACCAATGTTTCGCAGTCTCTTCGGTCCTCAGTATATAACGGCTTTATTCATGTGTACGCAATGCACCTACAGATATTGTATTTTCGTTTATTAAGTTGGGAACAAAGTTGGGAACTTTGTTCAGAAGTTCGCAATTTGATTGTCAAACTCGCAACGTAATTGGCTACTTCGAAATGTAGTTCCCAATTTCCCAACGAACTTTGCAACGCGGCGCGGTAAAGTTATGTGAAATTGACTGTAATAGCACCTTTAAACCTTCCTTCATTTCTCGCTAAGTTCTCCCAGAAAGCCCAACAATAATCAACACAAACAAGAAAGTTCGCAATGCCAGCTGGACTCTGCGATGGTCAGCGGTTTACAGTGAAGGAAAACAGGTGACGTTTTATACTGTCTGGCACCGGGTTGAACACGTGATAAAAGATAGCACGACACCTGAGAAACCATGGTTATGGCAGAACGTTTCTGGTTTGATGTACTACAAAGAACTTACTGCCAACACGTCTTACTTGTTCGCGGTAACAGCTTGGAATAGATGGGGCGAGAGTTTAGTGGAAGAAGACAAAACGTTGTCCATATCAACTGACTTTCCGGATAAAAAGAATAAAACAGTGGACAAAGCAACCATTTTAATTTACACAGGTAAAAGCAGTAGATTGATCATTTTAAAAGAACTTGATCAGTAAAGCGCATATATATTAACTCGTTTGACGGATTTTACCTAACCTCAAATCGATCGCATTTTCATATATTTATAATAAACAGTATTTTCGGACGATCAATTTTGAAAAATTTTAATTCACTTTGTTATGATGTTTAACAATGTTGAACATGCAGCTTAAATTTATATTTGTGTCGTAGGAAACCTAGCCTGAGAAATAATGATTTCTTTTTTATTAAAAATTGCTACTAGAGAACTGAAACTGTTAACAAGCGTCCTAATGGCTGCAGATGGCTCGGATGGAAATGGATTGCAATTTGAAAAATTAAGGCTTAACTTTTCAAGTTATGTCTTCAATAAAGCGATTGTAATAGCCGTAGATTTATTTCCATCTGCAAATTAAGGCCATATCTTCCTTTGGACTGATTTCCAAACAGTTAAGACCAAAAATCTGCAAAATCCCTGCGACGTATCCCCTTTAAAAATCTGGTAAATCTCTGTAGGTATCGTGACATCAATTCTGTTGTATGACCATAAATTTTTTATCTTGTACTGTTTTGACAATATTTCACTGGGAGTCATTTTAAATCACTATCAGACCTCGATGACCTGCTTTGTAGTATTACATCCGTACGTCAGGCCTGAGGTATAACATCAATACTCTAGATCTGGCTATAAAATCCGTACCTCAGATCTTTGGTAGTCTTTTGGTATTACAATCATATTTCAGATCTCAGGTATGACATCCGCACCTAAGATCCGTAGTACTAACATAATTATTGGTATTGTACGCGTGTGCGATCCTGTGTGTAGTCTATCATATTGATAAACGATTAAGACGCCTACCCTTATTGTTCGAAAAATGATGACGAAAGAAAATGAACTAAGTATATATTACAGTTTTTTTATGCTACCATTTTTTGTCAGCATCTTTCGCTTGAATGCGCCTAACATGTTTGCTTTCTTCTTTCAAACCGGTCAATAGCTGTGACACCCAACGACGTCAAACTGGCCAGAGGTGGTAGGGGGCTCTCTAATTTGGCACTCACTCGTTTCTCTTTTTAAATACAACAGAACCTGAGACATCGGTAATGCCGTCCAGCAGCAACAGGAAAAGCGACAACAATAAAGCTATCCTAGTGTACATACCTCTATCCGTTATTTTGTGTATTCTATTGCTTGTGGTTTTGATCATACTTGTACGAACAAAATGCAACAGAAGCAAGAAAATCAACAGAAGTAAGTGACTTGTTATGCAAATTCTTTAAGAGAACCGTTTTTGACTTTCCAGCAACATCACAATTCCACTGACTGCAATAATTATACATTTGAAGTGTTATATCGTTTGCAAGTACGGTTCAAACTTTATTAATGTGCAAAAACTCTCAGATACGAAAATTTCGTTTCAGGAACACTTAAAGACAGGGTTTCCATTTTACTCAGTATTGGTGTGCGCCCGTAAAAGTTAAATTGTCGAATAATCAATTTATGTATTGTGGTATTGCAGCGTAAAGCAGCTTAATAATGTCTGACTGGTGGAATGAACGAGCAAACCAGCCAACCAACCAGCCAATTAAGACTCCCACCCACCAAACCACCAACCGACCCACCCACTCCAACCCAGCAACCATCTAACGAGTTAACGGGCAAACGTAGGAAAGCGGGAGGGAAGGGGATGGAAGAAAATTAGGAAATGTTCATAGTAGCATTACAAGCTAGGTGCCATGGCCGCATTCTAACTTTCGTGCATGTCTAAATTCAGCAGGATACCAAGACCAGATAGGGTAAGTACTGATCGTCATGAAGTAAAAAGTCTTTTATCCATGTTAAATGAAAAGTTTTGTACACAAACCATTTTATACACACGAAAACTAAACACTTCTATAGTTTTAACAGTAGAAGTGTTTGAAGTGTTTGTAGCGCTATGTCATTGCCTCAGTCCAGTGACAATCTGGTCGAACCAAAAATGCTGGTTTTAACCAAACTGATTAGGGAGGGTGAAAGTAACCTATTGAAATATTGATCCGTATTTATTTAACAATTCGATAGCTAGCATGGGGTGAAGTTCCCATTCAACCATCAAAGTCGATAGAAACTAGCTACTGTAAGAATGAAAATTCTAAAAAAAATAGACTTTAGGTCATACTACATATGATCTAAAACCATGGACTATGGATAAAACGGATTTATTGACGGTTTGTTCAATTCTTTTTGGCCATAATGTAAGGAAAATCGGGCGTGTGCCATAAGGGCCTCCTCTCGATGAATGAAGTAGGAGCCTGCAAAGCCATACATCAGATTGCGACTTGCCAATAGTCAGCCACTTGGTTTTCAAAGTTTCTATCCTAGAATCTCACACCAAATTATTGAAGAATGACTGAGGTACTTATTTAAAGTATTTTCCCTAACAGCAGTAGAACCTACAAGTTAATGGGGGCAATATAAGTAGAGATGTTCTCATGATCTCTTGCCGGATAATCCTTTAAAACGCAGTAACGGAATATCAACAGTTTTTCCTTTAATAACAAACTTTCTTCATTTTCAAAAAATAATTATTTTACTATTACATGCATGTAGTCACTTGGTCTAAGCTGCGTTGTATTCGTTATACTAAGTAGCTATCGCAATCTAACATACCTACGGTCCACTTTAAAATTACCAACCACACAAACAAAAAAAACCCTGCAATTATTAAAAATATTTATTGCCTGGTTCAGTTTTTTTTTATTGATTGATTGATTGATTGGTTGATTTACAGGATGACGCCGCATTGGTTAAAATCACAAGAGGATCGTACTTCTGAAGCAGTGCGTAATATCTCCTTTTTTTTTATTAATACCAACATTTTACCGTAAATCCTCTAGAAAACACCCCTCCCCTTCTCAAATAAGCCACCACCCCTCTTTTTCTCCACCCTTACCTTTAATAATAATAATAATAACATTTATAGTGCGCAAATTTCATATATAAAATGTTCAAATGCGCATTACAAGATTAAAAACGGAATAAAAAAAAGGCTAAAAACTAAAATTACAATTAAGAGTAAACTTACAATGAATTTAAAAAGCTAAAGCTACAATTAAAGGTAAACTTACAATGATTTTAAAAAGCTAAAATTACAATTATTAAAAGTAAAATATAATTTAAAAACAACTATGATAAAAATGAACGACGAAAAAGGTGTGTTTTTAGCTTAGCTTTAAAAATAGTAACAGTGCTGGCACTTCTTATATCAAATGGAAGCGCGTTCCAAAGTTTCGGCGCAGCACAGGTAAAAGAACGGTCACCTAGTGTGGCTTTTGATTTAAAACGTGGATAGCTAAGTAAAAGGTTATCGCTAGAATTCCTGAGATTATATTTGGAGGGGAGCCTAAGAGAAATAAGGGACGATAAATAAGAAGGCGCTAAAAAAATAATTAGAAGTATTTTAAATTCGATTCTGTATCTAATCGGTAACCAGTTCTTCCTCCTCACGTTCCTTTACAATCAAAACAATTAACGAAGGGCTGTACTTCCGATAGCATTTTTACCGTACCAATCCAGGCACGAATTCACTTAATAGTACTGGTGAGCTCGAGCTTTGGGGAAATGTTTCCCGTACTTGTGCTCAAAAAAGTTGTAATTAATTAATCATGAGTATAAAACAGTTTATTAATCAAATTTGTCTCGTGATTGATGGGATAATTTTAGATGTTCCATAAACTTCTCTGTTCGTTTATGTTATCACTGAATATTGTCTTCCACTATTAATTTTTTTCTCTTTATTTTTTGTCCATGTTAATTTGGAGGAGCCAGCGTGGCCGAGTAGTTAGAGCGCCGGACTTGAAATCTGGAGGTCCCGGGTTCAAGTCCCGTTCTGACCACTATCTGGATTTGTTCTCGGTCGTCCCGAGTTCAAATCCTCGGTCATGGTTGTAAATAGCCAACTGGTCTGTCTCCTGCCAGTTGGAATTTTTAACCATGTTATGTTTATTTAATATATTATATTTGTTCAGTATTTGTTTCATATACACGGCCCCACATCTTCTAGCTTTAAACACAAACCGTGTTAGTAATGATATATACCTGCCAGTGTCTTCCCGCTAACGGGAATCATGATTTATTGCAGGAAGAGGATGCGGTAAATGAAACAAGATCCATAATATTGGCGGAATCTTTGCAAAGTATGTCATCACAAGAATCACCCCTGGTTTTAGAAATACCAGGAGCATCAGTAAGAAACATGCAAGAAAATTTTAATCAACAAAGAACAGAAGAATGCTTTGAGGTGACGGCATTCCGACCTGAAATAAACACCACAACATCTGGCCCCGAGCCTTACGAACTGTCCTCTTCGTCGGGACCGTTTACTTCTTGTAGGGGTAGTGAAAGGAGCGAGCCGAAGCGAGGTATACATATGCCTGTAATGAAAACTGCTTACTGTAAAGCGCAGAATGAAATTACCAAGGAAATAAGCGCGGCTACTGCAGTTGTGGGTGCAGTCTGCGAGGGAGTTGTCCAACTGGAAGAAAAAGGAACAACGAAATTTAAAGCACCTGACACCTTCGGAGAAAACGGAAATGTAACCGACACATTCACGAGAGTTACTTATTCAGGGGACTATCTTCAACCAGTGGACAACGATAGTTTGCAATTCGAGGTTATAAACAGAGCTGGTTCCAGACAGCGTCATGGAAAAGCCCAGAGCCTAACTCATAACCGCCCACAGCCTAAACCAAGGATCAAATTTTTGAAAAAAAGAGTGACCGATAAATTATTTCAATACAAGGACTCCACGGTCAACGGAGCACCCTTGAGCTTGCAATCCACAGCTATGCTAGAATCAAATCCGTTAGATGACAGAGAGGCAGCTCAATACTACGCAAGCGTCAAACCCGCTGACCAATCAAATCGCCTGATTCCTCAAACGAGAACTTGCCACGGACAGCAACACGATTATCAGAATGAGAGATGTACAACTACGCCTTACCAGAACTCATTGCAGCCCACTGGCAGTGCGGAGTCGCCATACACGCGCGTGCTCAGTAACACCAACTGGGAAGTGTCACGTGATCACTTGACGTTGTTTGAAAGGATCGGCGGTGGCTCATTTGGTCAGGTGTGGAAAGGCGCTGTGCTTGACGTGGCTGGTGCTAAAGGCTGGTCATTTGTGGCCGTTAAAATGTTAAAGGGTAAGGAAGATCAATGTAAACATGTATTGGCATATGTCAAATAAAATAAAATGATGGTTAATCTCAGGTAGAAAAATACCGAGGTAAAAAGTAAGCCAAAAACTGAAGGAACAAGGTTGGTTATTAAGATTGGGGAGATTGAGAAGGGATTACGAACGACGAAACTTGACCCGATGCATGTTCGACAAAGAATTTGTAGATGTGATAAAACAACGTCCGCTTATAGTCAATTTGCACTTTTATCATCAATCTAAATTTGTTTTAAAGGTACTACTATACCTATAGTTTTGGTACCAAGTGGTACATTAGGCCAATGCTTTTGCATGCTAACAACATGCTTTGGAAACGTATACAAGTTTGGAGGCTGATCACAATAAAAGTAAACAAAATAGTGCAAAATTAAACCACCCACGATATAAAGATATCGGTATCAGTAGTCCTGATATTTCTGTTGCAGAAAATTCGTCAAAATCAGACCTCAGAGACCTTTTGTCTGAGCTGAACTTACTGAAGAAACTAAAACCTCATCCTAACGTTATCCAATTGCTGGGATGTTTGACCAAGGATGTTATTCGATGCAAAGGAGGGCGCGAGTTCAGTAAGTTTGCATGCTTTGTAATTTAACTTGTATAACACAATAGTCGAGAATAAACTTCAGTCTAACCCTTTATTAAGAGAGGGAGCCTTTTAGTATAAGCAAAAACTCAGGTACAACATAAAGGAGTGATTGTTTTCGTTTGTTCTTGTGCTTACGTCGCCCACTGGTTTTAAGCTGGTTCACACGAGCGATGCAACCTTAAACGCAAAATGCAAGCGCAAATGCAAGGAATAACCTGTGTGAATCAGCATAACGCAAACTCAAGTGCAAATGCAAGCGCAAGGAAAGGGGAATTGTCCATTTTCTTGCTCCTGGCTTGCGTTCGCATTTGCGCTTGCTTCACGCCTGAACATTGCTAACGCAAATGCAAGCGCAAGCGAAAGCAAGCAAAGCGTAACTTATCCGCTATCTTCAACTGCGTTTTTGTTTTCACGCTTGCGTCGCACATGCAAACCGGGTCTTTAAGTTTTTCTCTTTCATGTGCAAATGTTCAATTCAGGTATATTAGTAGTTTTTTATCAGTTTATTGAACAATTTGCACTCACCCCTAGAGCTCCTTTTGCTTTCTGCTGTTTATAACATCGACCAGCCCACTGAATGAACCGTAAGCCGTTTTTGTTAAGATTATGCCTCTCGTTGCGTGTTCATCCTTTGCTAAAGGGACCCATCATCTTTCCTAACCCTAGGATAACAACGTACTTAGCCTTAACCTTTTATATATTGCTATATACACAGGGCCGCCTCTAGTCATTCTGGAGTTTGTTCCTTACGGTGACCTTCTGGGATATTTAAAGAAAAGCAAAGGAGAAACAGATGATTATTATAACTTGAAAAGCGCAGAAGTTTCAAGGAAAATACCAAAACAGCAACTTTACAAATTCGCGTGTGATATCGCTCGAGGAATGGAATTCCTCTCAGCTCACCAGGTCTGTTGTTTCGAGGCATTAGCTTTCCAAATATCTTCCCTACTTTCACATTTATTGACTTTTTCATAGAACTAATCACCGTTCCACGACAATCTTTAAACTGGTCCCCAAAAATTGTTGGGGAATCCTAACTGAATCATGCATGCCCCATAGGGGGACATTTTTATATATGTCACCGATAAGGATGCTCGTCGCTCATCTGGGGGTTGAACAGAATGTTTTGGTGCCACGTAGAGAGTTCGCTTTCACATTTTCACAGTTGATGCTACATATTATACTACCTCCTATTATCTGGTATGCTGCACTATATAAAAAAGAAATACAGTTAAAACCCACATATATAAGAACCTAGAATTTTCCAACTTAGCCTAAATAGGTTCTTTATTTGATAGCTAGGGGCCCTAGCGATCAGCACACATAACTACTACATGGCATACTAGTGTGATATGGAATATATTGCTGTATTAAATAGTTCTCTAGAATACAGTTTAGATGATAAAAACAATACTAGCATGCATTTCTAGACTAAATTTTTCCCCCTGTATTTCATCTGTGCCTTCATTTTTGTAAAATAAGAACCTATTGAAAATTTTAGGCTAAATAGGGTTCTTATGAAAAGGGGGTTAAAATGAAACTTTTTGCCTTACAGGCTCTTAAGTTTTAGGTTTTATATGTGGGTTTTTACTGTAGCTGCTTAGAAATGATTTTTGCTGTGGGCGTTGCTCTTGACTATCCAGTGGCACATATCACTCATCAAAACTGATAGGTAGTCTACAAATTTTGGTACCTCTTAGTGCCAAAAATGAACATAAGCCACACTCCTGAAATGAATTTTAATAATACCTTTTTGGTGTGATTTTATTTTTTTAATTTTAAACGAGCATCCTTCTCTTGCAATTGAATGCTGAATGGTAGGTAACTCAACCAAGCAGTTTCACGCCATGGACTTAAAGGGCCCTTAGCAGTTAATTTTTAATAGGCCACAAGCAAAGAGTCATAACATACTTTTTATTTTGTATTCGCCCACAGCTTATTCACCGAGATCTGGCTGCTAGAAACGTGTTAGTTGGCGAAGGCCTGCGCTGTAAAATAACTGATTTTGGGATGGCGAGAGATCTTGGAAAAAATGAAATTTACTTCAGGAGATCTAATGTAAGTAGGCATGTGCGGTGAGTGTCCACCTCGCAATCTCTTTTTCAGGGCTTCCTTATTCCTTATTCCGTTTCCAGAGCCCGGCTTCACAGATTTCCTTTCGCTGGTACATGGCCAGTGAAAGCATTGTAACCGATCTCGAAATGTAGCAGGGCAGCTATAGGCATTTAAACGTTAAAAGAAAATTATTCATGACGTACCAATTATTAAAAGGCCATATTTGATGCGTGCTTGTTTTGTTAACCAACAGAAAAAAAAGTGATTTCAGGAAGAAATGTTTACTTAAACTGTTCTGCGCACTAAGGATACGCGTGATTGTGTTTTCTATTTTTTCAGGGACTGATGCCTGTGAAGTGGATGGCAGTTGAATCATTAACAAGTCAGGTTTTTACCACAGAAAGTGATGTGTAAGTTATTTTAATTTAGAAATAGAACCGCCCATCGTCCGGAAATAAATTCGGATAGATTTAAGAATGTATTTGTAAATAAGCTAATTTTTAAATATTATATCTAATTTTCCTGTCTTTCTGTATTTAGGTATTTAAGGTATTTTATTTAAAGTCGGAAACGTTGGGAGTGGTTGCCCAATCTCCCTAGCCAGGGGCTCATGTTAAAAACGCACGACCATTTACAATAAAATTAATTACATTACTATTACATTGTGATCATTAAAAATAGAATTTAAAAGAGATGCTGATATAAATATAGAATTAAAATATGAAAGCAACTAATCCTAATATTAAAAAAAAAAATCAAGATAAACTATATACAGTTCATACACTGGCACCCAGCAAACTTCATGCCATTTAAACTAGCTCGAAAATGTGCCAAGGTGGTCGAGGATTTGGCGTTAGCTGGCAACTGGTTCCACAAGTGAGCAATTTTAAAATACAGAATGGAGTTGTGCATGACAAGGCTGTTTTATGGGGGCTGCACAACATTTGAGCCTCTACCTCGTAAATTATAATTAGTTAACCTAGGTGTAAAAAACTGGGAAATATAATTTGGGCCATCAAGTCTAAAACACTTAAAAAATAAGATGAGCGATTGCACTGTATATTTTAAATGTACATTTTTAATGTATTTTATGTTACTTGAGATATGTATTTTTATCTTAAGAAGAATAAAGATTATTATTATTATTGTTATTATTATTATTATCGTTATTATTATTATTTACAATTGTTAACTATCCCTTTACAATTGAGGATAATTGGTTGGGATGGTCAGCGGAGGTTACATAAGACAGGGCTATGATGGATTGAAGATACAGATTTGATCTATTCTTCTTGTTGTTGTTAATTTTTTTGTCAGGTGGAGTTACGGCATTGTCGTGTATGAGATTTTTACGCTTGGTAAGTAAGGATTTAAGCACAATTGTCAAACACTCGTTATAGAACTTCACATTAACTGCAATTGTATAATATGTAACATAACGTTCAAAACTTTTTTGAGTAGCCCCCCCCCCCGGGGGCTCAAATAGAATTTTAAAATGTCCTTTTTATTTCTACAATTTATGTTACATATTATAAAAAATAGAACCTAACTTGACCTATGTTTTTTACTCTTCACAGGTGGAAGACCTTACGAAGGAATGACCGGGGAAGAAGTCTTTAACTACGTTGCCAGTGGTAACAGGTTGCCAAGGACTTCAACCATGACCTCAGAATTGTATGTTTAATACATTCTCTGTTGTATACCGAAATACCTGATCAAAATATGGGCTTTTTTCGTAATATGTCCCTGTGGTCAGTTGTCCTCTGTTTCAGTTACATGTTTACCTTTTCTACGATTTAAAATAACAAACAACCAATCAAATCAATCAAACGAGACTTTATTTAACAAATCGACCACATTTTTCCATGTTCTACATGTAATGAATTATTTCTGTTATGTGTTTCTTTCTGTACTATAATAAAGTTTATTGTTATTATTATTTATTATTTTAAAAAAGTCATAAAAACATAAAAAAACATGTTTTTGGGCTGCAGGTATAATCTTATGCTACAGTGTTGGCACGAGAACCCATACAAGCGACCAACATTTGCCTCAATCGTGGATTGGATGGAAACTGTTACTCAGGATCACTTATAGCAGGAAACAAAGTCAGCTGCGCAACATGTCGGTGCCTAGATTTTGAACCTGACTGTGCATAATTAAACGAGTAATTCGCGATTGGCGTATCTTAAGAAAATGTCCGCATAATCTCAAGTTCGTCGTTGTGTAATTCCGTCTAAATCTTAACCCAATCTCAGGGCGCTTTCTATTAGTCAGAACTGGCCGGCCAGACCGGTGTATTTGAGAACAGAATTCCGTTGTAAGTAAGATTTATGCTGTCAAATCAGTATTAAATTAAGATAATGAATTCTTGGAATATGCCAAGACTATAGGTAAAGCCTGAACATTGTAATTAAATATAATTTATTAGCTTGTGTTGTTAGGCAACGGTGATAGGTTAAAAATAAGCTTCATTATAAGTGAGCGCTAAATATTGTCTTTTTTTACAGAAGCAGAACGAATATACTTTGAATAAGGTTTATAACCTAACCAATCTGCTTTTTGCAGTATACAGTATATTCATTTTATAACTGGAATTATACTGTTCCAGTGAAATAAACTATGTATTATTTTTTTCGCTTTCAGAAATATTTACTTTAAAGTAAATTACTAAAAACTCTTCATTTTGAAATGATTTGAAGGTTTATTTACTGATTTTCGTCAGCTTTCGGTATTATCAAAGGTTTTAAAGAAACATCAAAACTTCAGTAAGAAAGAGGATCCAAGATGGCGGATCTCAAAAACTGTGATACCATTGCGATGTAATGTGACGTCATAGACAAAACGTATTCCATTAAAAGTAAACATTTTTCAAGTTTTATGATCATAGCCTTTATACATTTTGAATAAACTGCAGTGTGCCATGTTCTCATGCTCAGCAACGCCAAAAAACCCAGGCTAAACAGACTCTCAACAGGGTGGCCGTTATAGGTGTGATTTTATCGATCGATAAATCGGTACCGATTTTTATCGATTGACTACGTCGGGACAAAAAGCGGTCGAATTCTGATCTTCACGTAACTGGCAATTTAGGCGCGGCAAGATTGAAAGAGTTTCGTCACGTGCCTGCGCGGGTAGAGACGGGACTTGGGTTTCCAGGTAGCAACAGACCATCATATTGACAGTTTTAGCGCCGAAGGAGACACTGTTTTCAGTCCTATGACTTCTAAAGTTAGTATCTGCGCGGTCACCGAGCTTGACTATAATGACTTTTTCTTAACATTTGGCAATGTTGTTAAGAAGACACCGCTTTGTGCGTGTGTACCAAAAAAGCGCCTTGTCGCAGTGACTTGCTTTGAAGCAGTACACACGGAGCAACTTGTCGCAAATATATGTCGCTGCGACATGTTGCCTAGTGTGTCCCGACCTTAACACAAGTGTAATGTTTGTGTTGTGGCGCATGTTAGGATTATTTATTTCAGAGATGTAGAGAGGCACTTTCTTGCACATTCTATAAAGGTTATTAGGTATGTGACATCAAAATGCACTGCAAATTCTGTCACGCAACAAAAGTCTGTAATGTATAGACGTGTTTGCAGACTTCATGTCCTAGTATCTTGGAGAAAACGTTTTTAAAGTAATCCGCAAAGAATTACTTGTCAGGAATTGCAATTGATGCTCATTTATCAGCCTTTTAGCCACTTTTTTTCCCATTCGCCCGCGCGAAAAAAGAAAAAAAAATACATCGGGGAAAAGTGGAGAAACGGGGAAAGATGGAAAATTGACTGAAAAGTAAGGATTCCTACGTTTTCTCTTTCCCAAAAGATCCTGCCTCAAGCTCGTTCACACCTCTTATTCTTGTTAATGCTTTCGTTCCAAGCTCTCGTTTTTGCGCGCGTTACTCAACTTACAGTGTTAAAATATCTAGGCGTGGCTCTTGCCCGGTCAGTGTGGTTTCTCTTGACACCCATCAGTGATAGAGTCTGAATTGTTTTTAGGTTTTAAAATGGAATTGGGTCACGCTTGCGTAGCTGCTCGGTCAAAAATTACCGTTCACTAACGCCAATGAATCCACAGAAATGTAGTAATTACATTTTAGAAGGGGAGACACATATTTGTTAAAATTAGAATATATACTAAAACAACTATTCACCGAAGTGGAGGTGGCTATCGGTAAATATAGCCACCTCCACTTCGGTGAATAGTTGTTTTAACAACTTAAAAGTAACTCGAGCTCGGATAACTCGAAAAACCCCGCTTACTCGAACAAACTTCCATCTCCCTTGGATTTAAGCCCACTTTTCAGTCATTTTTACTCGGTTAATTCGAACTCGGATAACTGGAAAAACCCGCTAACTTGAACTTAATTTCGTTTCCCTTGATCAAAATTTGGGTCAAATTTACCCCGATAACCCGAATTCCGGTTCTTGCAACTCGCCACGGATGCCCATTGATTAGAGTAACGAACAGATCACTTATTTTTCACTCTTTTTATAAGAATTTATTATCGTGTAAGAGTTTCTGACGAGATAAGTTTAATTTGCACTGAACTGTTTACTGAAGTGATAAAAAGTCAGTAAACTATCAATTATTTTAGTTCTCAATTTAGTTAGAAATCTGTAAGTTGGAGTCAGACAAGTAGTTCGTGAACGTATAGGGATCAGATCACCCTATCCACACCATTTTAAGGTCAAAATATAGATTTCAAACTAAACTTACTACTTCTTTAACAGTATAAAGCTATAAGTAATGTATCGAGACGTGGAATTCGAATGGGGTCGTGAGACGAAAATTCATCATCTAAATAAGCTCTCAATAATGGAACAAAAACTGATCAGTTGACCAACCTAAACCATGATAACGCGGATTTGGCAAATGTACATTAATGCATTCGCACTGTTACATCGTCAGACAATAAAATGCCTACAGTACACCGACTACTCTTCGCTTTCCAGGCCGGCCAGCGCTTTAGAAATTTTCATTCGACCGGAAAAACTTATATTACCTTGCAGAAAAAATGCAAATAAGCAAATCAAATTGATTGAGACGCTTTCCAGGAGAATAGCATCGCTAGTTTTACAGAGTGTCCGATTGAATTTGTTTGACTGATAAACCAAAAAATTAGCATATATGGCATTTTGTGAAAAATATTACGTTCCTAATTTATTTCATTTTTCCGAGAAAAGCATTGTGTGATATGGTTCAGCGAACTGCAAATAATGCTTTGCTTTGAAACAAAAAAATATTTACATAATACACTGACCGTGACACGGTCAGGTATCCTTGACGAAATGTTTCTAGATGAATTAACCTGGTAAGTTGTTTTCTTGAACACGTTTGTGAACTAAATAGTCCTCAGATCAGCCTACGCGACGGGTTTGCTGCTGACAGTCTCGCAATAAGCGACTTATTTAACAGATTATTTCCTATTTGATCAACTCGAATCACTGGCAACCTAATACATGTGTGTGCCAGGGTCCAGTAGCACCGTTTTAACAAACAATGAAAATCTTTAAATATACGTATTCATTTACAGTGAAAGCTTACCTGGGAATGGTGCAAGAATGTAAATCAGAGAAATAAAAAAGAACGTAGCGTTCCATCGATAAAGCATAGCTTCCACTAAAGATGAAATCGAGTGCAAAAAATATGCTTAGTAAGCGCGTCTTTTAGTAATTGAATATCTGATGAGTCATTGTGGTGCAATAATCAATTGTCTTATTTTCCGCGAAAAGGAGGAAGTGATATGAAGCGTTCTTTGATTTCGGAATTTCTGCTTATTCCACGCAACTATTGATCTGTGAAAGTGATAAACAACAGACTCATGAAAACATATATACCTATGTTAAAAGAAACAAATCACAGCTACTATTGCAAATCAACAGCCCATGTGCAAATTCGCAAAGTCGATTGCATGGTTCGATCGGGCGCGCGTGCGTTGCTCTTGAAAGAACATCTTTTCGTGATATTTGGCATTAAAAAACTTAAATTTATTGGAAGTTTGTCACTGCCACTGTCCACTAAGACAACTGTACCAACAATGGTCCTTGTCTTCTAACCCGCGTCGCCCCTGTGAGTAAGTTTTGTCTGACAATATTCAAAGTTATAGCGCCTGCTTACGCCTACAAAAGGATGGATGTTTGTCATTAAATTTGACCAAAAGAAACTAGGGTCTATGTTCATATTCTTAATGAAAGAAATGGTATTAACCATCAGCTCTTTATCGTAAAAAACAATTTTATTTTTCACAGTGATAAAGGTCACTTACCATGACTTGATGTATATGCACGACGCTGTGATGTAAAGTCATTTCACAGAAATGAATATTATATATCTTTTACAAATTCTACCATTTGCTTGCAAATGCATGTCAACGAGAAATAAAGAAGTAAAGTTCAAGTGATGCAAGGCTCTACATCTGTTCTGAAGTTGTTTTTTTTTCAACTCAACGGAAACGTTGATAAAATTAATAAAGTAAAAGAACTTCCCTTGACTAATTATAAGAACTGCAATCCGAAACACTTAAAAGGGAGTAAATTATGTCCAACAGCAATCAGGATAATTAACCGAAATATTGTTCGCGTTGTCTTTACAATTGTTTTGGTTTTGTTTTACTTTAGTTATCTCTATGTACAGAAAAGTGGTGTTATGTATCATTTGTTTATAATGTTGTAAAGAAACGTTTAACACGAGTGAAACACAGTCGGCAGATGTGTCACTACCAGTTGGACCCAGAAAAAAAGTCAAATTTCACTCAGTACGTAGCCAAATCTACTTAATATCTGCCTTGATTGCATCTGATTTAGAGTTAATTCCAAATCATTTTTAGTGCTGCCTCATTAGGCGAGTGGTAAGCGTTAACTTGTCATCAACTAGTCGGCACATGTCTCCGTTTGTTAACCTTTGTGCAGTATTCAAGGCATAAGGCTCGATGCTACTCATAGTCGCCTGACTTTTACAGTGAGCTAAAGTGCTTATTTCCCCTTAGCTTTCATAAGAAAAATTTGACGTCTCAACTGGGAAACTTGTTAGATGGCTGCAGGAATGGAGTGCCTACTGGGTGTTTTTGTATCAATCTGCGGCTCATAAGGTGTATTTCTTTTATATCGTACTCGAGAGCGAGATAGAAACACTATCAGTGCTATTATTATAAGTAATCCACAAATGACCACAAGTGCTATCCACACAGGGCTGATTGCTGCTTCTGATGGTGCCGGCGTGTTGGGGACTGGAAAGTAGAAATGAATTGTCAGGAGTAGTTCACTCAAATATAAAAATGTTGTGCACTTATAACGAACCGTGAAATTAAATAACAAAGAAAATGACTTATTTCAAATTGGATAGATCTTTAAGGTATAAAAATAGTAAAAACGCCAACGTGGATTTCTAGATTGGTACTTTATTGTAAGTAGGTAGGCAGGTATGGAGGCAGGTAGGTAGGTAAGTAGGTTAATCAGGTCTGTAGGTAACGAGGTTAGGGCTTTCCACAAGTTGCTCGAGATTTCCCGAAAAGTTGCCCGTTATTTCTCAAAAAGTTGCTCAAAAGTTGCTGCAAATATCCAAAAAAGTTGCTTCTGATAATAAAAGTTGCTCGAAAGTTGCTCCAAAAAATCCAAAACGCTGCTTCTAATCGAGAGAATTTCTCTAAATATATGCTAACTTCCCTTTGAGGGTTAGATTTTTAACCAGTTTTCTGCAATTTTACAGCAAAAAAAAAGGATCAGAGAAAAATCGTGAATATATCGATGACGTCATGTTTCCTGACGAGTTTTGTAATGTTTTAATGCAGAATGAGCCGAAAGTTGAAACGTCTTCAGATGTTCCTCGAAAATCTTCGACAAACTTCGTAAATCTTCGTAAACGTTCGTATGACCTTTGAACAACACTCGGATAATCTTCGGAGATCTTCGGTCTGGAAATTGCTCAAAATGCAACAAGTTGCTCGAGAGGAAAAAAAGTTGCTCGAAGGGGAAAAAGTTGCTCGAAATATGTTGCTAAAAAGTTGCCGAGCAACTTGTGGAAAGCCCTAAAGGAGGTAGGTAGATAGGCAGGTAGTGAGGTAGGTGGGTAGGTAGGTAGGTGGGTGGTTTAGGTTGGTAAGTAAGGTAAGTAGATTGACATAGGTAGGTTACCCTTGTAACTGTATAAATGGAATTAATTTAATAAATGCTTGCAGTATGTGATATATCCAAACAGATTAACACGCGTAATTTACCTGGGGTTTGTGGAGATTTATCGTTATAATCATTGACTGTGACGACAATCTCCTTACTGTCTTCCCCAGCCTGGTTATTAGCCCTGCACAGGTAAAGTCCACTGTCACTTGCTGTCACCCGCTTTAAATACAGAGTTTGATTTTTAAAAACTCGTCCATGTCTCGTCCATGTAACAACTGGTTCGGGAACTCCACTGGCCTGGCATTTTAAATCCAGGTCTTCTCCAGTTCTCACTGAAAGGTTTCTCTGTAGTGGATTGGTAATTTTGGGTGGATCTGTTTAAAGTGATTTTACATTTTTATTAGAATATCGTTGTTACCGTATTTCTATTTTATATACTGAAAAATGCGTTTAAAGGGACGAATAACACCAAGATTTATGCCAGACTTAATGAAAATCGAAATGGTTGAGCATGCAAATTTCCTGCCAGTTACTGCTTCAGATGCTTCTAACAATTTAAACCTAAAACAACCATAAACAACTATCTGCAAAGCAAGCAATAAATAGTAGAGAAAGATGATAATTTTTATTCAAGCAAGCAGTCTCCGAAGCACCATCAAACTTTTGTTTTGGAAACGTCCCAGCAACTGGTTTTCTGTGCATCGGATCTTTCTGTTATTACCGAATTTAACTAGCGATGTTGAGACATGCATGTATAACAATAATTTTCCTCATATTCATGACCTATCGTCTTGGTATTGTAAAACTAAAAAGAAATAAAAGTTAGAAATAAAACACTTGGAGATCTTATGCTGCTTGAAAGTGATTGTATACCATAATGTACTTCAAACTGAGTATTACCCTCAATACGAAGCGTAACAGTGTCCGTTAAGGGAGACCGCGCCAAGTCAAACTCAACCTGAAGGCCGTAAGGTTTTTCGTCTTCTATGCTTAAATTGTGAAGTGTGAACGCCACTTGAAGACGAGACATGTTGAACTTGCAGCTGATTTTCTTCTCATAGTTTCGTCGTATCAGTACTTCGCCTCGTGTGTCGATGACCATTAGCTTTTTCTTTAGATATCCTGGATATCTCCAGACCCCAAAGACCACTTCAAATATGCTCCCGTTCCATGTCTCGTTGGGCAGCAGCACGAACGACCAGTACAACGACGCATCACCGTTGCTTTTTCCAATAAAAGGATTGCTTGGCCAGGAGACAATCCTGGGTCGCCTTTGTTGGCACGATACTGGCATGAAACAAAATAATGATACTAGCAAATTGTCAAAGACTAATTTATAATAAGGTCTTTACAATTACAGCAATGCGATCTGCGTTAACGAAATGGGTTCCTACTGTCCAACGTTCATAAAAGAAAGAAATAGAAAAGGGAATTATGTTAAAATGGATCTTCAGTTATGGAATCAAAAAACGAGAACCCCGTATTCGGGACACTTTCCGAAAGATGTGCACGTATGCTTTCATAACACAGTCCCAACCAAGTGATAAAAAGAAAAGAAAACTATTAGGAAAGCGGTAACCGGTAAGGGTTTTCTTATTGGTGTATTCAAGTGCTTAGGCATTTTGCCGAGAATTCCGCGTATTCCGATTCCACATTCCGAATCCAGGATTCTAGATTTTCCAACCCACCAACGTGTTTATCTCTCAAGGTGTCGACGGAATTATTATTAAATGCTGGAAATCAGCCAATACTGACATTGTATCCAGAACACCCGTCAAACACGGTTTATGGTCGCCGTAAACTGATATTTTTATCTTCCAATAATAGCTTTTCTCGGAAAAACAGGACGACAAAACATGTGTCACGCCAGGTTACCATTGTTTCTCTGTTTTCGCCGAAAGCGCATTCTCAGAAAACTGATCGTTTAGTTTACGAAAACATTTCCCGGAACTCGTGGAAATTTAACGCTTTGTCTAAATTTTAGCTTAAGTTTTGTTTCTGGCAAAACAACTAGCTATTTTCCACCGAGTTCTAACGTCTGGTCGTTTAATAAATTATGATGTATTTTGTTTCGTTTTCTTTTATAGCAGACATTCTACTGGAGGACAATAAACAAGACCTGCGAAATGTACGCACAAAACCGTTCCTTCGCTTTATTTCCCACTTATTCGCTTTGTTTGTCAATTTACAACCGTTTATTAGTGTCTCAATCAGTGATATGAAACTTAGTGCCTTTATAATTCAGTATCTTCGTAGTAATTCGAGGATTTTAGAAATCTTGTTTTGATAAAACATCTCGAAACATCTGCTAGGAGGAGACTTGTTATTCAGTTTCACTTTCACTCCGCGTTCAAGGAAATTGCATCTTAGGCGCTGCAAAAGAGAGTCCACTTACTTATCCTCTGCTCCTGTGTAGTTCCAAATTATATTTTATGTTTATGTAGGAAATTTTTAAGGTGGTTGGTTTGTAGTTCCCTCGGGATTTTATTAATTTTGATCGTGGGCGCGAGCTACCGAGCTGCCGTACTTCCGGGTTTTCCTCATTTCTTTCGATCGCCGACTAACCCTTAACAGTAAAATGCATTCTCATCGCTAAATAGAGAAAGAAATCAGCCGTGCTAACCTTTTTCAATATTAAGCGGAGTGTTGTAAATTAATTAAACTTACCTGAGACGCAGAGAGCCACAATAAGGTAAAACGAAATCATGGACGGTTTGCTTTTGGATTGTGATCCGTCCCTCGCCATTTTTGTTTCAATAAACGCCACTGAATATTGCTGGTGATATAAACAGGTTCGTTCAGTTACTTGTGAAATATATATTTTGACTTATCATGAAGCTATACTGACTATTTCTTTATTTCAAGAAATGTGACGAACAAAAGCAATCTTTCCGAGAAAAAGCCCTGCAACGACACATTTGTTTTCATCCAATTAACATGCGATATCAGGTTTCACCAACAGCCAATCATAGATCACAAGGAATAGACACAAGAAAAACGACCCTAGGGCAAACTGAATAAAATCAACATCATGTGCATTTATACTAAAGGCGCTAGTGACCACGCATGCCAATATATTACTAACAGTATAATTAACAATTCCTGGCAATTCCCCATGAAACATTTAAAAATGAATATCCTCCGCTTCTTGCTTACATCAGTATTCAATGAGTTAGTGTTATTAGTTGTCAAATGTTAACTGCGCACAACTGGTGTTTTTAGTTACAAAACACGTGCAAACAACGTTAACTGGGATTCTTTCAAAAAGAAAAACAGTGTACTTGTTATTCGAATGTCGTTCGCCTTGTGTTATCATAGTAGTAACTGACCAATTTTCTAACATAGGCTGGTGTGGATTTCCAGTCATTACATTTTTTTCGTGTGAATAGAGTATTCTGTAGCATTGAAAACGCTAGTGTTAAAGTTTGCTATTTAATCGTTATATTGTTAACGTATTCAGCAACCAAGTTAGGTACAGCGCCCATCAAGCATTTTCATTAATGGAATTTACCTCATGATCCATTTCATACTCCTGTGATACTGTCTGATTGGTTCACTTGAGAAGTGTGACACACCTTTACCTGTTTTGCCCGTAGCGTACTTGACGTCAGATGTGCCGAAATAACAAAACTATGCCAATTACTATATATATGGAGCACAATGATAATAGTTTAGACATTTTTAAGCATACCGTGCCATATACTACATCATGTACCGTTATACGATATACCAAATGATACTTCACACCACATATCATATATACCTTCATTCACTGACCTTTACGCAAAATATATTTCCAGTCAATACCAAAACCTACTTTGGAAAGTTCCCAAGTAAGTTCTTTGAAACGAAAGTTCATTTGCAAATGGGAACTAGACTAATACTGCACTGAACATGAACTAAATATAGATTGTTTAAAATCTAAACTTCTGTTTGGTTAACGTTTCCATTCATCGTAAGTTATATCGCTTCAATCGGTACTGGCATGAGCAGCGGACTGGGTAAAACAATGTAAAATATAAAATGTAGGACATTTGTTTCAAAAACAT
Organism: Oculina patagonica; assembly: GCF_052425735.1. Classification (NCBI taxonomy): domain Eukaryota; kingdom Metazoa; phylum Cnidaria; class Anthozoa; order Scleractinia; family Oculinidae; genus Oculina; species Oculina patagonica. The sequence goes on from NC_135762.1 coordinate 1,308,398, forward strand.
TCACACAGTGACTTTAAGAAAATGAGATGCATTAGTGTCCCCTTATAATTGTTTAACATCTTACATTTTGCTCATGCAAAATACATTATTTTTTGTCCGCTGCAGTTAACTGGTTAAAGTAATGCGGATGTCATATGCGGAATGCCGGTCACCTCGCCACCAAGCAATCTCGCCACCAACCAACTCGCCACCAAGCGAAGTCACCTCGGCTCATGGATTAAAGAACGAGGAATACACCAGTTTTGGTAGCGAGTTGGTTGGTGGCGAGATTCCCTGGTGGCGAGGTGACCGGATACCCATATGCGCAAGTATTGGTATTTTTAGAACTCAAACCAATACCAGATAACTATTTTAACCGTTACCTCAACTTAACACTCAATTTATTGACAGTACTAGTGACTACAGTTAAACCGAAACTTGAACTTGTGCCAAACAGACAGCATGAACCATTCATTCCGAGTATAACGCGCGCACCGAGATGTGATGCAAAGGTTGTGACCCTACAACTTTTCTAAGAAAACAAACTGTTTATGTAATGGCATCTGAACCAGAATTTTTCAATAAGGAAATATAAGATGAAGAGCAATTTGATCAATTGTGTACGTCGTCAAAGCTTGTCAGTCACGCCCGTGTAAACCCACTGAGTGCGCCATTAGAAATGGGTACACACTTCCAGGAACTGTCCTCTAACTCGGCTTCGTTTGTCTAAGTTTCTTTGCGTTTCGTTGATTTGTTTTCTAAAACTAGGCATCAAAAAAATATGAGATTCAATTGACTCAAGTGTCCACAACACTATCTTTCGCTGCTAGTATTGTTTGAAAAAGTCATTTAACAATCAATCGAGTCGTGGAAGTCGTAACAGTCAATCGAGCCGTGTAAGTCGTCGGTGGGTGCCTTTGCCCCGTTACGTCGCCTATTAGATGCATTGAATGTCTCTAATAGTAAATCCCGGCCGTGAAAATGCGCTGTTGGCCAAAAGTTGCTTTACTACTTCCTTTTCTTCTTGCAACAAAGGATCTTAGAAGTTCAGGTAAGATGAACTGTCATCGACACACTTTAAAATCCGGGTCCCTTACTCTGTCACATAGTAAATAGTTTGTAAGTCATTTATTTCCAATGGAATTTGTAGAAGTGACCCCGCTCACATAAATATAATTACGATCCCTTGTTATTGTAATCTCTTATTTAGAATTTGTTTGTAGTACAGCTAATTGGCAAGCAATTGGTAAGTACAAGACTGTCATGTGTTCCGATTTTACATATGTTCGGCCCTTATAGGCCATAAAAAGCGGCTTCCTCACAATGAACAGCTTCCTGTGTTGGCCTTCTTCCCGGTAATTCAATATACGGTTTATGTTTACTGAAGTCTTTTTTAAGTCTTAAGAGATAAAAAAAGAGGAAAAGGGAAGTTGCTGCACTAGGTAGGATAAGTAATCATAATATTTGAATCATCGAGAATCATTTGTTAGTCAATCCAATTGTTTCTCTTTCTTTTGTCCTTCTTTCCTTGAATTTCACATTGCCGCTTCCACCCCTTATCCTTTTCTTGTCTTCTGCGATGTCATTAAAAGTCATCGTCATTGTATAGTAAATAGGAATTACCACTGGCATATCCACATATCCACTGTTAGAAGTGCTGTTTTTTGTGGAGGGAGGAAGACCAGAGGACCTAGAGAAAAAAACGGTGGAGCAAGGACGAGAAGCAACAACAAACTCAACCCACATTAAAATGAATGAATCGATCCCGGACCACATTGGTGAGAGGCGAGGGTTCTCGCCAGCTGTTCCGTCCCTGCATGCTTCTCCGATCCCTTGTGTAGTCATCATCATCATCATCATCATCATCATCATCGTCATCGTCGTCGTCGTCGTCGTCGTCGTCGTCATGACGTGGTCGTCGTTACCACTGAGGTCGTAGTCGTGGTCTTTGTCGTCATTACCCCCCTCTCCCCCGCCCTAACGCAGATTTCGCGGGCTTTCTTTCTGATCATCTGTCGCTGATTGTTTGATTCAGAGAATATATTTAAACGAAGGATGTCCTGCAGAACAAAGAACAGGAACATCACCTGTCAGTGTCGTCTTTATCCATCACCGAATTGACAAAGTGCCAAAAAAATCCAAGACACACTACCAGAAACCTGACACTACTCAATGACCGGGAACATTCAGCAATAGAACTCGAGGGTAACAGTGACGCATTCCCTGCTTGAGTAATTAAAAGTCTATCCTGTTGTTAATAATAGAAAATTATTTAACATCTAAGTGATCGATAAGGACTGCTCAATCAATAAAAACATTCATGAAGTGTCACGAAGCGTGACGCTGAATTTTTCAACCCCCAGAGTGTTGGTTAAGCGTTAATCGGTTACAGGTTCAGTAAAGTTGACCTCTTGTTTTCCTGGAAAGCTCAAGCAATCGAGCGTCTTGTTCTTGGAATTTGTCTCATGCAAAGATCCGTAAAAGCTCACAATTAGCATTTCCCGGTTTTTCGCTCAGCCACCGTGCGGTTTCCAGGTGCCATTACTTGGAAAATGTTGGCTGTTCCTTAATGATAAATCCATTGAATCTTCTTGATAAGGGCATAAGGAAGATGATCTGATGCCAGACGATCAGTTAATGTGCGTTAGCAATCTAATGACACTGTTTATTTTGGAAATCAAGAGGTTTAAAGCTCTTTAGACCGAATTAACCATGGTCAACTGGAGACAAAATAGCTGGATTTCTATGATGGGGCTCAGATGTAGGTTCACCATACTCGTAGCTCTTGTACTTAGCAGTAACTTTCCAACGTCAATATTTACCACAGGTAGGAATTGATTACGTTAATAACTGATATCACGCTTGATTTAGCACTTAGCGTAAGTACAGTTGAGCTTTTCTAGGGTCTTTGATTAACCGTCGCTTTAACTGGTGCTGATATTTTGCTGCAATTCTTGGTCTTTAGTATAGATTTATTGAAAGTTTTCAGGCAGCTCAAGCTTTAGTCTTAGTTACTGACCTAGCATTTTGTTCTTGATGAGTTGTTTTGCTCGTCCTGCTTCAACTTCCTTGATGCACTTACTTTCACTTTATTGCAAAGAAAGTTCCCTTAACTATTCGCACTGTCGGGCTCGGACTTTTTCTATTTTCGTAAGCTTGTCTTTATCACTTTAGTTTATTAGCTAATTTAATCCACATATTGTGCTGCTTAATTCAATTCAATATAACATTTACTATTTAAGATCTAAAGAAACGTTCTGACTAAATAATTATATGCATGATTGATTGGGCGATAGTTTCATACGCAGAAACCGAAGCACTGACATTTGCTAACTGAAAACTTGACATAATTGGTGTAAGAACCTTTGCACCGGCAAAATGATATAATGCTTGCATATATCTTTTAATGATACCTGATGTCTGAAAATGCCAAGCAACAAGAATTTATTATAGTTACAATAAAATGTGTAGGCAAACAAACAACATTCGCTGTACAACTGTTCCGCTTTCGGTTTACCATTGCAGGCCTGTATTTCGAAGTTTAAACATTGATTTTAATATTTAAAACATTGTTTTTTATATAAATTAACGGTATTTTGCAGGACAAGTATTTAACTGTCATGCATAAGTAGTTTGCCATCAGAAACCAGTCGAGCTAACTTCTTGTTGTTGTTGTTGTGTTTTTTCTTCTTCTTCTTCTTCTTCCGCTTCTCCTCTAACATCACCACCTCCTCTTCTTTCTTTAATTCTGTCAACCCAGGCTATCATGTTGCAGATACCACAATTACCGTAACAGTTCTTTTAAGCCCCTCTCTTTTAAGCCTCCTTCCCCTCTAAAAGTTAAATTTTGTAATATGCCCCGCCTCTATTCAACTGCCACTCCCTTCTTAAATAGATGGTAAGTCGAGGCAAGGAGGGCTTATGGCTTAATAGTGAGGGGGTTTATTAGAGACGGGGTTTATTTCAAATCGTACATCTGGTTGGGTACATATAAAAAAGTTGAAGTGGAATTTTGTTTTTATGTTTTTAGTGCTGTTTAGTAACTCAATTTCACGAATAGCACTTATAAGTAATGCTGATTATTTCAAAGTTAGACAAAAACCGTTTTGGTACAGCACCGTGATCGGTTGGCTTTTGTTTGATAGCCGAATTGCATTTGAGACTGCGTACGGCACATAGGCTGGGCCGCTGACTTAAGACTACCACTGTTCACGCGCAACGTAGAAACTTAGATGTAAATCAGCCTTTGCTCTCATTCTGACTTTTATGATCTCTATGCTATAGGTAATCCACGACAAAAATTAAGTTCAAGACCAGATAAGCCTACCCGAGTCTTTATTGGCGAGAATGTTTCTTTAGCGTGGCGCTTCTACCATCCAAGTAATTTCAAACTCTATGAGGTGGTGCTTGGTATTTGGAAGAGTTCTACACTGAAGAAAAAGCTTGTGGCAGTCAATGGAAGTGGTTTTGCTCAAGTGAGACCAGGATATGAATCAAAAGTTAGATGGGCAGGAAACTTGACATCTTTCCTTGCAGTGTTTGTTCTTTATAATGTACAGCCGGCAGACGGAAATAAGGTATTTGGGATGAACGTCGAGTATGACTTTAATACACCGCTGACAGACACAGTGCAGCTTCAAGTTGAGGCAAAACGTAAGTAGCATAATTCAAACCGGTTTTGTGTTGATTATAGCTTTGATAACTGGTTAATTATCGATTTGAAGAACATTCTTTGACCGTCTGTTACGCTTATAGTCTCTGCGAACTTGATTAAGAAATAAATGCAGCACTATATTAAAGTGAATTACATTCAATCAACGTCATCAATACATAGTTTTAAAGATTGATCAAGGTTTTTTTAAATTTGTTTCTAGCCACTGCGGATCTTCCAAGGATCACCTACGTCACTACTCCACCTCTGCTCAGGATAGGACAAAAAGTGAGACTCGATTGCACGGCCAGCAGTTTGACCTCTGTTAATGTCACGTGGTACAGGGGGCATAAGGTTTTGGCAAGTGGTGTTTCTAAGGCGGTGTTCACGCTGAAGAACATCACAGATGAAGACTGGGGTGAATTTCTTTGTGTCGCGAAAAACTCTGACGGAGAAGTTAAGAGGAGTGTTATTCTCAGAGGTAAGTAACTTTTATAGGTTTTAAAGGGCAAAGCATAACAAGAAAAATGTTGGTACCTTCTTGTCAGAGATATCTGTTGAGAAAATTCACGAAACGTGTATTTCCCTAAGATTTTTTAATATAATTCCCTTTCTAATCATTTCGCGCAGAATTTCTTAGTGTCACTTCTCAAATCCTCATTTTGTCTGTTTTTTTGTTTCTATTATTCATAATATGCGACACATTCAGAAATAAGTGAACGCAAGTGCCATCTTTGCCTACTTTTCACCTTTTTTTTACATTCTTACGTTCTTAATATAGATATATAGTTCACAGCGGTCAAACGCAAAAATTGACGTCACATCCGGTCTTTGCCGCCTCGAACTTTTGACTAGAAAGTGGGCAAACTTTTGCAAGAAATTGTTAAAGAAACAGTACGGTGAAAGAACAGTTCAAGCTGGGACACTCAGTGGAGATGAATTATGAAATTTGCAATCCATAAGCGGCATAAAAACCTTAACTTTCCAGGGAAGGCGTTAACTTTTGACTTTAAAGCAAACGTTTACGGAAAAATTTAAGACTTTGTATGGAAAATTTTGGCGGCAATTACACATGAACTGCGCACGCGCGCTGCGTTTGACCGCTGTGTGGATATATAGATATTATCCGTGATTAGAGTTACTGATATTGGGTACACTTACTACCTAATTAAAAGACTAATTCCCTTATAACTTTCTTCATTTCCCGCCTGCAAACAAAGTTCTCCCAGAAAGCCCAAAAATATTGAACACAAACAAGAAAGTTCACAATGCCAGTTGGACCTTGCGATGGTCAGCAGTTTACAGTGGAGGACAAAAGGTGACGTTATATACAGTCTGGCACCGGGCTGTACACGTGACAAACGAAAGCGTGATACGTGAGAAACCATGGTTACAAAAGAACGTTACTGGTTTAATGTACCACAAAGAACTTACCGCCGATTCGTCTTACATGTTTGCGGTAACTGCTTGGAACAGATGGGGTGAAAGTGTATTGGAAAGCGACAACATGTTGTCCATATCAACCGATTTTCCAGATAGAGTTACGAAGAAAATGGACAAGCCAACAACTTTTGTTCACACAGGTAAGAACACTAACTTGGTAGCTTGACAATAGACTTGATCTCCAAAACGTATCTGGACTTAGTGACAGATTTTCCATACTTTATCACCTTACCTTAATTTGATAGAATTTAGATATCTTTAAAAGATTGTTTAGGAACATTTTTAATTCAAATAGTATAACACGGTATAACGTCCGATTTACTTTAGACATCCATACCTTTAGAGATGAGGTATAACATCTATACTTCTTTCAGATCTGTGCCATGATATGTATGTCATCAATACCTCAGATCTGTAGTATAACGTACATCCCGACGTTCTTCGGATCTGGACCGGATACTGAAGCTTAACAGTTATTATAACTTTTAAACCACTGTGGTATAAAGACGTTTGAACATGTGGGCATTTTGGTTCGCATACATGAAATAATTCATCAGCGTCTTTGGTAATGTTTACTTACCTCGCCAATAATTTTATCTGGCAGAAAATATGCATTAGAAAGTTGTTTATGTGCGCATATCAAATGTAGTCTATTTAACAATTATTCTGCGAAATCGCGCGGAATATCGCCTGATACTTAGCCGACGAGGCCGTAGGCCGAGTTGGCTTTAATCAGACGATATTCCGCAAAATTGAGCAGGATAATTGTTTTATTATTCAACAAATTGTCAACGAAACACATTTTGCAGATTGAAAAACTGTAATTATGCAGCGCTTAACCAGATTTTGGGCGAATCTTCGCAACCTACGTATATCACAGGATATCTGTTATGTACGGATGACAAATATCGTTAACATTTTGACCATATATGGGCAGCGCGCGCATCTGTTGAATAATAACTACAGATAAGCGATGGAGACGCCCACCCTGATTGCTTTGTTTGTGTTGTGCGGATCAATGATGATGGAATAAAATGACTTTAATTCCAGTTGTTTTCACTGCGTTAGTTTTTTGTTTGCGGTTATCACTACTGCGCGCATTTGTTTTCTTTTTCACTTAATTAGGTTAGAACACGTAACATGCCCCACCCGACTATGTTCCATGAAACAGCACTCTATCGTTTTCGTTTTGTTTCAACAGAGCCTAAGACATCGGTAATACCGTCCAGCAGCAAAAGGAAAAGTGTTTTTATGGGGAAAACTGAACTTATCCTGTACATAACTCTATCTTTTATTTTGTGTGTGCTACTGCTTGTGGTTGGGGTCATAAAAACAAAATGTAAAAGAAGCGATAAAAGTAACAGAAGTAAGTGACTTTTTAATGCAAATTTCAAATTGAATTTTTAACAGCATTCAAATTTGTTTGTTATGCAAAATACATTCATCCTAAATTCCATGACAGACTAATGACAGGGTGGTCACTTTTTACTGGCGTGGCCCCGTGAAATTTATGCTGTTAAATAATTGATTTACGTTATATAGCATTGTGGCGTAAAGCAGCTAATGACTGATTGACTGACTGACTGAATGGTGGACTGACTGACTGACTGACTGACTGACTGAATGGTTGACTGACTGACTAACCGACTGAATGGTTGACTGACTGACTGACTGACTGAATGGTTGACTGACTGACTGACCGACTGAATGGTTGACTGACTGACTGACTGACTGACTGACTGAATGGTTGACTGACTGACTGACTGACTGAATGGTTGACTGACTGACTGACCGACTGAATGGTTGACTGACTGACTGACTGACTGACTGACTGAATGGTTGACTGACTGACTGACTGACTGAATGGTTGACTGACTGACTGACTGACTGACTGACTGACTGAATGGTTGACTGACTGACTGACTGACTGACTGACTGACTGACTGACTGACTGACTGACTGAATGGTTGACTGACTGACTGACTGACTGACTGACTGACTGAATGGTTGACTGACTGACTGACTGACTGACTGACTGACTGAATGGTTGACTGACTGACTGACCGACTGAATGGTTGACTGACTGACTGACTGACTGACTGACTGACTGACTGACTGACTGAATGGTTGACTGACTGACTGACTGACTGAATGGTTGACTGACTGACTGACCGACTGAATGGTTGACTGACTGACTGACTGACTGACTGACTGACTGAATGGTTGACTGACTGACTACTGACTGACTGAATGGTTGACTGACTGACTGACTGACTGACTGACTGACTGACTGACTGACTGAATGGTTGACTGACTGACTGACCGACTGAATGGTTGACTGACTGACTGACTGACTGACTGACTGACTGACTGAATGGTTGACTGACTGACTGACTGACTGAATGGTTGACTGACTGACTGACTGACTGACTGACTGAATGGTTGACTGACTGACTGACTGACTGACTGACTGAATGGTTGACTGACTGACTGACTGACTGACTGAATGGTTGACTGACTGACTGACCGACTGAATGGTTGACTGACTGACTGACTGACTGACTGACTGACTGACTGAATGGTTGACTGACTGACTGACTGACTGAATGGTTGACTGACTGACTGACCGACTGAATGGTTGACTGACTGACTGACTGACTGACTGACTGAATGGTTGACTGACTGACTGACCGACTGAATGGTTGACTGACTGACTGACTGACTGAATGGTTGACTGACTGACTGACCGACTGAATGGTTGACTGACTGACTGACTGACTGACTGACTGAATGGTTGACTGACTGACTGACTGACTGAATGGTTGACTGACTGACTGACCGACTGAATGGTTGACTGACTGACTGACTGACTGACTGACTGAATGGTTGACTGACTGACTGACTGACTGAATGGTTGACTGACTGACTGACTGACTGACTGAATGGTTGACTGACTGACTGACTGACTGACTGACTGACTGACTGACTGAATGGTTGACTGACTGACTGACTGACTGACTGACTGACTGAATGGTTGACTGACTGACTGACTGACTGACTGAATGGTTGACTGACTGACTGACCGACTGAATGGTTGACTGACTGACTGACTGACTGAATGGTTGACTGACTGACTGACTGACTGAATGGTTGACTGACTGACTGACTGACTGAATGGTTGACTGACTGACTGACCGACTGAATGGTTGACTGACTGACTGACTGACTGACTGACTGAATGGTTGACTGACTGACTGACTGACTGAATGGTTGACTGACTGACTGACTGACTGACTGAATGGTTGACTGACTGACTGACTGACTGACTGACTGACTGACTGACTGAATGGTTGACTGACTGACTGACTGACTGACTGACTGACTGAATGGTTGACTGACTGACTGACTGACTGACTGAATGGTTGACTGACTGACTGACCGACTGAATGGTTGACTGACTGACTGACTGACTGAATGGTTGACTGACTGACTGACTGACTGAATGGTTGACTGACTGACTGACCGACTGAATGGTTGACTGACTGACTGACTGACTGACTGACTGACTGAATGGTTGACTGACTGACTACTGACTGACTGAATGGTTGACTGACTGACTGACTGACTGACTGACTGACTGACTGACTGACTGACTGACTGACTGAATGGTTGACTGACTGACTGACCGACTGAATGGTTGACTGACTGACTGACTGACTGACTGACTGACTGACTGAATGGTTGACTGACTGACTGACTGACTGAATGGTTGACTGACTGACTGACTGACTGACTGACTGAATGGTTGACTGACTGACTGACTGACTGACTGACTGAATGGTTGACTGACTGACTGACTGACTGACTGAATGGTTGACTGACTGACTGACCGACTGAATGGTTGACTGACTGACTGACTGACTGACTGACTGACTGACTGACTGAATGGTTGACTGACTGACTGACTGACTGAATGGTTGACTGACTGACTGACCGACTGAATGGTTGACTGACTGACTGACTGACTGACTGACTGACTGAATGGTTGACTGACTGACTACTGACTGACTGAATGGTTGACTGACTGACTGACTGACTGACTGACTGACTGACTGAATGGTTGACTGACTGACTGACTGAATGGTTGACTGACTGACTGACCGACTGAATGGTTGACTGACTGACTGACTGACTGACTGACTGAATGGTTGACTGACTGACTGACTGACTGAATGGTTGACTGACTGACTTACTGACTGACTGACTGAATGGTTGACTGACTGACTGACTGACTGACTGACTGAATGGTTGACTGACTGACTGACTGACTGACTGAATGGTTGACTGACTGACTGACCGACTGAATGGTTGACTGACTGACTGACTGACTGACTTACTGACTGAATGGTTGACTGACTGACTGACTGACTGAATGGTTGACTGACTGACTGACCGACTGAATGGTTGACTGACTGACTGACTGACTGACTGACTGACTGAATGGTTGACTGACTGACTACTGACTGACTGAATGGTTGACTGACTGACTGACTGACTGACTGAATGGTTGACTGACTGACTGACTGAATGGTTGACTGACTGACTGACCGACTGAATGGTTGACTGACTGACTGACTGACTGACTGACTGAATGGTTGACTGACTGACTGACTGACTGAATGGTTGACTGACTGACTGACTGACTGACTGACTGAATGGTTGACTGACTGACTGACTGACTGACTGACTGAATGGTTGACTGACTGACTGACTGACTGACTGAATGGTTGACTGACTGACTGACCGAATGAATGGTTGACTGACTGACTGACTGACTGACTGACTGACTGACTGACTGACTGACTGAATGGTTGACTGACTGACTGACTGACTGAATGGTTGACTGACTGACTGACCGACTGAATGGTTGACTGACTGACTGACTGACTGACTGACTGACTGAATGGTTGACTGACTGACTACTGACTGACTGAATGGTTGACTGACTGACTGACTGACTGACTGACTGACTGACTGACTGACTGACTGAATGGTTGACTGACTGACTGACTGGCAGAACCGACGAGTGAACCAAAGGACCAACCAACCCACCAAAAAGGGACACAACGAACGGGCGAACGATCGAGAGAGTGAAGGAAAGAGGGATAAGGGACGGACGGAAGGAAAAAAGAAGGAAGGAAGGATTGGAAGGAAGGAGGGAGGGAGGGAAGAAGGAGCGCGAGAGAGGACTTCAATATCCTTATAGGTAACATTACGAGGTGCAATGGCAGTTTTCTAAATTTTGTGTCTTAATTCTACAGGACACCAAGACCCGACAGGGTAGGTTCTGAACGTTAAAATTAATAAAAAAAATAAAGACCTTTTTCATGATTAGTGAATTGTTTTGTAATTGTATTATTTTGATACACATGAAACTAAACACTGTTTTTGCTTAAAGCACTATGTTCTTGGCATAATAACCATCAAGCCAGATACAGCAATCGATATGTCACAAATTTTAGTATTTGTAAACAACGAAAAACATAACAAACCACTGAGGTTTGATATATAATTTATTTGATGATTGATGTAGTAATAGACTGATTGATTAATTTGTTTACAGGATAACTCCATATTCGTTCACATCGCAAGAGGACCTCTTTTCTGAAGAGGTAGGCCATCGGGATATTTTTAATTTATATTGTAAAATTCATTAATTATTCATGAGGGTGCAAACCAATCCCAGCACACTTTTCAGATCACATGTACACAACTGTAAGCCCCAATACAAATCAAACAATAGAATTAACTTTTAATACAGACTTCTGCTCAGCTAATTCGTATTCATAACTTTTGATACAGATCTCTACTGATTCGCATAACAATACTTTGCATTCAATTTATTGTTTTCATTTCACAAGTAGAATAAAATATTCGCGTCCGATCTGTAAGGGCGTTTACAATGGCTCGCCTATCGGCTCGCCATTGTAACCGCCCATACAGATCTCCCGCTCATATTTTATCTACTACTAAGCGATGTCAGTATTATTTGTTTAGCAATCGCTGGGGTGAGTTTGGATGTTTTATGAGTTTCTGTTCTGAATGTTGTCTTTAAATTTTCCCTCCTTTTTGGGTTGCTCACAAGTTCAGTTTGTAAGTTTAGAGACATTCAGAAAAATATTTTATTGCAGGCTCAAGTTACACCCGATGAAAGAGGATCTGTAATACTAGCAGAATCTTCACTAAGTATGCCAGAATCATCCTTGAATTCAGAACAACCAACAACATCGGTCAGAAACGTACCAGGAGATTGCAGTCAACTAAGAACAGGAGAATGCTTTGTGCTGACGGCATTTCGACCTGAAATGAACACCATAGCACCAAGATCTACGTCACACGAGGTGCCCTCATTGTTGAGACCATTCGCTCCTCACAGGGGTAGTGAAGGGAGCATACAGAATCAAGATATCGATATGCCTGTAATCAAGACTTCTACCTCTAAAGAGCAGAATGAAATTACCAAAGAAACAAACGAAGCTACTGCAGTTTTGAGCACAGTCCGCGAGGAAGACGGCCAAAAAAGAAGAAAAGGAACCACAAAATTCCAAGCACCTGATACCTACGGACAAAACGGAACTGGAACCGACACATTCGAAAGAGTTACTCATTCGGAAGATTACCTTCAACCAGTGGACAACAATAATTTGCAATCCACTGTTATAAACACGGGCAGTGCCAAATTGTTTGATAGGAAAACCCAAAGCTTAACTCACAATCGCCCTCAGCCTAAACCAAGAGTTAAAATTTTGAATAAACGAGAGACTGACAAATTATTTCAGTGCAAACATTCTACGTTTACCGGAACTCTTTTGAGCTTGCAATTCACAGATACGCTAGAACCAAATCCGTTATATGACAGAGAGGCAGCTCAACAGTGCGCAAGCGTCAAACCTGCTGAGCAATCAAATCACCTCATTCCACAAACGAAAACTCGCCACGGACAGCATCACGGTTATCAGAATGATACAATGACAACGGCTCCTTACCAGAACTCATTGCGACCCGCTGGCAGAGTGGAGTCGCCATACACGCGCGTGCTCAGTAACACTAACTGGGAAGTTTCACGTGATCATTTGTCGTTGTTTGAAAGGATCGGCGGTGGCTCGTTTGGTCAGGTGTGGAAGGGCGCTGCGCTTGACGTGGCTGGTGCTAAAGGCTGGTCAATCGTAGCTGTTAAAATGTTAAAAGGTAAGTAATTAAAATTGAATGATGTAAACATGTGTTCGTGTTTGTCAAACAAAATAAAAGGTTGCATAAAATAAAACTCAGTTTTCAAGCGCAAAAATGTCAAGGAATTCAAAATAAGCTAAAATGGAGCAAGGAAAGAGATTAAAAAAAGATTACGTACGGCGAGGCTGATGCGATGCTTGGTTCAATAAAACATTCTCGATGTGCCAAAACGACGTAAAGTATTAGGGTCATTAGTGAATGACATTACTATACCTAATTTTTTGGCGGTGGGAAGTAGCACATGTTCTGCGTATGGCACCAAACCGAAACCCACACGTGGCATTATCCTGGGCACCAAGCGGGAAAAGAAGCAGAGGACGGCCAAGGGAAACATGGCGGAGAACGGTGGAGAAGGAACGCGCTGAGCTGGGACTAACATCGTGGGCTGCAGCAGCAGCTGTGGCCAAGAATAGGGACAGATGGCGAACATTGATGTCCGGCCCTATCCCCCACCAGGGGGCAAGGAACTAAGAGAGAGTTGTACAATGACGGCAAGCTTTGGTACAAGTTTGGAGGTTGATAAAAATAACCTTAAACAGGAAAGCATCAAAAAATAAATTAAGTAAGTGCAATACTAAACCAATCATGTTTAATGTAACAATGTCAGTATTAGTAGTCGTGATATTTCTCTTGCAGAAAATTCGTCAAATTCAGATCTTAAAGATCTTTTGTCTGAGCTGGATGTGTTGAAGAAACTTAAACCTCATCCCAACGTGATTCAGTTGCTGGGATGTTTGACCAAGGATGTTATTCGATGCAAAGGAGGGCGCGAGTTTAGTAAGTTTGCATACTTTGTAATTCAACTTGTATAAAACAATAGTCGACTGGAGAATAAACCTTGTGTTTAACCCTTTATTAAGAGAGGGAGCCTTTTAGCATAAGCATAAGAGAGTGATTGTTTGCTTACTCGTTCTTGCGTTTGTGCTCGTGCTTGCGTCGCCCCGGTTCAAAGCTTTTTCACACACGAGCCATGCAACCCTAAACGCAAAATGCAAGCGCATATGCAAGGAATAACATCATGTGTGAACTAGCACAACGTAAACGCAAACGTAAGTGCAAATGCAAGCGCAAGGAAAGAAGAATTGTCTTTTTTCTTGCACCTGGCTTGCGTTTGCATTTACGCTTGTCTCACGTGTGAACATTGCAACGCAAATGCAAGCGCAAGCGATAGCAAGCAAAGCGTAACTTGGCCACCATCTTGGAAAAAAAACTTCAACTGCGTCTTTATTTTATATCTTTATTTTCACGCTTGCGTCACACTTGCAAGCCGGGCTCAAAAAGATTCCTTTAAGTTTTGTTGCTCAATTTAGGTTTATTAGTAGTTTTTATTAATTTGCACTCAACCTCAGAGCTCCTTCCCCTTTATGCTGTTTATAACATCGACCAGCCCCCTGATAAATATTGCAAAGAAAAAAATGTTTTAGTTGTGCGTCACCGTGATTGCGCGCTAGATGTGTATGGTCTGTTACCGTAAGCCGTATACGTAAAGATAACGTCTCTCGTTGCGTGTTCATCCTTCCGTAAAACATTCTCATCTCCAGAGCCCGCGATCCTTCTGGTCTGCACCAGGGCCAAAGGAACCCATCGGGACGATCCTCTTTTTTCAAAACCCTTACACAACGTATCTGGCCTTAACTTTTTATATATTGCTTTATACACAGGGCCGCCTCTTGTCATTCTCGAGTTTGTTCCTCACGGTGATCTTCTGGGATATTTAAAGAAAAGCAAAGGAGAAACAGATGATTATTATAGCTTGAAAAGCGCAGAAGTTTCACGCAAAATACCAAAACATCAACTTTACAAATTCGCGTGTGATATCGCTCGAGGAATGGATTTCATCTCAGCTCACCAGGTCTGTAGTTTCAAGGTATTAGCTTGCCAAATATCTTCCCCATTTTCTCATTTTATTAACTTTTCCATAGAACTTATCACTGTTCCACGACAATTTATAAACTAGTCCCCAAAATTGTTGGTAAATGCTAACAATCATGTACCCCATGAAGAACATTTTTATATGTCACTGATGAGGATGCTCGCCGCTCAACTAGGGGTTGGAAATAATGTTTTGGTGCCACGTGGGGAGTCCGCTTTCACATTTTCACAGTTGATGGTATGCTGCACTTTCTTATTATGGTAAAATAAAAAATAGCTGTCTAGAAATGATTTTTGTCGTGGGCGTGGCTCTTGACTATCCAGTGGCACATATCACTCATAAAAAAACTGATAGGTAATCTAAAATGGTACCTCTTAGGAACGAACCATAATTTTTTTGAAGGGGGGAGAGGGTGAGGCAATTACCAAAAACAATCCTGCACAGAAAAAACGGTTGAAAAACAAATCGTGCAAGGGAAGGCATGAGGAAAAAAAGGTATCTTGCCCAGAAAAACTCACCCCCCTCCCCTCAAAAAATAATGGTCCGTCCTTTAGTAGCAAAAATGAACTTAAGCCACACTCCTGAAATGAACTTTAATTAATATCTTGTAGGTGTGATTTTATTTTCAAATTTCCAACGAGCATCCTCCCCTTGAATGCTAAATAAACTGCTTGGTAACCTAACCAAGCAGTTTCACGCCATGGACTAAAAGGGCCCCTCAGCAGTAAATGTTTAACACGCCATAAGACTTTTAACATACGTTTGATTCTGTATTTGCGCACAGCTTATTCACCGAGATCTGGCTGCTAGAAACGTGTTGGTTGGCGAAGGCCTGAGCTGTAAAATCACTGATTTCGGGATGGCGAGAGACCTGGGGAAAAATGAAATTTACGTCAGGAGATCTAATGTAAGTACGTATGTGCGGTAAGTGTCCGCCTCGCAATTTCGTTCCCAGAGCTTCCTCGTTCATGATCTCGTTCCCGTGAGATTTTCTGCAGCCATTCCTTATGCTCTAAGGGGTTTTCTCCCTTGCTTATAAGGTTAAATCGGGAGAAAATGTACTAAAGAGCACTGGAAAAAAACCTAAACGCTTTGAAAACATTCACCGGAACGCAGAGAGCTCTTGCAGAAAATCGCCCGTAATCTTAAGTATTTTTATGCAACCGGGCCCTGAGCCCGAATTTACAGATTCCCTGTCGCTGACCAGTGGAAGCGTTGGCTCTCATCTAGAAATGTAGCAGAGCCGAGGCATTTTAACGTTCGTTGTAGAAAATTATTACATGATGTACCAATAAGGCCATTATTTTGCAAGCGTGCTTGTTTTGTTTTGTTTTCCAGCATAGAAAAAGTGGTTTCAGGACGGAATGTTTATTTGAACTGTTCTGCGCGCACTAAGGATACGAGTGATTGTGTTTTTTTATTTTTGCAGGGACTGATGCCTGTGAAGTGGATGGCAGTTGAATCATTAACAAGTCAGGTTTTCACCACAGAAAGTGATGTGTAAGTTATTCTAATTTTATTTTTAACATTTACCATTGTAGCCTGTACCCTCATAATTAAGTAATTGCTTGTTTGAGTCAGCCATAGACGGCGGCGCAGGGGTGGGGGGACAGGGATGCTCTAGCCCCCTTTACCACATTACAGTTCCGAAAGTATCGTTAGCGCAGCATTAAATTGGTTTTTCAAGACACAAATCGTTTTACCAGGATCATGCTCGGCGGGATTTTATGGTGTAGGACTTTCAACCAAACTCCTCTTCTCAAAACGGTTCTAAGAAAGGTCCGCAATCTGTTAAGATTGTATTTGATATTACCTGTGGCATTTGCGACATCAGAGCGTGTATTTTCTGCTCTCCGACGCCCGTACGTCTAAAGAACAAACCAAAAAGCACCATGAAGCAGGATCATCTAAACTGCCTAGTTATGCATTGTTACACATAGATTACGGACACACCGTTGTTAAAGACATTTCGGGAAATTTAAGTATGTTGCCCCCTCAGGGAGGGTAAAGGGGGGGGGGGCGGGGGTAGTCGCCTGGCTAGGGGTACGATGGGCACCCACGTTTCAAAACGCTCTGCGACCTCTGTCATCGGACCTTACATAAGATAGGGCTATGATGGATTGAAGATACAGATTTGATCTAATCTTCTTCTTGTTTCTCAGGTGGAGTTACGGCATTGTCTTGTATGAGATTTTTACGCTTGGTAAGTAAGGATTTCGAGCACAATAGATGGTTTTCAGTGTCACACTACTGCCACGCCGCGAAAAAATAAATCCAAAACTGCAATGAGTAAAACAAAATATGGAATATTACAGGTTGTAGAAAATACTGCATAAACTACTTGTCCAAGTCTCAGGTCTGTACGTTATTCCGTTCTCCAGTTATCCGTTAAATGTTTCACACAAACTTAGAGAGCACAGTATGGAAACCCCATGTTGGAGCCCAACTGCTTGGGCTCCAACATGGCGCTACAAAAAGCGGTCAAATCACCCTCATGAACAAGTAAACATTCAGATAAACACTTCTCGAAAAACCTCAACTGTCCAGATTGTAAAAAATCGCAGGATTAGGCATTTTTTAAAGAAAACGTAACAGCCTTCCGGCGGCCATCTTTGATCTTGTGTGGCATGAAACTCCGAAATTCAAAATGCCCTTTTTCAAGACAGCGAATGCTATCGAGCTAAAAACCTTCAGCAGGATATAAAGTAAGAAGGTCTTGTAGCCAGTGAAGGATAAAAACTCAAGGGGCTTACGATTATGGGTTTTAGATTTTTGATGATGTCACGTGAAAACCAAGAATTGTCTAACGCAATGGTGTTTCTTAAGAACCGTGTTCCGACCGAGAAGACCCTTTATAACGTTTATAGTTTTTATGCTAAACAGAATGTACAAGGAACGTGGATGCTCTTCATTGATAAGCAATAGTGTAAAGCTTAGACTTGTCAAAGTCGTTCGCTTCTCGTTTCCGGTTTGGTGGTAGTCGGCCCCAGTGCTCTCGCGCTTCGCGCTCTGTGAGGTCAACTTGTAGCCAAATGTCTTTTTTTATTTTTACGATTAATGTTACAATTGCAATTTAAACACAATAGAACCTAACTTGACCTATGGTTTTACTCTTCACAGGTGGAAGACTTTACGAAGGAATGACAGGGGAAGACGTTTTTAACTACGTGGCAAGTGGCCGGAGGTTGCCAAAGACTTCAGCCATGACCTCAGAATTGTATGTTTAATACATTCTCTGTTCAGTACCGAAATACTTGATCAAAATATGGGCTTTTTTTCGTACATTTCCCTGTGGTCACTTATCCTCTGTTTCGGTCACATGTTTAGTTTTACTACGATTTAAAATGACAAACAATCAATCAAATCAATCAAACGAGACTTTATTTAACAAATCGTCCACATTTTTCCATGTTCTACATGTCATAGACCGTAGTGTCCACCAATCAATGGTAGTTATTTCTGCTATATGTTTCTCTCAACATTATAATAAAGTATATTGTTATTATTATTTATTATTAATACATGTTTTTTGGCTGCAGGTATAATCTTATGCTACAGTGTTGGCAGGAGAACCCATACAAGCGACCAACATTTGGCTCGATCGTGGATTGGATGGAAACTGTTGCTCAGGATCACTAATAGCAGGACAAACAGTCACCTGGGCAACACGTCGTTAACTAAGTCTTGAACCTGACCGTCCTTAGAGGAGAAAGCTGCCGTTGTCCGTCCTAAAAAATCTCTTCTTCGTTGCGTAATATCCATTCAAATCTTAACACAATCTCAGTTAACTGTCATAGACTTATCTTTTTGGTTAACTATAAAATAATGAATTTTTAGCATATGCCAAGACTAGGCATAATTTGAACATTGTAATTAAATAGAATTTATTAGCTTGTGTTGCTAGGCAACAAAATATTGTTTTTGTTTTACAGAAGCAAAAGAAACATACTTTGAATAAGTTTTATAACCTAACCAATCTGCTTTTTGCAGTGTACAGTATATGTTCATTTTATACTAATTCATTTCGTTTTGAAATGATTTGAAGGTTTATTTACTGATTTTCGTCAGCTTTCGGGTATCAAAACTTCAGTAAGAAAGTGGATCCAAGATGGCGGATCTCAAAAACTGTGATACCATTGCGATGATAATGTGACGTCATAGACAAAAGGTATCCCATTAAACCTTTATACCTTTTGAAAAAACTGCAGTATGCGATGTTCTCATGTTCAGCAATGCCAAAAAAAAAAAAAAAAAAAAAAAACTCTAAACAGAGTGGCCATTAGCATATGTGGGATTTAATCGATCGATAAACCGGTACCGATTATTATCGTTTGGCTAAGACGGTGTAACTGCCATAACGCCATGGGCGGAAGAGCAGGGGAAACAAACAAAAATCTTGGGGGCACATCCCCCCCCCCCCCTTCCCACGTTTTTGGTGTTGAAAATATTGCGTGCACAGCGTAAATACTGGTCTGTCAAGATATTGCGTCTCGTGAGTGAGCTCAAACATCTTTAAAACTTCTTTGAAAGTCTCCGGGAAACTTTGGCATGTAGTAATTTCAGGAACACCGGAACACTGGAACACGGAAAACCCCGGAACACCCGGAACAGTATGAAAAACCCGGAACACCCCGAAACACATAAAAAAAATACCCAGAATACCTCTAGAAAACCCCAAAACACCTCCAAAGTACCCAGTGCTCCATGATATTGTTTTTAATAATTGTTCAATGCCGTTTTAATAAACACAACAATCACGCTCTAGCTTAACGAGGGGCACAAAACTTTCTAACACAGCAACAACTGACATGCCTAAAAATCCTGGTAGAAAGGGAAGCGTCCCTTCGACGTCTAAAAGATCTCACCCCAAGCTAACAACACTCAACACTCAACACAAATGAAGAAACTTCAAGAAGAAAATATCGCACTACACAAGAAGAACTCAAAGTTACTAGAGGCAAATGCGGCTTTACAGGCACAACACCGCCAGTTTGAGACTGACGTCGCCTTTTTTAAAGATCAAATGAAAGCCTTATGGCAGAAATCGGCACCCCCTCCGGTTTCTGACGCCGACGACAAACAACTCTGTCACAATTCAAGGGAACCAACTCAGGAAGAGCACTTCTCGAATCCAGCAACTGCAGAACAAGAACTCCTTCTTGTAGATCTGCCCACAGAGAACCGGTTTTCATTGTTGCAAGAAGAAACCCCAGAGTTAAACAGCAGAAACACACTCCCGCCGCCTCTCCCGGAAAGTCACGCAAGAGATGTTTCCGATGACAAGTCAAATACAGTTACTCCAGGTCATGTAAGAGCCAATCTTGATGACAACAACACTCGCGATGGAACAACACAAACACGGCAAAACAACAACAACAAATTACGGCCTCGTAGACCAGCTAGTGATGGTACACCACCAAACGCAGCTAACACAGCAGTCATCCTGTGTGACTCCAACGGTAGATTTTTAAACACGAAAAAGATGTTCCCACCCTCATACACTGCGCAATACTTCCGCTGCCCAAAGATTGAGCATGCACGGGCCTTGATACAAAACGAAATTACTGATTCTCCTCAACTCATCGTCATACACACGGGAACAAATGATCTAGAACTGACACACACAGCGGATGAACTGATATCTGAAATTACCACTATGATTACAGAAGCCTCAACAAAATTTCCCTCTAGTAATATTATCTACTCAACACTGCTTCCACGAGCAGATGTTTCATCTCAAAACATTGCTTACATTAACGAAAAAATTTGCGTTCAATGCTCAAAGTTACCAAATGTGCGCCTGGTCACTCATGAAAACGTATTTGCAAAAGGCCCAGCTGTCTTATATGACAATAAACATTTACAAAGACGTCACATTGGTTTATTTGCGGTCAATCTAGTAGAAGCGATTCGTGGTAGAACGAAACCAGCACGATTAATTAGCAGCCAAACAAGGTCCCCGCCCCGTCAACAAAACAGAGTAATCCCGGGAACAGTACCTCTTGGAACATATGCCTCATACAGCAGCGCAGTCAAGGGCTTTCCCACAGAAATGCCTCGCCATCAACAAGGACCTTACATTCCCATGGTTCCACAGGCTCAACAGCAAGAGAACCGCTTATATGGACAATCACCGAACAATCCCGTAATAAACAATTCAGTTCATCCTCAGAATAAAGACTCATCTGTAGAAGTTCCAAGAGAACTAATATCCTTTTTTAGATTCATTAAATCGTTTATTTAGCTTTAAATTATTTACCAGAATGGCCATAATCCGATTAGCAAAGAATCGATAGATCTTCGCGGACGATGGCCAATTGCTTGCATTACACAGGCAAATTGTCTTTTCTCGCTTGGAATATAAATGGGTTTTCTTCTAAATCAATTGGGGACAAATCACAGAACACAGATTTTTTAAATATGATTAATAATTTTGATTTCATAATTCTCTCCGAGACTTGGAAATGCACAGATGTTGAAATATCAGGTTATAGATCAGTAATCCAAGATTCTATTAATTCGAGAAAAGGTGGTCGTAACTCCGGTGGTATTGTTTTACTTTACAAAAATGCATTACATGATTGGATTTCAATTGTGAAAAAATCACCAAATTTTCTATGGTTTAAGATCAACAAAGATTATACTAAAACCAACAAAGATATATATACATGTGGACTTTACATTCCTCCGCACAACTCGAGATATTTTGATAATGAATTATTTGAAGAACTTGAAACGGACATTGCACTTTTTTCCTCCCATGGATCGGTTCTTCTTATGGGCGACTTTAATTCAAGAACAGGGAAATATTCGGATAGTATCTGTCAAGAAGGGTCGAAAGTTATTCCAAATGACCGATCTGAACTTTCGCTTAATCCAACTCAGCGAAATAGCTTTGACAATGAAGTGAACAATCACGGAAAAAGACTTCTTGAAATATGTAAAAGCGCCGATCTCAGAATATTGAATGGAAGAGTCAGTGGTGACTCTTTAGGGAGAGCTACCTTTCACGGGAGAAATGGTATAAGTGTAATTGATTACGCACTGTGCGATCAAGATTTATTCTTAAATGTTTCAAATTTTATAGTAAAACAGCCCACGTCATTATCAGACCATAGCCCTATAGTGACTTGGCTAAATATTAATTCGACCAATTCTGATACATGTATTCAAAAAGGATCGCATAATAACATCAACTCTTTAACGCGCATATCAAAACAGTTTGTTTGGGAAAGCGATTCTACACAGAAATTCAAAGATGCTTTACGCTCTCCAGTTATCCAAACTCTCATACAAGATTACATAGACGAAAGAGCACATATTGACGATGCTAACACTTCCCTTGATAAAGTAGAAAATATTTTTAACACAACTGCAAGACAATGTTTAAAGATTAAAACTACAAAACAGCGTAAGCGTATCCAGTCATCGTCAAACAAAAAATGGTTTGATCGGGAATGTAGATTAAAAAGACATGAATTGAGGAAATTGGCAAACCAAAAACACAGAGACCCCCTGAACTCAATTTTACGTGAAAATTACCACGTCGTTCTTATGCAATACAAAAGTTTACTTAAATCTAAAAAGAACGACTATTGTAATAGCAAGCTGCATAACTTGGAGGAAGCAGTTAACAATCCAGATGCGGCTAATTTTTGGAAATGTTTAAAATCAATGGATGACACTATTAAAAAAGAAGATACTCCTTTAGTGTCAGAAGAAAATTGGCTGCGATATTTTGAATCTCTTCACTCCAATGATCGACTTAATCCCATTCAAGAGAAAATCTGTAACGAACTTCAAGAAGAAGAAGTCCGGAAAAAACAATTTCGGCCATTAGATCACTTGATTACCGAAATTGAAATACGAAAAGCTGCCAAAAAGTTAAAGAACAACAAATCTTCTTATTCAGATAAAATTAAAAATGAAATGATTAAAGCAAGTATCAACGACCTTATGCCCGTATATTACAAACTTTTCAATGGAGTTCTAAATTCAGGTTCCATGCCTCAAACATGGTGTGGTGGTCTCATAACGCCAATTTATAAATCGGGTGGAAGAAGTGATCCGTCAAATTACCGTGGTATCTGCGTTTCGAGTTGTCTGGGTAAACTGTTTTGTTCTATTTTAAACCAAAGGCTTCTCGAGTATTTCAACACCAATCATATATTACACAAGTCACAGATCGGCTTCATGCCTAAC
Organism: Oculina patagonica; assembly: GCF_052425735.1. Taxonomy (NCBI): domain Eukaryota; kingdom Metazoa; phylum Cnidaria; class Anthozoa; order Scleractinia; family Oculinidae; genus Oculina; species Oculina patagonica. The sequence goes on from NC_135762.1 coordinate 1,331,836, forward strand.
AATCGAACAGCAGACCATGTTTTCACACTCCGAACTTTGATAGACAAGTACGTCCATAATCACAATGGCAAAATTTATGCTTGCTTTGTCGATTTTAGAAAAGCTTTCGACTCAGTCTGGCATAATGGGCTTTTAAGTAAGTTATTGCAAATTAATTTAGGAGGATCCTTCTACAATTTAATTAAAAGCCTTTATTCTAAGTCTTCTTGTTCGATAAAAATTGATCAGTATCAGACACGACCCTTTCAATATATGAGAGGTGTACGACAAGGTTGCGTTTTAAGTCCACTACTTTTCAACCTTTATATTAACGATTTACCGTTCTCATTTGAAAATATTCTGTCTGATCCTTTTGTCCTACCAAACGGTACAAAATTAAACGCTCTATTATATGCCGACGATTTAATTATTTTATCACGTTCGAAAACAGGTTTGCAAAACTGTCTTAACACATTAGACACATACTGCAACACGTTGATGTTGAGCGTAAATCCCAAAAAAACCAAGATAATGATTTTTCAAAAACGTGCGAAAAAATGTACTGAACATGTATTTTACATAGGAAATCAAACAATTGATGTTGTACAAGATTATACTTATTTAGGAACCAAAATATCTTCTACAGGAAATTTTAAAATCTCACTTGATCACCTAAAAGAGAAAGGACTTCATGCACTTTTTAGTTTGAGACGACACACAAATTTTAGTAGATTGAAACCTTCTCTTGCCTGTAAAATCTTTGATACAATGATATCTCCAATTCTGCTCTATAATAGTGAAATTTGGGGTGGTTATGTAAAATCTGATTTTAAGGCCTGGGATGGTTCACAAATTGAAAGAACACATCTACAGTTTTGTAAACGCTACCTTGAAGTAAGTAATAAGGCTTCTAATGTTGCATGTAGAGCTGAGCTTGGTCGATTTCCTCTCCTTATCACCATTAATCAAAGAATCCTCAACTATTTGATATATCTCCAAGAAAAGCAACCGGATTCTTTTGTTAGACAGTCTTTTTTAATTTCATTAGAACTTCACACCGCTGGTAAAAATAGTTTTTACTCTAATCTTATGAAGATATCCGAATATTTTAATTTTGGTAATTTTAATCCTGATTTAGTAGACACCGCAAAAGTGACAATGTTTCTGCAGTCAATGAAACAGAAATATATTTCGTATTGGCAGCATACTCTACAGCATTCCCAAAAACTAGAATTTTATAGATCTTTTAAGAACGAATATGCTACCTCCAATTATCTAGAGTTAACTAGGAGAGTTTCTGGTAGGAGAACATTAGCTAAATTACGTATTAGTAATCATAAGTTAATGATCGAACTAGGCAGATATAACAATACACCCAGACTTAATAGGCTCTGCCCGGTCTGTGATTGTAATAAAACCGAAGATGAAATTCATTTTCTCTTTTATTGCTCCAAATATACAACAATAAGAGATAACTTTTACAAGACAATACAGCCTATCATCTTAAATGTCAGCCAACTACCAGTGCCTGACTTGATTTTAGAATTAATGAATTCTTCCGATCATTTTGTGACCATTCAATTTATTAAATTTATATCATCTTGTTTTGATTTACGTAACAAAATACTATCAATGTAATTTATTTTATATGAATCATTTTTGTTTTTTACTATATATTATCATTTTATTATTTTTATTATTATTACTACTAAATAAGTTTACGCTTTTGCAATATTGTAACAAATTTACAGTCATGCAAATAAAGCTTGTTGTTGTTGACCAACAGCCAAGAATACCTATCGATGAGCGGGTACCCGTAAAATCATTCTGAACCATTGCCCAATGCAAGACCGTTCTTTTTAAAAGAGATGCACCCCCACATAAAAGTTTGCCAAGGGTGCAGAGGGTCACTTTAATCAACATCAGGAACGATTTGCAGTCCTCCTTTTGATTTTTGTGTTGCCCGAAAGGAACGGCGATCATTCAGGAACCGTGGAACAGGGCTGCTCAGCACCCCCTCTCGGGAAACGGATGAACACTGCCATCTTCGCCTGGCGTGTATTCAGAAACAAGAGCCTTCGTTTATTCTGCACTCTTTTTTAATCCCTGTAGGTCTGCCCCTGACTCGTCTCCAGTCGTCTCTTATGCGAAAATTGGGATGATTCCCTCCGTGTTCAACAGTTGACTCAAGACGGACTCAAAATACGACTGGGGAAGAGTCAAGAGTCTGCCCCTCACGGAATGCCATAAAACCTACCTCGAGCAAGAGTTTGGTTTCGATGCCAGTGAGATTTGATTCATTTGACTGGGACACTGGATAGCTAGGCGACCCGTTTCCGCTCTGAGCCCCTTTCTTCTGGCACTGCCGATCTAGTTCGCGTTTCTTGTTTATATTGTTGAGTTTCTCATCTGTGCTCACCACGTTTGGAATGTTGTTTTTTTTTCTTGAACGTTTCTTTACCTAGTAAGTTTCCACACCACTTTTAGTGACGATGTTATTCGTTGATTACTCCCCACACGATTACATCTAGTTGGCCGTCTCTGTTTTTTAAAATCTGAATGCAGCGGCTAACAGGATGTTTTTGAAGAAATAGTGGCAAACACAGTATTGCTTTGTTTCCCGGGGGGGGGGGGGGAGTACTCCCATAAATTTCGGATAGGGGTGTGCCGTCAAGGTTCTTAAACCCTGACCCTATTTAAGGATAAAGAAAGCGAAAATTGATACCCTTTTTAAGGCCCAAAACCGAAAAATGACACCCTATTCAAGGGAAGGAGAGGCGTTCCGTGACGACCTAAATAACGGCTAACCGTGCACGGCAAGACACAAATCTTTATAAAATCGCTTTACTAATACCTGAAGAGAAAATTCAGTTTTCAGATATCTTTTTCTCGTTTAGCTGGGCGTTTATTTTAGCTAATAGAATTAAGGTACCCTATCTAAGGATCACAGCGGGAACACATTGGCAAAAGGGGCAAAAATGATACCCTATTTAAGGACCGAGAACTTCAAAAACCATACCCTATCGGGCTGCACATACCTATATAGGCCACATATGGGAGTACCCCCCCCCCCCACCCCGGGCTTTGTTTTCACAAAGCTTTGCGTTTCTAAGATATGGCGTTTGACATATTTAAAAATTGACAAGAACAGGTAAGTTGTGTTCACGAAAGCGGCATTGAACAATTATGCCAGGCCTTTGAGCATTTTTTACATCTTATTGCAAACTTGTTACTGTTTTAACTGCGTTTTTTTTAAAACTCATTTCTAACGACACCAAACACCGAAAATAAATTTTTAAGCTCCAATATACCCACTGAATCGCTCAAAGGACGAATTTTTCCAGTGAACTTTCAAATTCATTTTCTCAAGCTCTGATAAAAAAATGTCTTTGGTGTTTTTCACGGATTATATTGGTACTCGATTAATATAACATTAGTTGAGTAAGTCGATGGTAGCATGGTGATAATAACGCCTTGCTGGGGGTGTGTTCTAGGCTTTGTTGAGGTATGTAAAGGTTCTGGAAGGTGTTCCGGGGGTTTTCTGGAAGGTGTTTCGGGGTGTTCCTGGTTTTTCATACTGTTCCGGGTGTTCCGGGGTGTTCCGGTGTTCCTGAAATTACTACATGACGGAAACTGGTTTATCTTCGGAAAAGTTGGAAAATGATCGGAAATGTTCGTAGGGCCTTCGAACAACGATCAGAGAATCTTCGGAAATCTTCGGTCAAGAAACTGCCCAGAAAACAAAAAGTTGCTAGAACGGAAAAGAGTTGCTTCAAATCTGAAAACCTGCATAGTATTTTTGGTTTTGGGAAAGTCTTAGCACCCCGTTTCAAAACGCTCCGCGGCCTCTGAACGCGTATCCAGTTCGCGACCAGACACAGCAATAATAAACTTTCAAACAGTTCGAAGAAGTTTAATCAAACTTGAGGTTGAAATCATGGTTGAGGTTTAAACTGAAAAACAACATAAACAAAAAACTATGAAACACAAATTAACAAGTAGCGAGCAAACAGGCGAAAACATAATACTCACATTTTTCTGGCGCTGTGGCTGCGAAATGTCACTCTGTAGAAACAACAGGCGAAAACTGCAGAAATCTGCGCTCGTACAATACGGTGAACACCAAGATGAAACTGACGGTTAACGACGCTGAAAATTTGAATATAAAGTAAACAAAAATGCTTATGCTATCTGTGTGATGTAATCCGATGCTAACTGACACCCAAACTCTTACGGAGATTCCTAAGGGACCAAAACAGGTCAGGTGTAAGATCCAACACTCGGGACCAAAAGCGGCCGAATTTTGATCTTCACGTAATTGGAAATTATTTTTATGCGCGGCAAGATTGAAAGAGTTTCGTTTCGATAGAAACGGGACTTAGGTTTCCAGGTAGTAACCGACAAATAGCTACCATTACATTAACAGTTTTAGCACTGGACAAGACACCGTTTTCAGTCCTATGACTTCTAAACTTAGAATCCGCGCTGTCAACGAGCTTGACTATAATGACTTTATCTTAACGTTTGGCAATGTTGTTGAGAAGACACCGCTTTGTGCGGCCGCGGTGTGTACTAAAAGGCCTTTCTCGTCCTTTACCAGTTTCGCGGCAGCGATGTGCCAGTTTATTGACAATCTCCCCAACGATGGAAAAGCAGCGATTTTGCGTTGCTACCTTGATCTGGTTGTCCGCTGGGAATCTTTATCATGTGAATCCCAGAAAGAGCAGACAGAAGCCGGTATCCGAACACTGAACATCAAGGACATTCAGCAATTGAAACATTATACCCGACTATACAAAGAGAAGTTTGGCTTTCCCTTTGTTATTTGCGCTCGTTTGAACAAGAAAGATGCCGTTATGGGGCAGATCAGAGCACGTCTGAACAACAATGGCGATGAAGAGTTAAAGTGTGGGATTGAAGAAGTGAAAAAGATCATGTTGTTGAGGATGAAAGATTTGGTTGAATGCGAAAGCTCAAAACTCTAGTGATCTCCAGTTGCCTCATATCCGCCTGTGTGGACGCAAGTTTTCTTCGTGAGGACTGAACTTCCCAATATAGCATCCCTTAAGTAAAGAAGCCTCGACCAAACGCTAACGCAAGTGGACGCAAGTAGCCGCAAGTTCAACTTGCGTACAGACTTGCGTTGGGTGGCCAAACGGACACGCAAGTTAAGTTGCAAGATTGCAAAAAGTCATTTAAAATGTTATGAAGTGCTGAATTTAGTATTTGAAATAGACTACAAAAATGCGTTGACTTGCGATGGGTGGGCAAATGGGGAAAAAATTGCGTTAACTTAAATGCAAATTTGATCTTTACCAAAGTGAACGCAAGTCAACGCAAGTGCATGCACGCAAGACGCAAGTGGACGCAAGTGGATACTTGCGTTGCCGTTTAGGTCGGGATTTACTCATTTGTAAAACATAATTACTGGGAATGGCGGAAAATAAAACTTAATGCAGTGATGGAAAGATGAAAAAAGCAAAAAATGAAGGACACACTGTAAAACTTATTAAAGACAAACTTTATATAAATGGCCAGCGCTACAGGGGAACATCAGCCAACGAAGAGTTGATTCTAAATCGGATGAATGTCACTGGACCAAGCTAAGTCTGGATTAAATCGTCATTTAATTTAGAGATCCTTATTCTAACAAACTAAAACCTTAGTTATGTATATATTATTTGATATTTTAACCTAAATCACTGTTACTAACGAGAGTAAATCATGTAATTTTTGCGATTGCGAAATAACCCAAGATCAAAGGTCGATAGCATGCAACATCTGCAATAACTATTATCATAATAATAGGCATTGTTTACGTTTAACAAATCTGTCTTGCACAGATAGACAGCTTTCTTGAAACATCCGAAAATGGAATATCTTTACTTAATTGACCAAAGCAGGATAGAAAATACCGTAAAATTCCGGTTATAAGCCCCCCCGCTTATAAGCTCCCCCGGTTATAGGCCCATCAACCTGGAAAAACAAAAAAATACATCCGGTTATAAGCCCCCCCCCCCGGATATAAGCCCCCCTCTACCGGATGACAGTATTGAACAGGGCTAAATGTTGCTTTTTGTGCGTTTTTAACTTAAAAACGTATTTCGAACAACACTCCCGAAGCTCGTTTCGAAACGTTTTTTTCCTTCCGCTTATAAGCCCTCCCGAATATAAGCCCCTCCGCTTATAAGCCCACCCAAAAACCCTTACGAAGTTGTATAAGCCCAGGGCTTATAACCGGAATTCTACGGTATTGTGTTTAGCCCATATCAACATGATCTACTAGAAGTCCAGGAGAATATCAATGACAGAGATATAGTACCAAATTCTACATCTCAATTCTACACATCACCTGACTGATTTAATAGTTTAGTCGCAAAAAGACAACTGACTGAGAACAAGTTATCTTTTTTACATTTAAATATTAGAAGTATAAGAAATAAGTTTGACGCGTTGTTAAATTACTTACATTTGTTAACCCATAAATTCTCAATAATTGCGCGTACTGAAACTTGGTTAAATGATATGTATGGTGACAATTTTAAAATCCCTGGGTAAAACTTAACTAAAGTTAACAGGCAAAATAAAGGTGGAGGGGGGATTTGTATTTTTACTAGGGATTATATTAAAATCAAATTACGAAATGATCTAGTCAATGAAGAGAACAATAGCAATACTGAATTTCTGTTTATTGAAATATTAAATGAAAAATGTAAAAATATTATCGTTGGCATAATGAATCGACCCCCAAGTAGCAACTTCAATAGCCCGTTTTAAAAATAGATAAACTAGAATGAGAATCTAGTTGTGGTATTGATGAAATTAGAAGCAAAGTTATAAAATATGTGGCTCTTTAAGTATCTGTTCCATTAACTCACATTTTTAATCTGACATTTTCTACCGGTGAAATCCCAAATGATCTTAAAGTAGCATTGATAACACCAGTGTATAAGGCATCCGAAAAAAATGTATTTTCGAATTATAGACCGATCTCCGTACTTCCATTTTTTTCTAAGAAATACTTGAAAAACTAATGCATAAAAGACTGACTGACTATATAAATAAAAATGGAATATTTACTGATCGTTAGTATGGATTTCGAAGTAAAAGTTCTACTAATCATGCGATAATTCTGATAATTGAACTTGTCGATAAGATAACAAAAGCCATTGAAAATAACGAATTCACAGTAGGGATATTTCTTGATTTATCAAAAGCATTTGACACGGTAAATCATAATATCCTTCTAAAAAAACTTTATTTCTATGGTATTCGTGGCAAATGTCATGCTTGGATCAAAGATAATCTTTCCAACAGAAAACAAATTGTTAAATATAATAACATAAGGTCAAAAAGAAAAGATAATTACTTGTGGGGTCCCACAAGGATCTATTCTTGGACCGTTACTATTTTTAATATACATCAACGACCTTACCGACTCAACCAGTAAACTATCTACTATTCTATTTGCTGATGATACTCATCTTTTTTGTTCAGGTAAAGACCTGCTAGAAGAACTAGAATTGTTATTAAATGAGGAATTAGCTCATGTCCAAGAATGGCTAATGCTAAATAAACTAACTCTAAATGTAAAAAAATCAAATTTTATTATTTTCAAATCTCATAAAAGGAAACTGAAAAAACATATGAGTCTAAAATTAAACAACGAGATGCTACAGTGGGTTGAACACACCAAATTTCTGGGAATCATAATTGACCAACACCTGACGTGGAAAACCATATCGATTATGTCACTAAAAAGATCATAACAACTACAGGTGTGTTTTGTAGAATTCGCTTTTACATTAGTCAACCACTCCTGAGAATGTTGTACTATAGTTTAATATACCCATACCTTTATTATGGAAACATCGTATGGGCTACTGACTTATCCAACGCGGTTGGAAAAGTTGTTTAAATTACAGAAGAAAATATTAAGACTAATAACCTTTTCATCATACACTGCACCATCCCTTCAACGTTTTAAGAAACTAGATATTTTGAATATACACCAAATAAATGATCTACTTATCGCCTCAATCAGTTTCAGCCTTACTAGCAAATCCACCTTATTTTGAAGACTTCTGCATAGAGAACTCTAAAGTGCATAGCTATAATACTAGAGGATCAAAGCAGTTTCACAAGACATTTAACAGAACAAACTATGGGAAATACTCCACTAGGGCCGGAAAAGATAATTAACATCTGGAATGAAATACCAAAGACTATCATATGCTCTGCATCTTTAAAAACCTTTAAAACGAAAATGAAGCAATTCTTTTTGCAAAATTGATACTGAAATAGATCTTATTTTGTTAATCGACTACTCTTTGGCCGATCTTGCGTACCGTGGAACTCCTTTAAATCAATTTCCTTCCTTGACTTTCTGTAACAGTTTCTATGACTGTCACCAATCATTGTTCAGTGACAAAAGTTTCTGTGGATCTTTCCTCTGAAAATATGGCCGAGATCGCTTTTGATCGGTTTTGATGAAGACTGTTAAAAAATAAAAGTAAAAAAGTAAACTTTCATTTAAACTAAAAATATATTATTTATTTAATAGACTTAGATTAATTTTTTTCCTAGATGTTAACTACTGCATCGGTGTCGCCGCCGTTATTGCTTAATTTTGCTACAGGGACATGTTGCAAAACCGTCCACACGAGAATCCCTGCAACATTTTGTGCTTGCGACATGTCCCTCCGATCCGAAATTGAACGAACTGAACTCTGTGTAACATGCCGCAGAAACAAAATTGCCGCAAAATTCGTGTTGCATGAAATTATCAGCACAAACAAGGGTACGCGTCGCTGCGACAAGTTAACGTTCCTTTGACATGTTCCCGCTACATTTTATTTTTGTGTGTACATATTGTGATTTTGTCGCTGCTACATGTCCCCGCTACACGTCCCGGCCGCTACATGTCTCCACAGTGTAAACAGAGATAATGGTGTGAACTACACATATTTTTGTCGCTGCTACTTAAGCCTGTGAGCAGACTCTCTATTCGGGTGCAACGGTGAATCTCTCTTCGAGCGCCGAAGGCGCGAGTTTCGGTCGCCCAGCGCCTTACTTCACTCCCAAAACTGGCGCCCGGTTGGCACTCGCGGATTCGCGTGTTCGGCGCTCGAAAAAAGATAAGAGAGCCTGCTCACAGGCTACGCTGCTACATGTCGCTGCAACATATCCCTCGTGTGTAAGCACCTGATAGTCAATCAGAATTAGCTAGAGTTGGCAACTTGGGATTTCTTACCTGACCATTCCGCGTCTTACATCCTATGCGTGACAAAATGGAAGAGCGCTTTCTAAGCTTTTTTTTTCAACTCTTTATGCGAAGTCATCACTTCGAAACGAATGTGTGCATGAAAACAGTGGTGTTTTCAGATATTCGGTCGCGGAATTTTTATTTACTATATTTAGATCTCTTGACCGCGGCCGTAGGGCGAACAACGTAAATAAAGAAAACGCTGTTATGTAATAGTTCTGCCCACGAGTGTATGTTTGTCTAAAATGGTGGGAACCGGGAGAAAAAAATTAACACTACATAATATTTTGTTTTTGAAAAGCACAAGTCGACGCAAGGCACTAAGTAAGGACAGTAGGGCCTGATACAGGATAGCCTGCGAGCTGGCTCAACTACGGTCACACGCGCGAGAAGTGAAGAGCGCTTCCACGAGCTAGGCGATACGGCGGGGAGGTGACCCTGGATAGGCGCCGCTCGCTGTAGCCTCTTCGCCGCGCGTAAATTTCCCAAACGTCAGCCTCACAGGCTAGATCCAGAAGTACTGAAAAGATACCCATGCGGGATATCCAGAACCTTTGCGGGTTTTATTAGAACTGGGCTTATATTTGTTTTAAACGATTTTCTGGTGTTCTGATTCTTGTGGGATATGAAGGGGATTATTAATATCGGGTTGGAAAGTCTTGTTGTCGTTTGAAAGGGATATACATGCGTACAACTTGAATAACGCACCGGTTAGTAAAATTTCTAAACCGATAATGTCGGTCAGTGAGACACAAAACAAGTTCTCGAAAGTTCTACAAGGACTCAAGCATCTGAACTACTTCTTTGTCCGCGCTTTGCTCTCCGAGTTCGCGCTCTGACTGTATTATAGGCCTCTATTTATCTTACTCACTACTGGCCCTAACGGAGAAAGCCTGACGCCCAAGAACGAATTTCAGTTGTACATCCTTTGGCCCGTTTCAAACGCCGTACGGCCGTGAGAACTATTCCGGAACTATTAAAATTCAACTGACTTGTGAAAGTTTCGCTTTAGCACGGCGCCGATCGCGGCACGGCTTTTGTCGGCAGGTCTATATTAAAACACCGGTGTTATCCGGCTGTTGTGTGTAAAAGTTTTGAAAGATCTGATTTACCATGGGTGTAAACTTGAATCAAGATATTTTGTCTCTTTGCCTAATCAGAGCATATATATTCTAACGACCAAAACAATATTATAGGGCCCTTTCAATTAGAAGGATTTTTTTGCGGTCGACATTTGAAAGCTGATTGTGCCGTGGGGGCTTTCTTTCGGTGGGGTTGCATTGTTTTCGGAATTTTCCGGTGCGGTATTTGGCGGGAGTCTGTGTTTCAAAACACGTGTCGACTCACGTTTTCTCGATTAAAGCTTCCCGTGAAATGTCGTGACTGCGACCGTGACCGCACCTAAACCCTCTCGTGATTGGTGTGAATTGTTTTCACTCAGCCAATCAGAACGCTCAATAGTAATGAACAACTGTAGCCTTTGTCCTCACGCGCGATGACCTTCAAGTGCAGTGAAAGGTAAAAGCGTGTTCGATCTACAAAAGGCCAAGGACAACAGATGTGAACGAAAGTTGCACAGGTAGTTCGTCCGTCAGCAATTTTCTGTTTGGCCGGCTGCGTCGACACGCGGAATATTTCCTCAAATCGTCCTCAATCGTTGTTGTGAAGTGGGGCGAAAGTGAACGTTGGCGGGAATTCATTCATTTAGTTCGTATTTCAGCGAGTTGGTGAACTATGACCGCCGGTAAGTTTAGCGACGATAATCAGCGAATTATTCGCCTTTCTGTCCCTCGAACGTTCCTCGTAATTTATTTCAAAACCAATTTTTTTATTATTTTGGAATTCGCGTTTATGTGTGTAGTGTAACAGAAAAAAGATTCTTGTTTACATTTTCGCTGGTGTTTTGCCTTGATGACTGGAATGCTGTGCCATTTCCTTAAATATTTTCACACCAGTGTGAACAGTTTCATGACAGTAAAAACGTTAATAATGCAATGACTGAAAATTTCAAGCTCAGGGTAATTTTTCTAATGAATATACCTGATTCTTTTGAAGATTTAATGAAATAATTGTTCGCCTTTCACCAACGCCAGCTCTCTCTCATACTATACCGCACACTCGTGTAGGTATCAGTAAAATTACAAAATTCACGTTTCGGTTTTGATTTTTAATATGCAGAGTCGTTCAGGAGTGATTTTTTTCGGCGCAGCCCAGTTCTTTCAAACACAGCTTTAAAACAAGTATGGGGAGACTGCCTTGTTTGTGGAGACCGTGGTACTGGAAAACATTACGGCATTGTGGCTTGTGAAGGCTGCAAGGGTTTTTTCAAGAGGAGCGTGCGAAAAAATCTGAACTACAGTTGCCAGGGGAATGAAGCTTGCCCAGTTGATAAAATCCACAGAAATCGGTGCCAAAGATGTCGACTGAACAAATGTCTTACCATGGGCATGAAAAAGGAAGGTAACTGATTTTAATTTAAGGAGTTATATATTAACAGTATTTTCTGCTTTGCCCAACGTCAGCACTGGCACAATTCCCTGACCTCAAAGATTGACTGAGTTTGACGAACGAAAAAACTCTTGAAGTATTAATGAAGGCTTTCGTGCGATTCGGCCCTTAGAAAGCGTTACATGTAAATAGTCATTTTATTTTGTTAAAGATAAGAAAAATGAAACAAGTTGAAGTTTGACAGTGATTTTATTTTCAGGGTAAATTGTCAAAAATTAACAAGAAACGACTCACTCAACTACGGAACGCAGGGTCGAAAAATTTTATATAATGCCTGGCATGATTCAGAACTGTAATTCAAAGGAGAAAAGTTCAAATTTTTCCAGGCCAACACCATCTATAGGGCTGTTACAGTGGAATTCCGATTTTTTGAATCTCCAAGGGAAGCGAAAATAGGTTTCGGAAATCTAGTGTTTGACTGACTGAGAGCAGCGGTCAATGGAAACGACTTTTTGTTCGAGTTACCGGGAAATTCGAGAAGTTGAGGTTCGAGAATTGAGATTCTATCGTTCCTCGTGCCGAGGACGTTCTTTGGTAAATCAAAATTCAAAAGCCAAAAAATCACGCCAACTTTGAAATGTTACAGCCCTAATTCTCGTGGCCGGTGGTAAGGTATTCACGTGTTCTGATCGGTTTGCATGAGGTTTTCATTGAAATTTTCTTTTTATTGACTCAAAATATTAATAGCTCTTCAAAATTGCAATATTTAGCGAGTAAAGCGAAATGTTTTATAGCTGTTTTTACGTTTTTGCTTTAAAGGAAGAATATTTTCATCGGGTTTTGTCAAAACTACTTTTGTGTCATAGGCTAATTTGCATAATCACGTGTAAGGCCATAAGTTTGTTTGAAGCCCAGAACATTTCCGCACGTGTTAGCGTTGCGTGAGTGTTTCTTCTTCTGCGCGAGCGAGTCACGAACCTAAGAAGTGTCTTACAGAAAAGTGTTGTAGATTTAAAGAACCCATCCAAGCGACATCAGCCTGTGGGCTACTTTTAAAACTTACTGCAGTAATTAATTTCTGTGCTGCTGCAGAAAACTCTTTGCCTTGTGCAATTTAAACAAAATTCTGCAGGGTTTAAATGTTACATAACAGTCAGAGTTCTACAGGCTAGGGTCCAAATTTACATAACAGTCACATGTAAGACACAAACATCATGACAGTTGCTCACATGTTGCATGTGTTTTTCTGCCTGAGGAACAGTGACAATATCCCTGAACACGTGTCAATAAATTATAACAAGGCTTGTTTTGGAGAATTTAAAATGAAAAAAAAAATTGAAGACTGAAATGACTATATTTATTAACGGGTATATCTTGTAGGCTCGTTGTATAAATATGTGTTTCTTGCTATTAGGTTTCACACACTGAGCTGAATAATTTTATTTCCAACTTTCGTGATAACTGCCCAAGTTCAGTTATGCTTCAATTCCTAAATCCCGTCCATTGGGTTGTTTACACCGTTTCATAAATGACACAACATGATAAAAATAAACACCTGTTTTGGAGGATAATGTTTATGCGGTTGACTGAAAGGTCAATCTCTGATACTAGATGTTACATAACAATAAGTACATGAAAATAACTACATGTATATGCAAGCAACACGTGTTGGTGAACACTGACAGGTGATGTTCAGAGTAGAGCAGCTTATTAGTTGCATAAGTGATGGCTAATGGGTCAAGCATCAGGGTCTTATTAGTCTCTTGAAAAGAAAAGTGCAGCACAATGCATGTATCAAAAATTTATGTTTCTCTGAAGTGGGTACCAAAGCGGGGATTGTGATCCAGTTTCTCGCACACGTATACTTGAAACAGCAGAATTCACGAATTACTTGTCTTTTCTAGCTATTTTCACACGTCACAGTTGAATTTTTGGCCTATTTTCATGCACAACGGTCTAATTTAATAATCCCTTTGCTACCCTCTCTGAATTCTCGGGGAGAATAAATTGTTATTTTGAAATACCGTATTTATTCGATTAAACGCTGCCCTCGATTAAAAGCTGCCCTCGAATAAACGCCGCATTTTAGCGCAAAAATATAAATAAATGCCGCCCTCAAATAACGCCTCATCATGATGCAGCGTTTATTCAAATAATAGACTCAATAAGCAAATCCAGTAATTATCAAGCTTGAGCAAGCCTGAAATAATTATTTTCCTTGATTGTAACAATGTTTTAAGAAATTGAAAATGACTTTTGAGACCAGCACTACAACATGTTCCTGTTTTTTGTAGTTCAAATGTTCAGATACCATGCTATTATTTGCAAGAAATAAATTGAATTTTAAATAAACGCCGCCCTCGATTAAACGCCGCCCTCGAATAAAGGCTGCATTTTAGCGCAAATATATAAATAAATGCCGCCCTCAAGTAAACACCTCATTATGATGCAGCGTTTATTCGAATAAATACGGTAATTCATTTAAATCAGCAAAATGACAAAAAATTGAGAGTTGTGTGCTTTTCAACAGAGAAAAGCCAAGGTAGAATAAAGTAATATCTGGTGTAAATCCTGGGGCTTATATATTTTGTTCACAACATTGTTTTTGTTTGGCTTATTTTTGGCACAGGCTTGTATAGGAAAGGATTTTGCATCTGAAAAACTTTATGTGCATACTTGTAAGAGTGCTGCAAATATAAGGAACAAATCTCTAAACATGACAAATTATATGAAACAGGAAACACATGCAGTCACGATGAATGTCATAAGTCTCTGAGCATACCGCATAAAATTAAGAAAAGACACAAGCCCTACATGTACAACAGGGGGCTAATAATGTGTTGTTCCAGAAAATTTCCGAGTGTTCCCCCACAGCCGGAATGGTTTTTGGTTTGAAACTGCCCTCCACCACACCCTTCCAGAAATTTCAGTTTAGCCTCATACTTTCCTTAAAAAGTTTTGGCCTTTTAGACCCCACACTAGGCCACTGCCTTGGAATCTCCAGTGACCTTCTGAGTGGCAGGTTATATATGTTTGGGTCAACCACACAATCAGTAGATCGGTGGTTGCTAAGTCAGCGAACTTATAAATTGTTTTGTGGGATGGGGGGCTTAGTTACATGGATATGGAGTGGCATTTAATTATCAGGTCTCACTTTATTTAGCATAGTTAATTGGTAGAAAAAGTGAAAATATAAGGGGTTATGGATAGCAGGGCTTGAGACTAACTTTTTAACTCACTGGTTTACTGGCTAGTGACATGTCAGATTTTACTAGCCAAAAGTAATTTTTCACTAGTCAGGTATATTGATTTCTATCAAGAACAGTTGACTTTTCCGAGTTTTTCACTAGCCAAATGGCTAGTAGGAATGCTAAACCTGGTAGCCAAAACCTAAATTTTAGTAGCCTTTGGCTAGTTGGCTACCGTTAGTCTCGAGCCCTGGATAGCAATGAATATTTTGCCATAAGCCATTTGTGTGACTCAGGAGGACTCCTTGCTAAAGTACCCGAGTCATCTTGCTCTTAATAGTGTGGTGACTTGCTAATATAAGCTAGTGTTTAGTGTAACTGTACAATGTCTTCAGTTCTTGCTTTAATTCTCTTTTCCCCAGCTGTGCAGTGTGAAAGAAAGCCTATTACAAAACGCATGGAGAATGGCACAAATGAAAACCACCCGAGAGCTGCAAGTTTGTCTCCTGATCAGCATCATTCTGTTTATCCAGTTCACCAGGATAAGCCAGAAGTACAACCTCTCACACCAAACAGAATGTCAGTTTCATCCCCGACAAGCCCTTCTCACATATCACTTCCTGGTTTTCTTCCCACAGACCAGTATGATTGCATCATAAGCTCTGAACATCTCCAGTTTAAACTCAATCCTCCAACCCTTGGCGTGTCTTCCTTATCAATGGAATATGTTTATGAAATTGCCACTCGTCTTCTGTTCCTTACAGTTGATTGGGCACGAAGCATTCAGGCCTTTCGCAGTCTGGAAAATACAGATCAACTAGTCTTGCTACAAAGTACATGGTCAGACCTTTTCATGCTTGGAGTTGCACAGTGCTCTAGTTCTTTCCCCTTGTCGCCGTTGTTGACACTTGCCGCAGTTCAAATGGAACGCAGTGAGAGCAGCGAAGATCACAAATCGCCAGTGTTGCCAAAAGAGCCGAGCATGCTTGAGAGGATAATGAGTGTGAAGGACTTGTTGTTCAGTCTTGAGAAGCTTGAGTTGGATTCTGTGGAGTATGCATTACTCAAGGCAATTGTACTTTTCAATTCCGGTATGTACACATCATGTGGTCTTTCTTTTATCTTTGTTGAAAGTACTGTAGGGCAAGACACTTAACTCTCATAGTGCCAACTCCCTCAACCCAGGGTTGGGTACTGGCACATTTAATATTTGGGGTAAAATAAAAAACCAATGGACTAGCATTCTAGATGTAGTTGCATAATGCTATGGAAATCAGGGTAAGCTCTGGCCTGATGGGCCTCTAGGCCCGAATGTAGTCAATTACCTTCATTGTAACCTACATTTGAATCCTGATATGTTGAAGCTTCAAGGGGAGTGAAAAACTGGCTTGCACTATTGGGGATTTGAGTTATCGAGGGTAAAATAAGTTAAAAGTGGCCTTGAGGGAGATCAAAAAATGGTTCAAGTTAGTGGGAGGTTCGAGTTATTGGGGGTCCAGGATTCAACTGTACAGGTTGAGGGTTGAGGGTGCTCATCGTACCTTTTAGGGGTAAAATTTGTGGATTGGTTCTCATCTTAGGGTGTTAAAACCTAAAGTAACCTCTGCTAGAGTTGACACAATACCTTTTAGTTCATTGATCTGAAATATGACAGGAACGAGAAATAATTTCCAGTCATCAAATTGTCAGTGCCAGTTAATTTGTTTTTTTAGAATTGGTACCTCTTCAGATTGAAAATGAATTTGGGCCATGCCCATAGAATGAGATTCTGGTACCTTTTAGGAGTGTTTCTGAAATTTCCCAGCGAGCACCCCTGTCATTTTTATTGGGGAGTCCCCCCTGGGAAAAACTGTCTTATTTTTAACATTGTTATTGACATTTTTCTTATCTGTCTTTTCGTACAGATTGCTCGAGTCTGAAGAATCCTAAGCAAGTTGAAAGGCTCCAAGAAAAGGCACACTGCGCTCTCAAGCTTTATGTTGAAAAACAACATCCATGCAGCCCTGAACGATTTGCCAAGATACTTCTTCGACTTCCTGCCACACGAATGTTGACTCAGCGAGCTGCTGAGGAATTGTTCTTTTCTCCTTTGATTGGAACTGTCAGGATCGAGAGCATAATGAACAATATAATTTCTAACTCACTGTCATTTTAATATTAAAATACCCTGTCAAATTGAGTGCAGAAATAATTAAGTACTTGATTTGCTGTTAATATTCATACACCCTGATTTTCTTTAAAATCTTAACAAAAATTTGCTGCTGACATGTAGTACTGTGCTTTAAAATTGTTCCACCGCAGTACATGTTGTTTTGAGTTACCCTAATAAGAACATGAATCATAGGTAGGTAGGTCCGGTATGCATGCATGACTGTTAAACTGCTTATTATTATTATCTGGTCACAAACGGCCACTGAGATAGTTTCAATTTTTATAGGATTCGCGCTACAGTTCAACACCAATCATGCCCATAAAAAATTAAGCAATTTTTGTGAGAAGCTTATAAAATTTTGTTTCAAGCCTACTTACACAAGGCATGTAGAAACTGTACAAGAATTTGGCTTTATGACTTCAATGAGCAAAATATCTGAACATATACAGTATTTTATTTCTATCGGAATTCTGGGGGTGAGGGGTAAAGAAAGGGTGACACCATAAAAAAGATCTCTCAACGGCTGTTAATGCAAGATCGTTTTGTTACAGAGGAAAAGTCAAGCAAATGGCATCTCGAAGTTTGGGTTTTTCTTGATATTCTGCAAGAATAAATTTCCCCTATTTAACCATTTACAGAGCCTTGCTTCTATAATTGGATATTTGCGAAAAAAAATGCGTTTTAACTCAATCTACTTACGTATTCATTACGTTTCAAGTCGCAGCATTTTTTAATCTACTTTGTCTGAAGCTAGCCAAGCTCGGGCAATGAATGAAGATGGACTTGTGATAACAGATGATCCTTCATTCGAGCGCGGGAACCAGAACAGCTAACCTGACTAGATTCCGCCCCGCAGAAAATAATCCTTCAAAGAGATCTTAAAATTATTTTGCCCGTGAATTCCCGTAAATAATCCATCAAGCAAGAAATTTGGTTGGACTCGCAAGATCTTTTTGTATTCGACCTATAAAGTCAAACCCGACGCTTATGTAGCTTTTACCAAATGCGCGTAAACTAGGCGAAAAACAAAAGTGTTCAGGCTATCTGTTTTGAAAAAAAAAAAAAAAAATTAAGGAAAAGATTTAGATTAGTTGGCTCCCCGACTGGGCATTTTTTATTATATAAAAAAATAGGTTTCATAAAAAAAATCATATTTATTGGCACGGAAATAAATAAACCTAATTGAAACAATTGGTAATATAAGTTTGATAATAGTTGCATTTATTTGAACCAGACTCAAGATTGTAATTTATTTAGTCTGTGAAATAGTGTAATTAAGAACGTCAGTGAAAAAAAATAAATGTTTCTGTTTGCTATCTAGCTTTTCTTCAATATTAAGTAGTTGTGTTGTTTGTCTCCGTATTCTGGTGGGTATTTGAAAGAATTACACTTAAGATGAGGATTGAGTGTACCATGTAATGCTACAGTGATATGCGGGAGCGCCTTTTAACGCCGTTTACGTTCAATGCTAAAAATGTTTTGTTGGTGCCTTTTGCGGCCCATGCCGAATCATGCTTCTATAACAGCGCCTTTCCGTTACCCAGGAAATCTGCCACTGCACAGGTCTACCTTCTTTACATTTTAATAAGTAAAAAAAAAACCCACCCACCCACACCCTACCCCTCTCCCCAGATTAGACAGGTTCAAGCCGCATTGAAATTAAAACAGCTTTGCTTTTTTTCGTTGATGACCCTAAGTGTAGGAAAGTAAAGTATGGTTACTTTTGTTGGGGGGTCGACCATATTTCCTAGCGGATTTGGGTCCAAATCGAGGGGAGTCTAAATCCGCTGGGATACCGGCTGCTCGCGCTTGGGCCAAAGAAGCGTGTCTTTCATATGTTTTAGCACTATAAAGTCAATAAGCTTTCACGCATCAGTTAAAGGCCGTCATATCGGCTTACAGTGCCGGAAGGTCCCATAAATTGCAGGCTAAATTTCTGACGAACACCGTGTCAACCCACTTCCCGGGTTTCTTCGCGAGTATACAGCCAAAGCCTACTGCCTACTCTCTTACGGGACTTCAGTCATTTCCCGCCTTGCGGACGACACCTCGAGTCCTCGAGCGCTATTATACGGACACTAGATCTAGAAGCTGAAGACCCAGCGAGCAAGAATTACTGAAAATAACCCCCGATACTACGGACTTTCTCTATTACGGAAACCAACTTGTGGTCCCGAAGCCCGGGGGGGGGGGGCACTCCCAATATGAGCTTATGGTATGTGCCGCTGTGAAGGGTATGGTTTTCAAGCAGTTTAGTCTGGGATAGGGTATAGAAATCAGAAAGTTTTGTCTAGAAAAGGGTAGCATTGCCGGAAAACTGCTTTTGACAAATTAGTCAGAATAGGAAAGAACTCAGGAGAGAAGAGCTTTCCTAAACGTAAATAAAATCATCGCAGCATCGTTGTTGAAGATGGTTTTCCATTAACACTGATAGTGATCAGTTCAAAAAATGCAAGTCTGGGATAGGGTAGGGATTTACGGTGTCCCCGAAAAATCAGCTGAACATGGTCTGGTATAGGGCAAGGGCTTCAAATACCCAGCGGCACACCCCCACCCAAAAATATACAGGGTGCCCCCCCCCCCCGGGTCCCGAAGGCGTCCGCAAAAGTTAGAGATGACTGTATTCATCATGAATGAGTTGCGTGACGAAGCAAATTACACCAATTAAAGTCAATGTGAGGAGCTACTCCTTTTAAGCAGTTTCTCGGTATAAATATTACAAGTATCATGGTCGTTTTAGTAAGCTTTGCTACAGCCTCTCTATTTTTTCAACACAAAAGAACGCGCGAGAGAGAAAAATACGAAAAATTAGGGGGCTGTGAGTATATTAACTTTGCTTCCGTTTTAGCACTCTTCGTGTTCCGGAAATGGCTATCACATGGCAGGTGGTCACACAATATTTCCGTGTCTGCTCAGTACGTCACAAGGCGTTCCGCATTCATTTCGAAACTCGCTCGTTTGCTTCTTGCTGAGAGTTGAAAAACACGATGGATTCAAGTAGTTTCGAAAACATCAGGCGAGCTGTAAGCGAACGGAACTTTAAGGACGAGAAGTTAGACGCTCTAAGGACGACTCTCTCCTGCTCTTATGGATATCTTTCTGCCGATCAAGTCGCTCAACTCGTTCCGGAGTTTACCTTTGATGATGAAAAGGAAAAAGCCGTCGGGATTTGTGCTCCGCGGATGTACAGCATCACATGTGAGCAGGCTGCTTCAATATTGCGTGGTTTCTCGTTCGACAAATCGAAAATAAAAGCTTTGGAAGCTATTGCTCCCCACATCACTGATAACAACTTGTCGGCTTTGGACAGTGCGTTCAGTTTCCCGAGTGATAGGAATCGAGCGAAGGAGATTCTAATGAGTCAGCACCGCTCGGGACCGCAACCAGGTCTTCCACCCCAACCAGGGGCTTACCCAGGCGTTGGACCCCCGGCCGGAGGTTTCCCTGGGATGGCACCGCAACCCGGAGGCTACCCTGCTCCAGCACCGTATCCAGGACAGTCGCCTTACCCAGGACAGAGCCCCTATCCTGGAGCAGGACCATATGGAGGAGGGATGTGTCCTCCACCGGGGCACTCTCCCTATGCACCGCCTGGCCCAGGGGCACCCCCTCCACAGTATCCAACTGGGACAGTGCCTCCCCCTGGTGGTGCCATTGCTGGAGTTCATGGGCTGCTGAATGCTGCAACTGGTGCCATGGCGCAAAGCATTACTGATGCGTTTGATACCCGGCCACAGCATCAACGCCCTCAGTATCCACCAGCAGGGCATTATCCACCCGCAGGGGGATATCCTCAGCCAGGAGGATATCCACAGCCAGGGGGATATCCTCAGCCAGGGTATCCATATCAGCCTCCTAAATAACTACTGGTACTGAACTAAGCCAGCTTTAGATGCGTAACAAAATACTTTGATCAAGACTTCAGTAGACTATATAGTTTTGTGTTAATGTTATCAATGATGAAAATTATAATGAAATCTATTATGGGGATTCCCTAAGAGCCAATTTAGATGATAGCTTGTGATGAAAAGTTGTGTGTGACGTTTATAACATGCACTGCTCATTTATGTCATGCAAAATCACATACATTTTTATATATTATATTTTCCTTTTTTTTTTTTTTTTTTTGATTGGTCAGCTTAGCTGATAATACTATGATGATTGTCGGTTTAAAACATGTCTCAAAATCGTGGAAGATTTTTCATGCAGAAGTTATTAAGGTTTGATTTACAAAAAATGGTGATGTTTAAGCTTGTTGCTCGCAATAAAGTTGTTCCATTTAAATCAGCACTTACAAACAAGGCAATGAAAATTCAATGTTACAAGATTTTTTAATAAACAATGCCATAATTTTATTAGACAATTTTAGTATGAGTGAAATTAAACCTAGAAAGGCTCCTGAACAGTCAGAAATAAAAGTGTATCCTAAGGATTTGTTTGCATTTTTTATTTCCATTTTAATTGATCAGTTAAAAATAATACTAGTAAATTCAAAATATTAATCTTATTTGTCCATGGACCTAGACGGGGTTGGGGTACAGGTTCTGGACCCAAAAAACTGAGCTCATTTATTAAGAGGGGCTTGAAGGGGTAAAATGAGAACTGGCATTTGGGAAACTTTTATTTGGAAAATGGGATTTGGTCACTGGGAATGGGAATCACAGACAGAAAAACAATGGTATACTAGCTGGAACTGGGATTTTGAAAATTTGGGAAAAACAATGGGTTGGGAAATGGGATTTGGGCAAAATTTGGGCTGGGAAAATATGGGATTTATATCCCCCCCTCCCCCCCCCCCCCCCCTCATCCAGACTCTCAATTAATGCTTCACACTAATATCAATTTTTGGGCTTTAGGCTCCACAGTGGGTTCCTTCCCTTCTGTATTTACATTTTGAGCAAATACTGCAGACCTCTTAAGACCAGTTTAATGACAGTCTGATTCACCGTCTGATTGGTTTTGCACATATCCATTTATTAGACTTATTTTTGTATATCACTTTAAAAGAAGAAATTTGCAGCATGTTTAAAGAGTTTTGTCTTGATTTGTTAAGTCATTATTGTCAAGTATTATTCAAGTTACAGTGCTGTGTGTCGCCGTCGCGGCTTCACAAAGTGTTTTATTTCTTTTTTGTCAACCTTTTGGTGTCTGACAGATGGCTTTTGTTTGAACTGGCCAATCAAAGTACAAGATGTGTAAGAGCTGTTTAGTTCCAAGTTCACTATCTGACAATAATTGACAACTCATCCTCCCTCACTCACTTCTTAAAGTTAAGTGGTATTAATAGTTAATACAAGTCAATGGTGAGCTTGTAACGTATAGCTAGGAATCATATTTCATTGTTGCAATCTCGTCAGTCGTGTGTCGTATCGATCGGTTCGTTCACTCCCTGAATTGTTTTATTTTCCCATCCCTTCCCTCCCTTGGCAGTTTTATTTGTCCCAAACGGAAAATATATGTAGCTGCCCATCGATGGCCCACATACGTACGATTGTTGTCTTTATTGTGTGATTAATGCACTGTTGTATTTTGATTAGCCATTTGAAACAGATTAGCCAGTAAAAAGTTTTCAAAAATTAATTAAATATTTTGACAAGTGGCTATGGTATGGTGGTGTGTGGCACTGTAACAATTATTTAAAGTTCATTATTTTGCCTACACAGCAGTCAAATTATTGGAGGCATATCATATTTTATCAGCTTTTTGTATTTTGGTATATCTGAAAAGAAAGCACCCTTATGCAGTGTCTTAGCCTGTGTACTGTCACTCCCTCTCCTTAGGGAAATATCGGGAATTTACTTGAGGGGAGGACTGTACAAAGGCTAACACTGTAAAAGCAATTTCTTCCTCTCTCTGGGCATGTGAAGTCTGCACACATTGCGGATCTATTTTTATGTGAGAGGCCGGGCTACTAAGTAGCTCGCTCGGCAGAAAATGGCGGACGTGGATGACTCAGTTGTTTTACGCTGACACTTCTGAATGATATAAGTTTATTTATTACTTATTATCGTAATTCTGTCGATCCATGTTGAGGTAAGAATGCAAGGTGTTGATTCTTTATTGCGTGCTATTTTTCTCTTCCGTACATTTAAGCAGTCCTTAATTAGCCAACTTATGGCTATAGTTACGTTTAAGAAGCCGTAGAATTTGGATGAATTTTTAAAATTCTAGCTAAACTTCAGAATACCCGGCCACTTATTTACATGTCATTGAATAAGAATAGAATCTATTGTGTTATGCCTCGTTCTACAAAAGGTCTCGACACATGTACATGAAGTGGCCGGGTATTCTGAAGTTGCTCAAAAATTCTTTTTATAGGACTTCTTCTAGCGAACACAAATGATAACACATTGTTTGGCAAGCGGTCAGTGTAAAACGCAGACTGCGGACTGCAGACTGCAGACTGCAGACTGAGGGTAAAATGCAGACTGCAGACTGCAGACCAGGGGTAAAATGCAGACTGAGGGTAAAGTAACGAAATATGAGTCACAAAGCCATTTTTCCCCGCCGGCTCCAAATTTGGAAGGAATGAACGTCAGACAACGTTTCGCACGAGCGATCACGAAAATGAACTGGTGATAAATGTCATATAAAATAGATTTTATGCCGACACAAATTTCATCATATTTAACTTTTTGATACAGCAAAGGCATTTGAAAGATTTTTGTGACACTTAAACTTCAGTTTACAACCATCTACGTTTGTAAACCGGATGAAACTGAACGGTTTAGAAAAAATATTTTTTTACCATGTCGATCACAGCAAGATCACGTTTACAGCGATCATATTATACCGCGGCCACAGCTCTTTCAATGTTTCAAGTGTTTTTAACTGGCACAGATTAAACCCTTCCGCAGTTAAGTTATAAAAAAGGCTTTGCCTCGCCAACCGTCGTAATAAAACACCATAAAAATAAAAGGTACAAAGCTTTTATGTTTAGCGAGCGGTACAAATGATGTGACGTATGTAGTTTGTGCGCGTATAAAATTAATTTCCGAAAGGGCACAGGCTAAAAGGGCTGTAAACCATTCAGTTTCATCCGGTTAACAGATGCAGAAGACTTGAAATTAAAGGTTAAGTCTCACAAGTCTGTAGAAATTAAAAGTGAAATTTGAACACATTTGTGTCGGAATAAAATTTATTTTATATCGCCAGTTCTTTCACGTGTTCGCTCATGCGAAACGTTCGAACTTTGGAACCGGCGGGGAAAAAGGCTTTGTGACTCATATTTCGTTACTTTACCCTCGGTCTGCATTTTACCCCTGGTCTGCAGTCTGCATTTTACCCTCAGTCTGCATTTTACCCCCGGTCTGCAGTCTGCGTTTTACACTGACCGGTTTGGCAAGATTTCTGCACAGCCCCATACATTAATTATGCATACAATTTTCTGACTGACTCGTTCTCTTCATGATTGCAGTTTGTGTATAGTGATAGTATGAAAATTATACGGTAGCCGGCATGCGGGGAGCAACTGCAGAATACCCCGCATTTCTAGCTACACTGTGCAGCCAGCTACTCGGCTACGCGTATACGCCGACAAAATTTATTCATAGCTCTCGAAGTTTACTAGGAAAGTGGCTACGCGTCTACGCAGTCGAAATTTATTCATAGCTCTCGAAGTTTACTAGGAAAGTGGCTACGCGTCTACGCAGTCGAAATTTATTCATAGCTCTCGAAGTTTACCAGGAAAGTGGCTACGCGTCTACGCAGTCGAAATTTATTCATAGCTCTCGAAGTTTACTAGGAAGTGGCTACGCGTCTACGCAGTCAAAATTTATTCATAGCTCTCGAAGTTTACTAGTAAAGTGGCTACGCGTCTACGCAGACGAAATTTATTCATAACACTCGAAAATCACTCACGAACGTTTGTCTATGCCATCAAGCAAATAAAATTATTTGTGTTTCAAAATTGTGACGAACAACGAGAAACTACAAAGTTAATAACACAGTGAATCGATAATTTTGTGTCAAAATCTTACTTCGTCCTGTTTCATATAAAATAAATGTTGTTGAACGGCAATAGCTTTCGACCTTCGAACAAACGGCTTTAGTTAGTTTTAGTGTGCTTCCCTTACAAACAAATAAGAGCTAACCGCAAGCAAACCGGACTGGAACTAACCGCAAGCAAACCAGAGTGGAACTAACCGCAAGCAAACCGAAGTGGAACTAACCGCAAGCAAACTAAAGTGGAACTCACCACGAAATACACCCGACAAAAATTTAGTCAGCGATTAAAAACACGTTGATGAGTGAGAAAATTATTCTTACTACTTTTGTTCCCAGTACTAGCGTTTGATCGGACGGTCCGCGTAGCCATTTTCGGTGGCTACGCGGAACAGCTTTAGTTGCGGGGTATTCTGCAGTTTAGCCGCATGCGGCAGCATCGAGACATTGCGAGCCATCGACATTGCACCAACTGTCCAACAAACAGAAAATAAGCAGACAGAAAATCTAACAAAATTAAAATCTATGAATGTGCAGTTCAAGAAAATATGCATGGAAGGTCATTGGAAATTCCGAGGGGGTGGGGGGCTCAGGAGCCAAAATTTTTTAAAGGAAAGTGTGGGGCTTTACTTGAATTTTCAAAGGGCTGGGAGATTCGAACAATTAAACCTTCTGTGGGCTGTAACAAACATTTGTTAATTTACAAGCTCAAGTGATTGTTCCCCTGGGAGGGAGGGAAACAAAACTAACAGGGAGATCGCATGTGACTACTAAGAACAACAGGCTGAGCACAAGGAGATGTATACACGAGACATTGAGTTACGCACCGTGACCACACTAAATAATTAACCTGAATTAATTATTTGCAGACATGTTGTGATAGCAGGCATAAGATGAAGGGCACGGTTACAGCTTTTTTAGTGTTCAATCTGTTACTGGATTTGGACGAATGTGCCACTCACTGGGATCTTGAAACACTTGACATTCCACCAAGTCACATCCCATATTTCATGAGAAACAAAAACCAGGAACAGGCATGCTGGAATGGGGCATGTCAGGTAATAATAGAAGCTTATGTTTGTGGAGAAAAAAATCTGTTCCAGGCATTTCTAAATCTATGCATTTGTTGATTAAGCAACGTTGACTCGTACAATTATAACACTTTTCTTTTTTAAAGGAAGGGTCAATTTTGTGGGTTGAGACTAAAAATGTTCTCTCCTTTTCCATTGATTTTTCTAAAAACAGAGTGTTATACGTATCCTTTCTGAAAATGCATCTAAATGTTTTTTTTTTCAATTTGTTAACATGTCATGGATTCCAATTCAATTTCATGTAAGGATTCCAATTCTAAATGTTGGGGATATGAAGAGGATTGCAATTCTAAGAATCAGTTCTCCAGACCGTACTGTATTCATCATCACCCGCCATGGTAGGTGTATACCTTGATGGTTTGTTTCTTGCATTACAGTATATGGACAATACAGTAGAACCCCGGTAACTCGAACTCAGAAGGGAAACGAAAAACAGTTCGAGTTAGCAGGGTTTCGAGTTATCGGGGTCGATTGAATAAGACTAAAAGGTGGGTTCAAATCCAAGGGAAATGGAAGTTTGTTCGAGTTAGCGGGGTTGTTCGAGTTATCCGAGTTCGAGTTACCGGGGTTCTACTGTATACATGTATCTCCTGCTTGATGCATTAAGATTTTTTTTTTAGGTCACTGAAAATTTTTTTTCTGCTCAGCTGCCTTCTACACGTGTCCAAATTTTCTATTCATTTCCAGTGCTTGTCTGTCAGTACCCATGCTGATAAGTTTTATTTATAACAGTTGTAAAAAACCTTCTTTGAGAGAAATGTCATGTTGATTATGTTGTAAGCAAAATATGGGACAATGAAAGAAATTTGAGTCCCTAATGGGAATCGAACCCATGACCTCCCAAACAACAAGCTGACACTATTTGTTTACTGCAAGTATTACTGAAGTGTAAAATGTAATTTTTTTCTTGATTTTTTTCTTGATAGTTTGCTGCTTTCCTTAAGTTTAATTCTCTTTTCAATAGGGCCAAGACTTTAGAAGACCAAGTGAAGTTATTCTGGGAGCAAGGAGATTTTGGTTACATCAAGAAAATGAAGCAGCAGGTCTTGAAGCTGTGTGAGCCCAAGGAACCGGTACATGCAATTTGAAATAATTTATAAAAAAATGAGTGCCAAAAGTGTTGAGACGCTCGGCAGTTTTTGACTACTTTGGACAAATTTTACCGCTCACCCCATCAATATTACCCATTCGCCCCGAATGTTGGATTTGCTACATGTATCTGTAAGACTTGCCTTGTTTCTGTAAACCATTGAAAAGGGGAGAGGGAGTGGTTCACAAGCTGCACCAGATTTAAAGTGGACTGAAAATGGGAACTTTGGAGGCTTGGCACACCTCTGCTACTAAGCATGCTGACAATAATTCAAAGCCCATTCCAAGCCAATACTGTATTCTTTTTAATTTTAAATAGCCTCTTAATTTTTATTTAGCACATTTTTACTTCGCTTTTGTTTTTCATTATTTTCTTTTTATCTCATCTTTCTTGTATATATTTTATTCATTTTGTATTCAATTTTTTATCTGTCGAAGGCTGTAGAGTGACAGCCGAAAGCTCATTATTTTTAACATTTTGACCAGTGAACGTTTTTTATTGTTTTTATTATGTCTCATCCTGGCTGCGCTTCAATCTTTAATGTTAGAATTATTATTAATTTCAATCAACTGTCTCAAGAACTTTTGTCGCTCATTGTATGTTGACCAGGAGTTATTAATAGTTAAATACTTTGTGAATCTGATTCAGAAATGCTTTGATCTTTGAGATTATAATTTTATTGTGCTGAAACCAATCTATTCATGAATTAATTAGGTTTCAGTTTATTCATGCCGCATCTTATTGGCCCTCAACAAAATAATCCTAACAAATACATGCAATTAAATTACACTTGTGCTGGCAAGTTAACCGGCATTATAATTATGTTTTAATTATAATTAACATTCTCCCTTGAAGTGGGAGTGTGGCATGTTACAAAATAATACTGTGCTGACAGTACAAGTCTTCTTATTTGATTTATTTTTTATTGGATTTATCATTATTTTGTTTTTATTAATTTCATTTTCAAGGGTGATTCTTCACTGACATGCACCACAAATCTCTGGTATTGTCACGCCACAAACATTTACTTTGATCTCAAAAATTTCAATCCTGATGCTAGCAATAACAGGTTAGTCCTGAGAATAATAAAGGTAAAAATCTACATACATGTAGTCAAGCAAAATGGTGCTTATCAAGTGAGCAGTAAGTCCAATACTGGTGCAGTCCTTTTACGATACTTAACAATCAATTCCCTTCCAGCAAATTATGTGGGTTTAGTTTTGATTCCGATGACAGTTTGATTCCGATTCAGCTGGCAGTCATGCATTCAGTCATGTTCATGTACATTATGTAGTTGGTCTTAGTAAAATGTTGTTGTTCCTAACATTTAGCCACATAACTGTTGTTCAATTTTGCCCTCCCTTGGTACAATAATGAGGGTTTTTCCTTTTTTTCCCCTTTGTTTTATGAATTAATTTAAAACATAGTGCGGGTCAAAGATCGTATTGTATTGTATTGTATTGTATTGCATATAGCTATTTCAATAAACGTTGTCGGGTCAAAGCTTACAGCTAAAAGGCAAGACCGTATGGCGTTCTGGGTATTCACTACAAATTTGCATATAAGCTTCATTAAATGTACAAACTTGTATTTCGCACGTGGATAATTCACGAGTTTGTTTTTCCTCTCAGGAGGACTTTCTGTCGCTTTACTTTCACTGTCGCTTAATTGGCTCTGAGTTTTGAAAATTCTTCTAAAATTCAGTGTGGCTAAAACCACCTTGTTTCACATGTCTGAAGAAATAGAAAACATGCAATTTCGAGTTTGTCGTGTCACTATTAATATATTTTAGTATTCAGCACGCGCAGTTGCCGTCTTTTTCTACCCATACTGCTTTTCAGTCTTGTCTTTAAGCTTTGATCCGGACAACGTTAACTGAAATAGCTGTATATTACGTAACCATACAGCAGAACAAAGGAGAATACCAAATTGTGCCAAGGGTAGAACTGAACCATAACAAAACTGTGTAACAATCACTGGAAACTCCCTTTAATTAACTTATGACTAATGCAATAACGTCCCTGCTAATGCATCCTTTTCATCTTGGCCAGATTTCGTGAAGATGTTTTCAAAGAAGGTGAAGTTGGGGGACATTGTCATTTTAAAAAACATCTACACAAGAATCAGGGTAAAAACAAAAGTCCTCTTCAGTCATGGTGAGTTGAAAGAATTTTAAGGAAATAACAGTTTACTGCAGCAGTGAACCACCCGACAGTTGACAATTGGGGGCAACTAGTCAATTGTTTCCTAGACACTGTAAAGGATCAGAGTCCAAAGCCTTCATTTTTTTAGCCAAAAAAATCACAATTGATTTCCCCCTTTCAAGTCAATGCAATTGCAATTTTGTTGTATCAGCTAGAGAACCAATTAGATTTGCAGATTTCAAATAGAACGGTCTGAACCTTTTCTGATTGTCCATTAATAATTATTACAGACAATGACAGGCCATCAATTGAAAACAAAACCCAGTCAGAGACTCATCAACAGGCTAGCACTTCAACTCTGATTTCCTTAGGAAGAAGTGGCCAGGAGTATTGAATGGGATTCTATATATTTACATGTACAATGTAGCTCATTATGGGTTCCTAGCATTCTGTCAAGTTAGCTTATCAGCTTGTGCATGCGATTTTTATGCCTTGGTGTAGCAAGACACTTTGAGAGTAGCGTGTCTTTCCTTTGACACTAACACAAGAACCCCGCTCTGCAGGCTCGAACACAGATCTCTCAATCTGGTGTTTACACATTTTAGGAGAGGCTACACGTAACTGTTCCTCCCCAGGCTTTTAGCCAGGATTACAAAAAATTGGAGTCCAAACTTTTTGGGTGGTTTTTTGCAGTTATGAGTGCAAAGGTATCCAAAGACTTCCAAATTTGCTTTAGAACCAAACCTCTGTAATAGTTATTAATATTAATTTTCTCTGAAAAGTGGCCGTCCATGGGACTCCTGGACTCCCACCTGGCTAAAAGCCTGTTCCTCCCATCAAATCGAAAGTATTTTCGGTATATCTTAGTGTTAAAGAAATTATTGTTGGTTAGCTATTGTGCTGTTGTTTGTTGTTTTTGGTATTCTTTGTTTTAGTACATCATTTGGTGATCACACCATTTACAGCATCAAGAAAGTACAAAAAGTATTTTTAATGTGTTTGATTTTTTACTTTTTTTATATTTAATTTAGGTTTGCTGAACTAGAGCATTACACATCACTTCCAGTCCAGCCCATACAAGCTGGACTCTGTGACATAGCAATTAGCAGACCAACAATTTTCATGAAATTGGATGCAGGTACATGTATGTGGTACACTGTCACAGACTTAATAACTCTTGATTTCAACCAAAATTCTCCTTAGCCTAAAATAGAGTATATTGTTAGTACTGTATAAAAAAAGTAAGGAGAATTATTTCTGTCAGTATTATGATGCTGAGCTATGATTAAGAAAGCTAAATGGTTAGTTAGTTAGTTAGTTCTCTTCGCGCCATGAGGCGCATAAGGCTGTAACTGTCTCTCGCCAACTAGCCCTGTCTTGCGCTGCGCCCCTGACTTCTGATCAGCTGGACCACCCCTTTTGTCTGCATTCTTTTTTCACCATCCTTCTCCAAGTGGCTAATTGGTGCACCATTATTAATTTCAGGCATCAACTTATATCACCACTTTTGTGACTTTGTGAACCTATATGTTACTCAGCACATGAATGGAAGTTTTGACACCGACATCGATATTCTCATGTGGGACACAGTAAGCTTACAGTACTGAAGATATTTGTATGATTTATTTTAGTTGATTATTTTGTTCATACCAGCAAACTCTATTGTTCACTTTCTTGCTTATTAAGAAGCATCTAGTTGGGGGATTTAAGAATGAAACCACAACTACCGTATTTACCGAATAAGCGCCGCCCTTGAATAAGCGCCGCATTTGAGACAAAAAAAGTTAATAAGCGCCGCCCCCGAATAAGCGCCGCAGTCCTGATGCGGCACTTATTTGATGAACTTCGTTGAACTAAAAATTGTCAGTACAAAGCAACTCTAAAACAAGCTCGAACACTTCTTTAATTTTTTTTTCATCAAGAGCGATGTTTTGCAGTTCAAAGTGATTTTTTATCGCTTGCCCATTAGTTTTTCAATTCAACATTCTAGTTCTGTAAATGTTTTGAATGCGGCAAACTTTGCCATGACAGCTAGCGCCACTTCTGTTGACTAATACTGACAATCAAATGACACTCTTTACAATTACTGTAAAAGAAAAGATTTTTGTGCCATCCAAATTTTAAATACGCGCCGCTTTCAAATAAGCGCCGCCCTTGAATAAGCGCCACACTTGAGGCGCGAAAAAGTTAATAAGGCCTCGAGTAAATACGGTATGTTTAGTGAAGAACGTCTGTTTGGAAGTTACATCAGATATGTAGCTTTTACTTAACTTAATAGCAATGTTCTTGACTCTCTTCGCACACTATCTTACACTATACTTGAATATATGGCACAAATATTTCCCTAATAATAATGATGATGATGATGATGATAATCTTGTTATGCCACAGAGTTCCTTGCAATATCGTGACTTCTTCTCAGACACATGGAAGGCATTTACAAAGCATCGGATCATTCGGTTGAATGAATACACAGGAAAGCGTGTAAGTTACATGCACATCGTCAAAAAGAAATCTAGCTATTTTAAATCAATATTGTTATCATAATTGTACAAGTATGTAAAAAAATATTAATAATTAAAATAATTATACCGCTTTATAAAGTTATCGAACAGACCCTTTTCATTTTTTTAGGTGTGTTTTAAAGATGCTGTGTTCTCTTTCAACCCAAGAATGATCCGTGGCCTGTACTACAATATGCCATTGGTAATTAGTAATAATATTTCACCAGCCATGTGGTTAATAATAATTGTCCCAGCCTTTCTACCTCCCTTCTAATTATAAGTGTTCAGCTTTATTTGTTTTGTTTTTTTTGAATAAGAAATTGAGGTTCAATTTTGGGTACGGTACATTTTTTTTCATTTGCTATTTATTATATTGTGAGCAAACTATACTCAACAAACTGGTTGTGGATAAATAAAAGCTGTAACCGGTTATTGAGGTACTAATTAATTTTTTTTTAACTTCACAAGAAGTCCTGAGTTTTTGTTCCTTTTATAGCTCACATGATTATTTGTTGGTAAATACTCACCGACATTAACTAAATCAACCAACTAGTTGTATGATGTGTCTAAGTCCTGACTCTATGCAATTTCAACTGTAATGTGCATTTTTAAAATTAACATACATTTAACACTATTTCAAAATAATTGGGACTTTTTCATTATAATTGGGACTAAAAGCTGTTATTGATTATTGGCTGTTATTGGCTATTAGAGCCAATCAGAAATGGCCAAATCCAAAGATGCAAGACTCCGCTAATGTTATTCAGTATGAGGTCTGTTATAACCAATGAGATGCTTGTTATTCAATAACAGAATAACGAAAGATAACAGGGATCGTATCACTGACTAATGTTAGTCAAATAGACCAGTAATATTTCAGAGTCAAAAATAGCTAGGCTCATTTGATAGTTTAGATGTCAAATGTAACAAATACCCTTGAAGGCAAAACGTGATCTTTCTTGTAACAATTAGCATTTGTTCACGTCTCTTAGCGTTCTTGTTCGATCGCTCGCTGCATGCTCCAAATTCGCAACCAAAACGATAAAAGCTCTTGCTGATCCTGCAAAGAATACGTTGTTAATATTATTGAACAGTTCATTCTTCACTTACAGTTTTGACTCAAATCACTGGAACAGAACATTCATCGTTTCAGTTTCAAAGTATTAGATAAAACCGATTGGATTTCTTGCTCGAAAATGCTCTCAGTCGAGCTTTATGTTCTAAGTGGTTGATTCATAAAAATAAAAACGTCTAAAACGAAACATATAAGTTGTTTCATGTCAGTAGATACGTTAACATTTAGCTGGCCGAGTTCTGTTTTGGAATAAAAGGTCATTGTTAGTTGCGTGCAATGGAAGAGAAGCTTGACCTCAATGTCAAAAATTTTACGCAAGTTCATCCAATCTGCTTCATGTTACTGACTCGATAAAACATCAATGTCAACATATTCTCTTGCAACCTAAAATAATTTCTAAACATAAGAATATATCGCATAGAAATGATGACAATTAATTTTGATTTGCAGTCGGTCGCTTTTGTCTTTATGTAGGCCATTTTGCAAAAGATGTCATGGCAATGTTCGCCGCCTGACAAAGTGATTGTTTCGCGGACCGGACGGCAGATAAGAAGGGAAATAGCTGCATTTATCTAACGAAATTTTTCGAAAAAAGTTTCATGCAAGAGATTAAAGTACTGCCAAATTTAAAACATTATCCAAAGGCTAATTTCAAGAGCGGCAATATTTTGGCAAGACCGACGGTTGATTCGGTTTTACCTTTTCTTTGTTATCGACAAATTGCCAAACATCCCTAAACACGCTTAAACTGTAACCGGCAATGTGTCAAAATATTTCGACAAAAATGCATAAAGACCGACAGATCACGAATATATTTCATTCCTCCTGTAATCTTTCCAATTTCCCCACCGTATAAATAGTTCATTTAATGTAAGATATTCCGTGCCTGTCTTGGCTGGTTTGCACCCTTTGCATTGGTTTAACGATATCCGATATGCACATCAGAATGTTCCCGCGCAAACGATGAATGCTCTAATATCCCGCCAAGCCATCTTTTCAACTCAAGTTTCTTGTCTTTCCAGTTCTGTCTTTTATTTCAGTTGGAACAATACAATATTTCACATTCGGCGTTCGTTTTCAAGCACTACATAAATTGCAGTTTAATCCAGTTTAATGACGGCACCGATTTTCTCTCTGTACACTGTTTATCAATAAGCATGTTAGTGTGTACTAACCTCTGCTATTTTCGCCGGCTACTTCGAATCCCTGAAATCCTGCCAGCATCGTACTGTTTTTTGGTAAGTTCCGCTCGTGTAAATTGTCACATTTTACAAACCACTCAAACCCTGCCTTCACCATCGAGAAAAGAATTGGACTACAGTCTCTCTTATAACAGTCGATTCACTGGCCATGGCCGTCCACATTGTTCGTGTCTATGTCCCAGATTCGGTCAACAGAAATTATTTGAAAACATTAATTAGCGTTTTCGAAGTATTGTTCTATATTCCTAGGCGGCAATATGTAGTAGTTCTTCTTTTCATGATAATCATGAAATTGGTCGACTCAGGGCTGGGTACTAAAAGCTTCTCGTTTGACTCGACGCGCCAGTTCATATAGAAGTTTACACGACATCGCAGGGGGTACTCCAGTGCACGTGTTAATGACGTTAATTTACAACTACTAATAATACTATATTTTCAGCGGAAGATCTGAAGTAGACCTTTTAGTTGCATCAAAAGTTGGTTAACCTTTTCAAACACAATTAGCTTGTACATTAATAATACAATAATAATACAATATCCCGCCAAAAGTGTTCCCATCTGGGCGAATATACTTAACTAGTTGCTGGATTTGTAATCTCTAGCTGAAGCGATCTAAGTAGACCGAGAAGTATCTCTACAAGGTCTACAAGGTTCAGAAAAGAAAATGGTCAAAAGACATGTAACATAATGTCAATCTTCAAAAGTTAATTAAAACTTTTTTTTTTTTTTTTTTTTTTTTTGAAAATCCTGTGAAAGCTTTGAAATTTTTTTCTTCTTCCTGGACCTTGTATTTTCTTTTTAAATATTGTACATTTACTTTCGGGCAGACTATAAATTTCAGTTCAACGTCTTGTCTGTCCAAGCTTTGTGGCCAGTAATAAAAATCATTTTTTTTAATTAAAAAATTAACACGGACAGTATTTGGCCCTTTGACCTCCACTTGTCCTATGTAAAAGGTTTCACAGCCGGAATACGCCACAGCAAATCCAATTGAAACCAGTTGTCCTTTTTAACTGTTTTTATGTTGTAGTCCTGCAAAAAGGATTGAAAGAAATAAGATGTGATTATAATTGGAATTTTTAAAAGGCTAAACTAGTGAGCAGCACTGCGAACTTGTTGTAAAACTTCTTTTACATGTAATACTCCGACGCGTTTTGTCCGACTGTCACGGACTTCTTCAGGGAGTTTTAGAATTGATAGTTACAAGCTTGTATTTATACATAGCGTCAACCGTACTGTTACAGGTTATTTCACGTATTTCCGTATAACAACAAGCTAAATTTTTGTGGCAAGGCGCGATTCAGGTTAAGACATGACATATGCGTGATATATTTATTTTGGGGGACTACAGATTAATAGTACTAAACCATGCATATCCACTGGTTTCGGCGCCAAAAGTATAAATCGGCTAGAATAAGGCTGTTGTACAACAGGCCCACTAGGAAAGGCAGAGCCGACATCGAACGTATTTTTAGCCGGACCATGGTTTAGGGATTAAACATGTACTGAAGAGGAAATCCCAACTGGCTGTTAAATGGCACTCAGGAATTTGAACACTAGGATAGTTCATTGGGGTTGCTGGTGGCCATTGCATCGGCTGAATTGTGAGTTGACCGTCCCGAGACAGCGAAAGGAGCATTGGCGTGCGGGGTTGATGTGATGCTATATGTAGTCAGTGCTGCAGATGATGACGCATTTGGCAAAAGATCTAATAAACTGGACGGAGAACTGTGCTGTGCTGTTCCTTCTGTATTCATTGCTGAAAGGGTTCAAGCTCTAATCACGTTGTAAATGAGGCAACCAAGAGAGTAAGAGAAAGCTTATCTTTTGAATGGAATTTTATAGCTGTCGTTGATTCGCCTTTCATGATTTCGTGTTCAGTTCATAACTGATTACTTTCGATAGCGTTTAATGCATTGCACGTGTTATCGTAACAAAACTGATTTGAATTTGACAACAGTCAGGATAGTGCTTCTCAGATATTTTCCTACATGTTTGTCAAATGTCGAAGGCTTTTTGCGTGTCCACTTTGAAAGTAGAGTAATAAGCTGTCAAAACTCTTCCGGAAAAACCTGTCAACAATACATTTCAGTATGTTGTTGCAGAATCGTAGTCATTTGCCTCTAATCTCTTACTTTCTTTCCATACTTTTTTGCACACGTTGCATTTAATAATAACATTGAACTCTATATCCTTAATGGTTGTTCTCGAAGATGTGGCTTCGAAAAGCACCTTTTTATATCTGAGCACCCTGTTTTTGCGGAATTCGCGCGTTTGTTCACGCAAAATAAGGGTGGGGCTGTCAACGGTAATTTTGACAATGTTGGAGCGAAGTGTGTTCCACGCGTAGTGCCCATCGCGGTGCCATTCAAAACCAGGAGCATCTCGAAAGTCACGTTTATGAATATGTTTTCTTAATACGACCAAACAAATTTTCAGAGTTTCTATAATAAGCAATTATTGGATGAGGTTGAGCATGATATCGTGAATTATCAAAACCGAGGTCTGTGTTATCTGCCGAAGCCGAAGGCTTCGCCAGATTACACAGACACAAGGTTTTGATTATTCACGATATCATGCGAAAACCGAATTCAATAATTGTTTTATTATACGTTTTCAAACAATTTGCCATCACTTTTTCTAGCGCCGGAATAAAACTTCGTCAGAACATTGGCCAAAGCGGTTTTATCTTGTGGTTTCTCCAGGTTCTTCTCCCTCAAATAATCATTCAGAATTTTTACACTTGTTCTTGTTGTTCTCTTGGTGTTTTAAGAATCTTTATTCTCGATGAAAACTTTTTCAATTCCTCTTCGCAAACGGAGTTGAATCGCTCAGCCATATTTTTGAAAGTTTGACAGCACTACACGGACGAGGGGCTTTCATGTCAAGTTCACATGCTACTGTATATTGACTGAATGCTCTCGACCAATCACATGTTTCAAAGTAATTCTAATGTATAATAATAGAACTTAAATGCTGCCACATTTCAAAGCCTTTTGGGAAAGGCTTTGAAAAGGATAGCCTGCGTTGGAGACGAACAAAGCCCGGTATAGTCGGAAGTACATGATGTACTTCTGGTATAGTCCGCCGGTTTTGTTCGTCTGCAAGACCCCTGCAACGTAACGCAGGCTATGAAATGGTCGGTTCATGCTGCCCGAAAGACTATCACGGTGGCTTAGTAACAAGGGATCACGCCAATCAGCTTAAAGGACGCTTGTAGAATCTAAGGTTCACGCAAAACCCACACGAACATTATGGGCCTGTTTAAGGCTCGGGCCGCACTTGGGACAAAATCGGGACAAGTTTATTTTGATAACCAAAAAAATTGTCAGTTTCCTTTCAGACCTTCTTGTCCCTACGCGGACAAAAACTTGTCCACGGAGACAAATATTAAAAGGAGCCGTCGTCCTGCCTCAAAGCAGGACTTTTTACGAACAACAAACAAAAATTGTTTTTCTTGTGATAAAAGTGTCAATCAGTTCAGTGATCCTTAAGAATTGTTCGCTACACATTTCACTGTCCAGTCTGATGAATACGAATTCTAGCGGTTTTCGACCGAATATTTCCGTTATTTGGGAAAAGAGCCCTCACCATGATAATCCAAATGAAAGGAAAGATCGGCATAGGCCAGAGCAACTGTTCTGTAGCCGCAGTCCGAATCATGATATTTAGCAATTTGCTCATAATTTCCCGCTAACGGCGGCGCGCTTTCTTTTATGAGCTTCGACATCGTTTCGAACAAGGTAGAATGAAAAATTTGCTTTGATTTGATTCACTGCGACCCGTTCTCCTCTCCCTTTTGAATATTATTTTTGCTGCGAAATTAACACAGTGAAGTGACAGGTAAATTTTGTGTCTCCAGGTGCGACCCTAAAAACCAAGATTCAAATTGTCTCGGACAAGTTCCGAGACAAACATTGTTCTCGACATCTTGCAACATTTCAAATATTTGTCTGGGCAAATAAGATTACAAAACGAAATGCGATATGCATTTTCAGTGGAATTTGTAAATATCTCGAGACCGACCTGGCTTGCACTTTACGAAAAAATGTCATTGTACGACCTTCGATTTTCGCAGAAACGAATTTAGCTTCGAAGTTCAGTAACTGAGTCTACGAAACCACTGAAAGGAATGAGAGAAAGAAATAAACGAAGCCATTTTGTCTGTTTACGTGCTAACCCCGAGAAAAGGTCACCCCGGGATCCCGGGCTGATAAGATTGCATGTATTAAACGCGAGCTTATTTTCGACAACGGCTGGGCGGGTTACCTCACCTACCCGGGGTCCCCCACCTCCATGAAATGCCAACCTCTGAGAGTACAGACACTACAATGTCACAGCCCGATTTAGTACATCATGCCATTTTGCAATTCCTGTGGTATTAATTCGTTTTTCTTTGGCAAATATTTAGATTTTCGATGCGATACCAGGGAACCGAAGAACAAAGGAACTGGCATATTATCGTATCAGTTACGGTTTTATTAGAATGCAGTCTTGTTTACAAAAGGAATTATTCCCATCCGAATAAAGTAGAGCAATTTTAAATAAAATGAAATGTGTGACCCCAAGAATGGAACAAGAATAATTACGACGCGAAAGTGTGTAGCTGAATTAAATGAATGAGGAACACGTATGTTACTAGTTTATAAATTATAAAATTATAAAATGTTTGTTATTTTTCATTGACAGGTGATATTTGGAGACAAAAGAAAGCGGCCAAATAACGCCAAAGCTCCTCGTCAAAAGAAAAAAGAAAAACAATCAAATGCCTTTATCATAACAAATATAATTGGTATTCAAAATGAGCGATTAAAAGTTTTATTCGACAGCACCAAAGTCAGTTGAAAATCAACAACAGCCTAATGTAGGAAAGGGGGGATGACAGCTCTAACAAATGCTGTTTGACTAGAACCATGTGAAAATAAAGGTCCTACCGAAAATTTGGAATATCGTCCCGAATTTCAAGAAATCTCAAACTTTTCAAAATTTAAGCTTACTTAGTGCCTCCCAGAAAATTTCCCAACTCTACTGATTCCTGGCAAAATCTTCAGATTCCCAGGACAAACTTAGAGTTGCAGTTGACCATAGTTAGTAGCTATGAGTTGACACCCCCAATTGATGAAGAAAGCCTAAATTTTACTACTTGTAGAGAACTTTTAAAATGGTGCTTTAATTTTTTTTTACATAATACTTGCTTCATTCCAAGCAAATTGTGTTTGAAAAGGTCATTGAAGAGCTTGTGCATAACAAACTGTTGACGCAACTAAAAGGTTTTCAAATAAAGTTTAACTTTACTACTTCAGATCTTCCGCTGAAAATATAGTATTATTAGTAGTTGTAAATTAACGTCATTAACACGTGCACTGGAGTACCCCCTGCGATGTCCTGTAAACTTCTATATTTGGGGGATGCCAAGATCACTGACAGCGCGTCGAGTCAAACGAGAAGCTTTTAGTACCCAGTCGACCAATTTCATGATTATCATGAAAAGAAGAACTACTACATATTGCCGCCTAGGAATATAGAACAATACTTCGAAAACGCTAATTAATGTTTTCAAATAATTTCTGTTGACCGAATCTGGGACATAGACACGAACAATGTGGACGGCCATGGCCAGTGAATCGACTGTTATAAGAGAGACTGTGGTCCAATTCTTTTCTCGATGGTGAAGGCAGGGTTTGAGTGGTTTGTAAAATGTGACAATTTACACGAGCGGAACTTACCAAAAAACAGTACGATGCTGGCAGGATTTCAGGGATTCGAAGTAGCCGGCGAAAATAGCAGAGGTTAGTACACACTAACATGCTTATTGATAAACAGTGTACAGAGAGAAAATCGGTGCCGTCATTAAACTGGATTAAACTGCAATTTATGTAGTGCTTGAAAACGAACGCCGAATGTGAAATATTGTATTGTTCCAACTGAAATAAAAGACAGAACTGGAAAGACAAGAAACTTGAGTTGAAAAGATGGCTTGGCGGGATATTAGAGCATTCATCGTTTGCGCGGGAACATTCTGATGTGCATATCGGATATCGTTAAACCAACGCAAAGGGTGCAAACCAGCCAAGACAGGCACGGAATATCTTACATTAAATGAACTATTTATACGGTGGGGAAATTGGAAAGATTACAGGAGGAATGAAATATATTCGTGATCTGTCGGTCTTTATGCATTTTTGTCGTAATATTTTGACACATTGCCGGTTACAGTTTAAGCGTGTTTAGGGATGTTTGGCAATTTGTCGATAACAAAGAAAAGGTAAAACCGAATCAACCGTCGGTCTTGCCAAAATCTTGCCGCTCTTGAAATTAGCCTTTGGATAATGTTTTAAAT
Organism: Oculina patagonica; assembly: GCF_052425735.1. NCBI lineage: Eukaryota > Metazoa > Cnidaria > Anthozoa > Scleractinia > Oculinidae > Oculina > Oculina patagonica. The sequence goes on from NC_135762.1 coordinate 1,372,258, forward strand.
TTGGCAGTACTTTAATCTCTTGCATGAAACTTTTTTCGAAAAATTTCGTTAGATAATTGCAGCTATTTCCCTTCTTATCTGCCGTCCGGTCCGCGAAACAATCACTTTGTCAGGCGGCGAACATTGCCATGACATCTTTTGCAAAATGGCCTACATAAAGACAAAAGCGACCGACTGCAAATCAAAATTAATTGTCATCATTTCTATGCGATATATTCTTATGTTTAGAAATTATTTTAGGTTGCAAGAGAATATGTTGACATTGATGTTTTATCGAGTCAGTAACATGAAGCAGATTGGATGAACTTGCGTAAAATTTTTGACATTGAGGTCAAGCTTCTCTTCCATTGCACGCAACTAACAATGACCTTTTATTCCAAAACAGAACTCGGCCAGCTAAATGTTAACGTATCTACTGACATGAAACAACTTATATGTTTCGTTTTAGACGTTTTTATTTTTATGAATCAACCACTTAGAACATAAAGCTCGACTGAGAGCATTTTCGAGCAAGAAATCCAATCGGTTTTATCTAATACTTTGAAACTGAAACGATGAATGTTCTGTTCCAGTGATTTGAGTCAAAACTGTAAGTGAAGAATGAACTGTTCAATAATATTAACAACGTATTCTTTGCAGGATCAGCAAGAGCTTTTATCGTTTTGATTGCGAATTTGGAGCATGCAGCGAGCGATCGAACAAGAACGCTAAGAGACGTGAACAAATGCTAATTGTTACAAGAAAGATCACGTTTTGCCTTTAAGGGTATTTGTTACATTTGACATCTAAACTATCAAATGAGCCTAGCTATTTTTGACTCTGAAATATTACTGGTCTATTTGACTAACATTAGTCAGTGATACGATCCCTGTTATCTTTCGTTATTCTGTTATTAAATAACAAGCATCTCATTGGTTATAACAGACCTCATACTGAATAACATTAGTGGAGTCTTGCATCTTTGGATTTGGCCATTTCTGATTGGCTCTAATAGCCAATAACAGCCAATAATCAATAACAGCTTTTAGTCCCAATTATAATGAAAAAGTCCCAATTATTTTGAAATAGTGTTATTTGTTGGACTCATGTATTTTTTTTTTTTTTTGTCAGGTTCCCAGTTGTGTTGGCAGTGGACTCTTCAAGGCTTTCACAGAGCATACACTACATCGACTTGGTATAACACAAGATAATCATAGTGTAAGTACATTGGTATGTGGCCTGGGATGTACATGACTGTACAGTAGGGTACTAAATCCTCGCGAAGCCGAAGGCCGAGCGTAGCGGGGTGAATAATTTTGTCCCTCAAAGGGCTCAGGTGGGATGAAATCTCGTGTGGAGTTTACGGTCATATTTGTGAGCTTGGTGTCTGGCGGAAATGACGTCACACGGCTGCGCGCTGGTGGTTTCTTTTTCTTTTCTGTGGGTTTGAATCCTGAGCCTTTCATTTTTATCGTTTTTCTTTTCGGATTAAAATAACACTGATTTCACATAATACTCCCTCAACGCCTATTGAGGCTATAAACCTTTCATGGCCATCAGGGGCGCGCGGGCGGAGGGTTCGAATCCTCCTGCCATTCGTTCTTCTTTTTTTTTAATGCCCTGAAATAAATGTCCAAAATGCGAATATCCAATAATTTGTCGATGATTTTGAAAATAGCCTGTGCTTTCCGACTCTTTATACCTCTTTACGAACCAGAAAGAGCCACCATTTTCAAAGCGGAGTAGACCCTGGGAACGAGGGTGTCACGGCCATGTCCGTTACTCGGCAACAATAACAAATCACCGGTTAAAACCGGTTATCACTCCTTATTTATAACACCCCCCTCCCTCCCCAACCCAGAGCTTCGCAAGGCCCTGTGAGTCACATATTATTAGTTATTATTAATTATTGTTTTAAAAATCATTGTAGATGCACACTGTAGTTCACAGGAACAATAATATTATAACTAAATTTAAAACACTGTACTTTTTTATCTTTTAGGAGGAAGAATTTAGAATAACACTTTTAGCACGTAGCACCAAGTACCGGAGAATTCTTAATCAAGATGAGGTAGGACATGAAGATATTTTACTTAAGTCTGTAAAGACTGTAACACATTTTTTTTTATTTCAAAGTTGTTAATTCGATACACATAAAGGATAAGTCTGCATTGGGTCAAGTGGCCTGTACTGCTTAAGTATTAAGGGACTATGGTTATATTTCTTCTCCCCCTTGGATAAGATGCTAGTCTATCGCAGGGTTACCCCCCCCCCCCCCCCCAGCGTTTAGTTTGTTGGTACCCAATTAAATATAAACCTGGGTGGAGAGAGGCACTGTGACAGTTATAGTGTGTTGCCCAAGAACATAACGCAGTGACCCCAGGTAGGGTTCAAACCTGGATCACTTGATCTTGAGTCCAGTTTTCCAACCATTAGGCCCAAGCATTATTTTAGTCTACATGTAATAAAATTAGAGCGGTTTTCACTTGAGTGTCGAAAGTAAATTGTGTTTGCTTTGGTTTTGCATTACTACGCTTAGTGATTGGCTTAAAAATTTGCGCCACTTTCTCAGCCAATCAGGAGTAAAACCAAAACCAATCGCGACTCGCTCGCGCACAATTTCCCGCGCTTCGTACCAGCGGCTACATGTATTTGCTTCGAGTTTTGATTGGTTCACTGGATTGTCTGCGTCCTTTGTGATTGGCCAGAGTAATTACTTTGGTTTTGGTTTTACGACACTTAATTGAAAACTAGCTGCTCTATGATTAATTCAGTTATTGCTTTAGTATTAATTATGATCTTACCATAATGTTTGTTGCTAAATGATTATTAATAATCATTAATAATTAATGATATAAGGCTAATTTTTAACTTAATATTATTAACATACAGCTTGTGGGTGCAATGATGAATGTTCCAATGTTTAAAGTAAAGGTTGTTGATTATACTTGGTAAGATTTTTTTTATTTGTTAGCCAGCTATTATTTAAACTTGAATTATTACCTTATGTATTCTTACTTTAACTTACAATTTTATAATTCTAGATTTTCTCTGTTTTTCCTTGTACATGTGTAGGCGCATGCCGTTTTTGGAACAAATAAAGGTACAGTGGATGTGCAGTAATGATTAGTAGGGAAGAAAAATTGATGTCTAGGACAACAATTGTAGTACAAGTCACAATGTTCAGGATACTTGTAACAAGCATAGTACCATAAACAGAGTTTTATATCATGTAGCTATCTGACAACGCTGTTGAAAATATATTTTATATACAATTACTCTTATTCAAACCTCCTCACAACTGTACCTGTCTACAATGGCCCCTTATTCTGCCAGTAGGGTGGCCGTTATAGAGCGATTCAATTGTATAATGAAGTAATTAAAAAAGTACCCGGTAATAACACCTCTACTAACTATGGTAATAACAATTAAAAGGCTTTTTGGCCTAGTGCTCATAAACTAGGCGTATAATGCAAAAGTTGATAAAGTTAAGTAAAAAGGCAATAAGAAATTTTGAAAAGCAAAATTCTGAAAAAGCGTAGCTTTTCAAAATTTTCTACAGCGGTTTTTTACCTTTATAAACTTTCTCTTGCCCACCGACACAGCACAACAGTTTCGTTAGAAACTTATAACTTTGTTGGAGTATAAAGCCACTACCTTTTGATGGGACATTGCCAGTCCATAGCAGGCTTCTTCCCAGCATTCTGTTGATTTTCCCTAACAGTTTTTCACTACCGATTTATAATGAATAGACATTGTGAAAGTAAAATTCCTTGCCACAAGAACACAACGCAGTGATCCTGGCCAGGGTCAAACTCAGAATGCTTGATCCAGAGTCCAGGGCCGGGTTGTTCGAAAGACGATTAACGCTAACTTGTTTTAAAGGGTTTCCCAAAGCTAATATTTTGTTAAGTTTGAGATTGGTCCATGTCAAAACTGTGGGACAGAAAATATTAACAGAAAACCTCAACGAAATTATATAAAATTGAAATCAAATTTCACGCTAATCCTGGATTAGCTTAATCATGCTTTGAACAACCGGGCCCAGCACTTATGTCCAGGATTGAACGCAAGTATTGTTTAATGAGTACTTCATGTTTGACTGTGTTGTGTGACATTTCCATATTACTTCATGTTTGACAGAATTTGGTGTGATTTGGTGAATTTTTATTAATGAAGACACTTTGTGATGCCTGTCATGAGGAACGTGCATCTCATTAGCGTTCAATCCTGGACATATCTGGGGCCCAGTGCACTAACCATGCATTAGGCTACTCTGCTCTGCATATTGTTAACAGCAGTAGTATGAATTCATGAAATTATTTTTTTCTCATCAGATAACACATAATTCTGACATATTTATTGGAATGCATGGAGCAGGACTCACACATGCCTTGTTTTTGCCAGACTGGGCAGTACTCATTGAACTGTAAGTGATTTGCGGCAATGTGGAATTGGATGCTCATGATCTACAACCTTTGTAAAATAAGTTAATTCTTAAAAGTTTTTCTTTTTTTCGAATTGCCTTAAAAATAGTTATAATACGGAAGATCCAGGCTGCTACAGTGACTTGGCAAGACTAAGGTAAAATAAATTATTATTTTTTATTTTTTTTAAATAAAATATATTAGGAAAATGACATAAATATATGCATAACTAAAAACTACAAAATTAAAGAAAAAGTTAAGGGTATTTTCCAAAGGGGAAAGCGCGAACGGGACGTGAATACCCATGCGAGGCGCCTCCTGAATTAAAAAACTTATTCCGTACCTATTTACAAAGAAAAAATATATTAAAAGCTAAGAAATGTTATTACTTAAAAAAGAAATACAACAAACAGGTGATAAGAGCTAGTTCCTGTGACAAGGACACCCGGGGGTACTCCAAAAAGTTTTATACGGGGAGGCTCCGCCCCAAGTTTTAACTCCTTACCCTTTTATATACCATTTTTGACAGAAATTGTACCCCTTTCGTATACCTTTAACTGAAAAAAAAGTACCCCTTTCATATACCTAAGAGACATGGCGTGGACTTAAAATAGCACGTTTTCTTGTCATTTTTATGTAACGCTTAATAAATTAAAATAATACAGCCATAAATTGCGTCTGTTCGAAATATTTTAATTAAAGGCCCTTTTAAATAACCAAATGACAGATTTCCATACCCTTTCATATACTTAAACTCATGAAATACCTACCCTTTTATATACCTGAAGCCTGAAAAAGGTACCCCTTACGGGCGGAGCCTCCCCGTATAGGCCGTTATTGGGAGTACCCCCCCCCCCTCCCGGGCAAAGACATTCCTTGATTGCAGGCAGACCAAGTACAGGGATAATCTACATCGAAAACTAAGAAACAAGACATAATGTTTGTCGAGAAAGCCTTTGAAAAATAAGACACTTGACATGATTCAGGTGGGAGCAACTGTGCAAAAGTCTAATAAATAATTAAATAATCGATTCAGTATAGCTGTGTTGTACATTTATTCAAGTCTGACGCACAGGTATGGCACTGAACCAACTTTTATGACAGTCTGTACAGTTAGCAATTAGACTTTTTTTATTGTATTTTAGGGGTGTCAATTACATCACTTGGGAACGCAAGGAGAAGCTTTACCAGGAAGATGAGGTTTGGACTATAAGCTTGCCCTGCAGACTACTGTGCGAAATTTCCAGCCATTTCAGTTTCAGTTTTCATTTCAGTGGAAATTCGACTTTTTTTCGAACCTTTGGAATCAGGAAAATCGGAATTCTACTGTATTACGTGTACACTATTTATTTTACATCTACATCTGTTGTCAATCATAAAATTTTAGTCTAGCAAAATAATTCTAATACTTACCTTGTAATCTTTACAGGGTCACCATCCAACTTTAGGTGCCCATGCAAAGTTTACAAACTATGCTTTTAATGTCGATGAATTCATGAGGCTAATTTACAAGGCAGCAGATACTGTGAAAGAAAGCCGGCGCAAAATATTGACCGCCGGTAACCACAACGACAAAGGACCCAGCACTGCCAACATGTCTAGAAGCGAACTTTGAAATTGCACACATGGCTGATACTGTGAGACAGAGCTGATGGAAATTATTGAACAGGGTAGCACGTACGTGTTACAGTCGCGCGACTGACAACGCTGTGACTGTCAAATTATAGTACTACATCAAGATGGAATTTAGAATTGTTGATATTTGAGAAGAAAGGACGGAAAACCATTCACATCACCAGAGGCCACGATCCGTTTGGAGGAGGGAGATCAGTTACGATGGACCATCGATACCATCTAGGACCTATTCCTGAGTAAAAATACTTTACTTTCTTTAGATACCGGATTGGGGTGTGGCATATCTTAATTTTAACGCAATATCCGTTTATGCTGGAGACATCCTCGGAGACCCAGGGGCAGTTAGTGGGGGCGAAAGAAACGCGAAACTGCGGGCAAAAATAGCGCGAAACTGCGCGCAAAAAAAATTGGCATATATAAAAAGTTGTATTGACTGAAAGTGCCCCTGGGGACATCCTCGGAGACCCAGGGGCAGTTAGTGGGGGCGAAAGAAACGCGAAACTGCGGGCAAAAATAGCGCGAAACTGCGCGCAAAAAAAATTAGCATATATAAAAAGTTGTATTGACTGAAAGTGCCCCTGGGGAAAGTGTCTTACCAGACCAGTTCAAAAACCTCTCTGAATACTGCCTCCCGATTGGGCAGAAAAATCTTTTGTATTCCCTTTGTATTATTCTGCCCAATCGGCGACCAGCCTGACTACAGTCCTTTTGGTATGTTCCACACGAAATATGTACACAAAGCTAGTTCGCTCGCCATACCTGTCTTGCTTGTTCGCCAAGAATTTGCTCGGGAAGGAAAAGTTTCGGCTAGTGCCTCCTCAACTTGGATGTGAAGTGTCGGGAAAATTTTGTCTTCGGGAAATATGACCGTCATTTGAGTGCTACAATTGTTGCTGCACGCATTACACGCAAGCGTAGCTAATCGGTCGATCGACGGAAAAATTTTACAAAATGTAAGGTCTTGAAAGTTTGTTTGGAAATAGTTTTTGACTTACTAAAATCTTTAGCTTGATGTAACTTAAAAAACACATTGTTATTTTAATTTATTACTATGATATTCAAAGTTATCTTTCTTATTACTATCTTTTCTTTAATGTACATAAGGTATTACCTTTTTGTAACTTTATTTATTTATTTTTTCTTCTTTATTTTCTTCTTACCTCCCGCCTCAAATAACTAGGCTAATTGCGGGAGGTGAAAAATATTGTAAATAATATGATTGTTTAAATAAACTTTTTGTTGTTGTTGTAGTTTCGCTTCCAGCTGCGATCGATCTTCTATTATCTCACCTATAAAAAACTTAGGAATCGCTGCTGCACGCTTTGCACGCGTAGCTCATCTGCCGGGCTTGTTCGTAAAAAAATTACTCTTGTTTGGAAAATTTTCGCGTAAAGCTGTCATTGATCTTCCCAGAAAAAATCTGAAAACATCCATTACAGCAGTGCAACTAGCATATCGCACACAAACTTTTAAAACTCGCAAACGATCGACGATCGACCACAATATGAAGAATCTGCCGTTTGTCCGCGTGCATGGCCGTCAAACTTTCGACGTTTTCAACCAGGGGAGACACTAGCCGAAACTTTTCCTTCCCGAGCAAATTCTTGGCGAACAAGCAAGACAGGTATGGCGAGCGAACTGGTTTTGTGTACATATTTCGTGTGGAACACACCAAAAGGACTGTAGTCAGGCTGGTCGCCGATTGGGCAGAATAATACAAAGGGAATACAAAAGATTTTTCTGCCCAATCGGGAGGCAGTATTCAGAGAGGTTTTTGAACTGGTCTGGTAAGACACTTTCCCCAGGGGCACTTTCAGTCAATACAACTTTTTATATATGCTAATTTTTTTTGCGCGCAGTTTCGCGCTATTTTTGCCCGCAGTTTCGCGTTTCTTTCGCCCCCACTAACTGCCCCTGGGTCTCCGAGGATGTGCTGGAGACGACTCTCACCTCAAACCCTTCGTACCTAGACCTGTTTCTGTGAGAAGAAGACTTTTAATAAAGAGCCCTGGGAACCAGGCTGCAAATCACGTGTCCAGAGGGAACATTGCCGTGCAAATGTCACGTGATGAATAATAATGAACACGTGATGTATACATCTGTCCAAGCCGGAGTACATGATCCGAGTCATAAGTAAAAGTAATCATACGTACTGTGTATATCAAAGGCTAATATTAATAACGCAATTCAAGTTCACTGAAATTGAACTGTCAATACGGCGGAACTACCATGCACCGAGAACACGTTAAAGGGTTGTGTTTTGGAGGGGCGTTTGGGGGGGTTCCCCCAAAGCGGGCACCATGACAAGCACTTGAGTTTCGCACTTTTTCACAAGCTGTTCTCAGAAAAAATAAAATAAAAAATATACTGATTACTGATTCGGTCAGTTTGTAACTTAATTTGAAGAGATCTACCCTATTTTTTTCTGCATATTGGGCTTTATAATATCATTGTTAGCATAATATATGATATTTACAGTAATTCGTTGGTTTATTTTCCTTCGGAACAGAGTTAAGGCGACAGTGCGACAATTAATTGTCTTATCCTGTCCTATGAATAGAAGGCTTTAACACCTTAAACTTGCTGAGACACCAATTACTACCCATGCATGTCTATATATTTTGGGTAACATCTTGGCACTAAATTTAGTCAATGAGGAAGATATATCCAGAGGAAATGCGGAAATTTCGAGGAAATTGGTAAGACCAATCGGATGCTTCACAATATTATCTTTGTGATTGGTTTTTTCCGCTTTCCATACATTAAAACCCCTTCTCATTAACTTTAAAATACAACAACCTCCCATCGCTACGGGGAAAAATACTGAATCGATGACAAAAACAGCATGGCAAAGGACGTTTTTATTTGTTTAAAAGGCTGTAATCGCCCACACAAGAAAACTAGATTGTGTTGAATTTGGACTACAGAAATAAATACGCCTGCACTGTTGGTTCTCTATACAATCACCTGCTTTACTTAAAAGTCAAAAATTTTAATTAGCCTGTCTTTCGTGACAGGAACAAGTTCTCAGTGGAATATTTTCCTGCTGTTTAGTTTTAACCGCACCTGCTTTCAGGTGACTTTCGACACTAAGTTGTACAGTGCGATATCTATGTTATTGGTAAAAACCTAAACCTACGTATGCATGTCGTAATGAAAACCGAGCGCGTTGGCGTTTCAACTCGCATAAGGTTTTTCCATTGCTACTGCAAGAAGTGCACGATTAAGGTTATACTCAGATATTTGTTTTCTATTTCTTGCATCATTTGTCGTGAATCGTTTAATTTTAATTGATTTAGGCGAACGACGAACTCATGACACTTTGCTTGATGGGTAAATATCACTAAAGGAAGTACTGACACCAACAAAAAGACATCACCGCCCTAAAGTTTGTTTTGAAGGAACCGTGAACATGATAATTCAAAATGGCTTTAGATCTTCCACCAAGGAGCTTGGGGCTCGTCATAACAGAATCCGCGATTTGTCTTGCGCTCAACATTGCTAGTCTTGTAGGAAATGGAATGCTCTGTTTAGCAGTCTACCGCAATCCAAGACTAAGATCTACCACCAACCTGTACATTATTGCTTTATCTATCGGTGATCTGATATGTGCTGTGTTAGAAATGCCGCTATCTTTCTGGACTTTGATTGTGGGTAAGTGGATTTTCGGTGATGCTGTTTGCCAGGTTCACGGTTTCGTCGATGTGTTTTCCACGTACTGCCCGCCGGCGACAATGGGCCTAACAGCTTTCAACCGGTACATCCGAATAGTAAAGACCAATCATTATCGGAAAATATTTTCTCCTTGGCGCTCAAAGTTGTGGCTGGCTTGTGTGTGGCTCTCTCTTGCGGGCTACTTGCTTGTTGCACGCATTACAAATTGGCAGAGGTACGAGTTTTTTGTTGGTTTTGCCGCCTGCAGCGTGGAGCATTACACGGAGAATAGAAAGCTCTTTCACTACTGTTTCGTTGTTGTCGTATATTTTGGCGTCCCATTTTTTGTGGCCATTTTCAGCTACTATAACGTGTTCAAGGCTATACGACAACACAATTTAGAAGTTGCACCAACTCTTCATAACATTCAGACAGTGACACAGACAAGAATTTCAATCCAGGAGATAAAAGTTAGCAAGTCGATCGCGTTTGTGCTGGCCGGTTTTTTATTGTGTTGGATGCCAATGTGGAGCCTTTCTCTCACAAATCGGTTTTCTCCAACTCCAGCACCAAGGATTATACCACTGCTTGTCACATTTTTTGTCTTTTTAAGTAGCTCCATAAACCCTCTTATTTACGCTGCTACTAACCATGGCTTTCGCCAAGAGTTCCGTAAAATGCTGTTTTGCTTCAAAAGAAATCGTATCGCCCCAAGACAAACACGAGCCGGTACTTTGGTAGAAAACATTGAGCTAAATCATATGGCCGAGCTGAACCGTACAGAAATAAGGAAAAATGTTACTTATATGGCAATCTTAAAAGTCAGTGCAAACGGCAGTATTTTGTAATTTATTCCACGATTCTGTGCGATATAAGGCCAAATTGCTGTCATCATTATTATTTTTTTGCGAACGCACTTTGAGCTATGCTCAACGAGTTTAATTTACCAATTTAGAAAGGTTAATGATGAGTTCCTTGGCCACGGGACGAAACTGCGTCAGGGACAAGCCACCATTCACAAGTTACAATCAGTATGACCGTCAGTACAAAATTACCGACATTTGCATTGAGTTTTGTTAAACAACTTGCACATAAACCTTTAATGAAAGTCATTTACGAGCAATGAAAAGAATAAACTAAATGCATTTATGTTGCGAGTCTTTTCTATGGCTAGTTAAAAAATGTCCGACGATAAATGATTGATGTTTACTTGAATTTGTAAAGGTTATGAGGAATGTATGGCCTTCAATGGTTTGTAAACTGTGTGAAAAAACTTAAATATTAGCAAGTATCGGCAGAATTCACTCCCGCTTTAACACTTTGTAATCACAATTGTCCTAGATCGAATTTTAGCTGTTATCATGATAATTTTTTCAGGGCGTTCAGTTGTTATGATAATATTTTTATTTTAATCATTCATGCAATAGCGAGTGCATGCAAAAATTAAATTTAAAGAGATATTTTCAGATATGCATGTAGTAAACTTTTTCAGAGTTAACGGGCTTTCTTGGTAACTTTTTCCTAAAAAGTTTTTACAAACTCCCTTTAACGTGTTTTTTTTTTACGTTTTGGAAGCTGCTGTTGCTAAGCAACCAGATGCCTGCTGGAGGTAGTTTGCTTTAAACTACATGCTAAAAGTGTGAAAGGAATATAATAGTCAAACAAGAATCGTTTTGTTATGAACTTGATAGACTGACGTATACATGGTTTCCCGCTAGTACAGCAGCTGACTGTTCCCCAGTCGTCTCTCTTGTCCCCGTAAAGGTCGAGAGTCAAGGAACTGGGGACGAGTCAGGTACAGCAGTTACTTGAAATCCTGTTGTGAAAACATGCTCATGGTTATTTTATTTTGCCAGAATTTGAATACAGTGATACAAACGAGCAAAGGGAACAGGAAGAACCAGCGAGAGCGAACAGGACTAAAAAGTATCGAAAGACCGCAGAGAGCACGCGATAAAGCGTAATCGCACTCAATGCCGCGTTTATTGATCACTCAGATCAACGTTGCCATATCATTCGTTATATATAACGGCAGGTAAATATGCACCTTAGACTGATTCAGCTTGCTAGAAAATCCGAAAAACCAATATCACTTTATTTATGCGAAAAAAATAGTAATTACAAAGAGGATGAGTGACTAGACTAATAGAAATTTTAATTAATAGACTTTTAATTTAAACCAATGCTGCCTGATTCATATTGAATTCAAAAAAATTAAATAAAGTAGGACAACAAAAAAGAAAACGGACAAGCCAAAAAAAAAAAAAAAGACAAAAACGACAAAATCAGATAGCGTACTAAGTCAATAATATGCAAAAATGACTGCTTGGAGAGAGGTGTCCTTTTAGGGGTGGCCTGATCTCCTCGGTAAAACCGTGGCCCTTCTTTTACGCATTCTCGACCCAAGATCTTCGCTTTCTTAACTGCGCAAGACGCGACGAGAGAAGAACTTGGTGTCTTTAACCTGTTCACCGCGGTGAAAGCATAACTAGTTGCGCGCATGTCATTCGACGAGATCTTGGCCCTCTCCCATTACATTTGAGTTTGGGGATAAGGTCTTATTGACTGTATTTCCTGGCCGTGTTGCTATATACATGTATACAAGTTAATATTGCCTCTACTGCCTCCTCCACAGGTTTCTCCAAGGCCGATTGAGCGCGGTTTCTGGGTGGGGGGGGGGGGGGGGGGGGGGGTAATTAATTCCCTTTGGGGGGACGAGGCAGTTGCCTCTAAATAAGAGCTACATTTTATCAGAAATCCATAATAAGATTACATGAACTTTCATCAGCTGTTACATTTTTATCACGCTGACATTAGTTAGTTTTTATCTTTGTCTTCCTCTGTAAATGGCACTGCTTTGTACTTTATTTCGGGCTCACTGTCGTCACTGCTTTTCCCCAAGCGCTGTAGTACGTTATACAGAATAACAGACACCACTGCGAGGGCAGCGTAAAGTCGGAAGGTTGTACGGATTCCAGTGAAACTAATCAACAATCCTCCAAGCATTGTACCGCCGCCATAACCAAGTCCTACGTACAGACCGCTCAGGATTCCTGTTGGTTAAGACATTCAAGCTCTCAAAACCACTCACTCACTATGTCACGGGGATTTAGCAGTTTTGATCTAAACTGTTCTAAAATTAGTGGTAGGCAACTAAAACCATAACAAACATTATCTTTGAACAATCTAACGGAAGATATAACCTTAGTTTGCGGATAGAAGTCAACCTGCGGCTATAAATATCGATTTTTTGATGACGCGCGAAAAAAACTTGAAAACGTTAGCCTAACCTTTTCAAGTTGCAATCCGTTTGCATCCGAGCCACACGCAGCCAAAGATGCTCGCTAACAGTTTAATTTTTAATTAAAATGGACTATTATTTTTAGGTTTCCTACGACACAAATATAAATTTTGACTGTTCAAAAATCTGGTAAAATCCGTGACATATATAGTTCCTTTAAGGCAGCCCACAAGTTACTCAAAGTTTCTCAAAAAGTTACTCAAAATTTGCTTTACAGTTTTATTTAAGAAAGTTAATTTCCTTGCAATTTTAAATTTACTGCAATAGCTTGGTACTTCGTTGAAAGCAACAAATGCGCTGTACTTATAGTAATCCGCGTTTAAATCTAAAGCTATTGTTGGTCACCCAGTGGCGGATCCAGGGGGAGGGTCTGGGGGATCTGGACCACCCCCCCCCCCCCTCCTCTATCAGAACGAACACTTCCTTGACACTGAGATTCTTACATCGACAGTGATAACTACACTTCTTTCACGCACGTCTATTAGCCATTTTCATAGTTTTCATCTTACAAGTAGATACTTGAGAGACCTTTCCCTTTTGTATGAGATCAGGTGAGGTTTGAGCAATGGTTGTTGTTTAGTTAACCGTCAGTTTTTTATGAGAATTTGTTTCAAGTTTGGTTAAAAAGTAATTTGTCGCAAAAACAATTCAACAGTCGGTGTTTTCTGAATCAAAGTTTGGACCCCACCAACCAGAAATTCCTGGATCCGTCCCTTTGACCATTCTTTTAGATATGCTGCACCGAAGCATTGGAATGCGCTACCATTTGCCATAATTACAGTGCCAACACTATCGCGTTTTCGGTCAAAAATTTCCTCACTGGCTGCTTTCGGCTCTTCATAGATCAGTCGCGTAATGGCGGATTTGCTGTTTATCAGTTACTACTCCGGACGTTGGCTCTGGTTAATAAGTTTCCTCTTGATATATTCATCCAGTTTCTTTTTTCATCTTCCATATCTTTATATTCAAGAAGTTTTATCAAATTATAAACGTCACAGATCGCAAATTTAATAACTCTTTGGAAATATTTACAACGTCTTATCAAGATTCTTAAAGCAAAAGATGACAACACTTGTCTTACCTTGTGCAGTAGCACCCATTCCAATATCAGAAGCTAGGAGTGCTGCATACGACACGCAGGCCGTCCAAGACATTGCAAAGCAAGTTCCAAACAGGATATACAACACCATGCCAAGCCACGGGCTTTGAGCAAACGAGAAGCACGTAAAGATCACAGCATAAATCAGTAGACTTATGCTAATCAAGTTGACGTAACCAAGGATCTGTAGAGCGTAGTTGGCCACGAGAAATGTCACGACGTTACAGAGAAAGTGAAGACTGGAAGCTAAGCCAACGACAAACGAAGAAGCGCCAAGATCGTCAAGAAACCAGGTTGAGAAGTCCATTTGAAATCCATCAAGGATTCCTAAACAGACAGACACAAGCCAAAATGACAACCTGGGTAATGATGCAAAGAGAGTTTTAAATTCTTGGCAAGAATTCTCGCCGTTGCCTAGTGAAGAATCAGCCCGGTAAACAATCTTGATGCAGGACAAGGCAAAAAGAGCTATTACGATGAATCCTGTATAGGAATAAAAGGCGATTGCATAGTTTTTTATAATTTGCCCACAAAAATATCGAGTTGATTCATTTATAATGAGTCCGACAACAAAGGAGGAAAATGCAATTCCAGCGGAGCCCCATGCATAGGCGCACTCTACCGAACATGTTTCGCTCATCGCCAAGATAATCCAACACGCATCCATCCGACAAAGGATGGAGAACCGAACCAAAAAAATCACCAACAATAATAAGAGCCAAGAGGATGCCGAAAATGGTGCTCATCTCTCGATCATCTACCTTGATTTCATAAGTAATAATGTTGTGCCCAGAGGGGCTTTGAGTTTGATGTGCATTTATTTTTGTAGTCAGATTAGCGAGGTTCTCCTTGTCCGCTCTTTTATGATTTTTTTGGGCACTGTGACGAAACTTAGCTTTGTATTGTCTGGGTGATAAGTCTCTTTGCTGTGTATTGAGTATATTATGGGTGCTTGTACTTAAATTCGATTTCGTGTTGGCCAGTAGCATCTCTGTATTAGAGACGTCGACCCTGCTGTCTTGGTCTACTAAGTTCTGTAAATCAAAGGAGTGTGTTCTTCTTTCATCGATTTTAGCAGCAGTGCCATTAAGTTCCGATACGGTGTTGTTTTTGTCAACTGTAACACACGCTTGATTTCTTGGCTGCACGGCAAGTATAAGCATCGCCTTCACAATCCAAGCTACAGCCCCCATGAATAAAATCAATTTTCGGCGCTTGTATTTGTCGGCGAGAAAACCCCACATGGGTGCACCAAAGGCTTGCAGAAGAGGGCGAAGGCCTATAAGGACACCCGTTTCCATGGCAGAAAGGCCGATCTGTTTGAAGTAGAGTGGAAGATATGGCAGAAGCGCGCCAAAAGCTCCGTAAGAAGATACAAATAGTAGCTTGTAAGGAACCACTGACTCCATACCATTGAAGTCAGCCAAGCGTCTGAATCGACTAAAGATATTCCATCCAAAGCCATTTCTTTCACCTTTACCAGAAGTCATTGTCGTATAAATTTTCTTAAATGACTTTCTTTACATTTGTCAAATACAGTATAATCTTAATTCTAAAGAGTTTGTCCGTTCTTTTGCTTTAAGCCTCATGCAATTTGAATGATGGTTTCACTATTCAGTGTAATATGAATTAATGCAAAATGAATTTATTGTTAGTGGTCATGGGAGCGATTCGTGCGTGTTTAAATTTGCGAAATTGACCAAAGTGTTAAAGTTTTGTACGTTTCAACATAACCAAAATCAGGAGCCCAAAACTGTGTTTTTTTTTTTATAAAAACAAGCGAGAGCAGAGAAGTCGGCGACAGTTGAATAAACAAAACGACACAAGCATAACAAGGACAACATTCAAAATCGTTTTATCATTAAAATTAACAGTGCATTCATTAAAGTTAGGGACGTGCAGGCAGACCATTTCGACATGAACAAATTCGCCAGAATAAAGACAACTTCCAAATAAACTTTATTCTGAGCTCGAGTTGAAGTGATTCCGTTAAAGCCAAAGAACAAAAATGTTGATAAAAATACATCTTGACAATTCTACTATCAGCCAGGTCGCACTTTGCAGTAATATTCATTCAAGCTTTAAGTTAAAATATCTAGTTGAGCCTGAACCCTTCGCTGGAGCAAAGTAACTTTGCCCCCATTTCAAAAATTAATGACCTGGCCGTCTAGCGGCATAGGCCTCTTTTGTACATGATGGTTTTTTTTTATAATCCACAGTCTCGAAGAAAAAAAAACGATAAAGGACTGCTAATTAAAAAAAAACTACCGACCTGGAACATGCAAATTCCTGGTGAAAATCTTCACGCATCACTTTCTAAAATCAATACCCTGTTTAAAGGGCGCTGTGATCTGCAAGACAAAGAGCATTTCAGTTAAATTGCCGGAGGTGTTCTGATTTTAATTTAAAGCTGGCTCAGAAAATAGAAAGGTTTAGTTTGCTTGACAAATTGTTCACAGGATCTGTTTACTCGTCTTTCTTAGAAGGTTCTGATGTGGTAACAAACTTTCTACACTGGGAAAATGGGATTTGATGCAATGCGACTAATATAAGAAAATTAATCTCGAAACTATCTCGACACTAGGATCGGAATGGGAAACATTTTAAAAGCACTATCTAAATCTCATATACTTATTTTAATTGAACATTTTAGCTATTTCTTTTTCTCTGTTTATTCTTACGGTTCATTTCGGGCCAGAACATTAAACATAGTTTGAGATATTTTAAACACCAGGAGTCCATTACTGTCAAAAAAAGTAGAGTGGTCTTTTGACTGTGGGTAGATTCGTGGGAAAAGATTAGAAGACTTCTACATTGACTCAACCCAAAATGCAGTGAACCCATTTTACAGAGACGCCTCTCAAGTTCCATCGTCAGCCCGTTCCATGAACCTTTGACAACACTGTTCCAGATAATAAGAAAAGTAAAAAACAAATGTCCTTTATATGCCAAAATAAGGGGTTCTTATGGGTTTTACCGTATGACCATTCTACCAATCGCAGAATATCTTGCGCTATTCTAGCAGTTCGGGCCTTCCGTTTACTTCATGAGGTTTTGCGGCGCGAAAAGTTGAGTTGGGTTAACGTACAATATTGATTCAAAGGCACCGAACTGTAACATGCAAAAGGGTGGCAACCTTCACGCTTGACTTTCTTAAAGTTCAATTAGCAAAATTGCCTGGGGTGCTTGTCATTTTCAAGGCGTAGTTTTGCTTCGGTCGAAGTCACGTTAACTGGAAAGCTTCCTCCGAACATCGTCAGTCACAATCAAAACAGCATTTGGTTTTCCTCACCCGAATCGTTGCAGAAAGCAAGTGTAAGTTGTTTTGCCATCTTGTTATTCATTCTTTAGTACTCAGTTAGGTTATTATGCGCATGAGTTCCCAACAACCTATGCAGTGTGACTAGATAGTAACTCTTCCCTTGACGAAAAAGAGGTCGGTAGCTCATTCTTCGAGATATGTCTCGGAGAAAATTGCATGGTTTTTGGAAAGTGCTAATGCGACTTGAATTGACAAGAAATTTGCTGATCATTCAGCTATGACATCACATTGTGCGCCTCTCCTAAACAACAGTACACGAAACGTTTCTTGCTAAATATTTCACATTTGATATATGTTTTCATAAATGTAGTTTTTAATATCTTTTAGCAACTGTTAGTAACAAAGTTTCTTCGAGCAAAGAACAATTCTGGTGTCAGTTGCAATGTTTCTACCCTCTCTCAATCGTTCATCGTTTTTGACTTAATGAGGGGGTATTTTAATTAGTGCGAGTATCTTCAGGAACCTGTGTCCAGAACTCTTATACATAACGACAGGAATTAAACCAAACAATTACAGGCTTACTATCTGAAGCGTGTCTCTTTTATACATTTCGTGTTTTTTTTTGTGCTATGTGGAAAGTCAATTGTACGCTTGACAATGTGCAGAAACGCTAAAGCGCTGAACTGTAACATGCTACACTTGACTTTATAAATCATGTTCAAGAATGAATCACCAACAACAAAGAGCTCATTGAAGAAATGGTGCAAAATACATCAGTAAGTTCACATCTGACGCACGAACTGAATAAGGTTTACCATTTTTTTATGTTATGACAACGCACAAAGCAGTAAAATGTCATTTTTGAGGCACATAAACGATTATTGATCCAGACTTAGTTCAATCCAGTTTCCGTGGTTTTAGTGCCAGAAAAATTCTCACGAAACAAAATTTGCATAATTGTGAATCGTTGCCCATGTCCACACTAATGCATTTACTTTGATGCACCCCTGACGTCAACGCTGATGTGACAGGGTTACCCTTTCAAATGATACACGTGTTTTCGATGAAAACGATGCGGCACTTTCGATCAAATCAGTGTGGACGATAGCAATAACCCACCAGCGAAAATGCATCAGTGTAAACGTGTCCTTATTCATCGCTCCTAGCCAGTTCGGCGTTTCCGAGAGCGATGAAAAGCGGCTGTAAAACCCCCACGTTCAGCTTAATTTTTTGCGGAGCTCCTTCGCGCGAGCGGAGCCTCATACATAAGAAATTTGGTAAATCCATCAAACTGGAAAGGTTTGGCACGTGATGTCACCTTCCTGTACGTACGAACGTAGAGAACGAAATTGGGGGTGCTGATCTGAACACCGCTACCGCAAAAAAATAAAATGCAAGGCCGTAACACCTCGAAAATGTTCGGAAATTACCGCAACGTTAAAATGCGGAATCTGGAAATATTATTGAAAAGTTCAGTAAAAAATAAATAACTGGGGTATTCCAGTTTCAGGCTTGCCTGTTGATTGAGACGATTAGAAACATCCCTTTCCCCTAACCCTCTTCCCCACCCCAGCACAAGAAGGTATCTCAGCTGCAGGTAAAATTCACAAAGTTTCTTCTCTAAAGACCAAAATCTAACCGATAGTAAACATTATCTTATTTCATTTGTATTATTATTTTTTTCTCGCTTTTCCTTCACTTTTTCAAAGCTAAGTACGTTTTCTCACTCGAAATAAAGTTATGAACTTCTTTTACGTACTCTTGTTGTTCTTTGTTTTTTCTTTTAGACAGTAACAACGAATGACAAATTTAATGGCCACAGAATACAAACGTCTTGAATCGGGGACTATACACAAGGAAAGCCCCAAGAAAAACGCCAGCATCTTTTCCATTCTTTCATTCTGGTGGGTGCGAGAGCTTCTTGCCACTGGCAACAAGCGTCCTTTGGAAGACGATGATTTGTTTCCTTTACTTGACGAGGATAAAACACAAACGTCAACTGAAAAACTCCAGCAAACGTGGAATGAAGAAAAGACAAGATGCGCATCAAACGAACGAGGAAATGGACATCAATTGTTGAAAGCGCTCTTTAGAATGTTTTCTTTTACTGATTACATGTTCATCATGAGTGCATGTTTGTTAACTGGTGTTTGTGATGTTCTTCAGCCCGTGTTCCTGAGTCTTCTACTACCAGAATTAATCAAGTCTTCTGCCAATTCAAAAGGTTTCTCGTGGGCATACATCTACGCTGCAGGAATCTGTCTGACTTCTTTGGTGCGAATTTTCGTTGGACACCAGTACCGTTACAATACTGAGTTAATGTCTGTTAGGTGGAAATCAGCCGCAATTGGAATGATTTACGGAAAGGTGAGTAACATAGCCGGTAAACAGGATACCTTGTTTCCAGATACCAGAGCTAAAGAAGTGCAGTTTCCCTTCGTCATTAATATTTCTTATGGTTGGTCAGTTTGTTACATTTAACCTACGCCTTCACCTATCCTCCTCGTGCCTCGTGGCACATAGGGCCTTCACAGAGCTTTTTCACCCTAGCCAATTGGTGCTGCGGTCCGCACCTCCTCCCACGAACTCCAAACTGCTAGCTCTTGCCTTTCTTTCTCCACTGTACATCTCCATGCAAGTGGTTTTTGGCCTTCCCCTTCTCCTTTTACCTTCTGGTGCCCAGCTCATAGCAACATTGCAATTATCATTTCGATCTTTCCTAAGAATATGACCAATTATTTGTCATCAATGAGACCTCACTTCCTCACTCGTCTCAGTTACATTAGTTACATTTATGGTTAAATCGTATAAAATTTAAGATTACGTTTGATTACATTTATGGTTAGTAAGTATATTATAATACTGATTTATGGTTAAACTTAGGAGGGGAGGCCTAGCCCTTACCTATTTGTCTCTTACCTGAAAAGATAGATATATTAAAAGATATATATATTAATGCCCTTTCTAATCAATCGAGCTTTTTGTTAACCTTTTCCGTGATTAACACCGTTAACTGAATTTTCGAGATGTTTTCAAATACCTGAGTCAGACAGTTTGCTACATTTTTCTATACTTCAACTTGTGAAATCCTTACCCTTTTATATGCCTTTAGCCTGCAAATGGTACCCTTTTCGTACGAATCATCCCGGTATAGTCCATATCAGGGAGAAGCCCTCCTCGGACTTATGGTTAAGGTATAAAAAATTAATGGAGCAAGAAAAGAAAAATCTGAGACACCGTTTTTTAGACCAATATATGTAGATCAAATTCCACATAAAAGTTTAGGCCCTCATGTAAATGTGTTCTCAAATAAACCTAAAGTTGCGCAACATCATAATTGCAAACAAAGTGCTGACGTTGCTTATTATGGTCTATATGATGCAAACAAAATCCACAATTAGAATCTTTATTCAATAAGCTTTCAGAAAATATATACTTTATTGGGGTTACCATTGATGGTTTGCACACAATTTCACTTGGAACGAAAACGCCAATTTTCCTTCCGTGATACCTTAAATCAGCTTATTATATTTATGTTTGGTAGGGAAGTCATAAAAAGCTGATTCAGGTCAGGGACCAGGAGCTTAGCTGAAGAGAGATGTTGCAACACATTTTAAGTGTCCTCTTTATTTGCAGGTTCTTTGTTGGAGTCAAGCAGAATTGTTAAAGATGACAAGTGGATATGTCATAAATCTCATCGCTGGTGACCTTCAGCGCTTTGAGTATGCGATTAATAACATTTTTTCCGTATTTAAAGGCCTTTTTGAGATGTTCAGTGTCTCGTTTCTGATGTTCTACTTGTTTGGTTTGAAACCTTTGACTGGCGTGTTATTTCTAGTGACTCTTACACTGTATTATGGTTTGATGGGAAGTGTGTGCGCTACCTTAAGATCAAAAATCTCCAAAGTGGCGGATGAGCGTGTCAATATTATGAACTCCATCATTTCTGGAATTCGTACCGTCAAGATGTATGCCTGGGAGTGGCCCTTCATGGAAAGAGTGCAACGAATACGGCGGTAAGTGTTACTAACATGGAAATGGTAGACGTTTTGGACAGACGTCACATTAACGATAGCTGGTTTCCTGTGTCTCTCTCTTCTCGGCCTCGGTTCTCTCTGGTGGGCAGTGCGCGCTTACTTTAAAACAACGCCATTCCTGCTCCTAGTTCCCTCTCCCCCCATCCCAGCCCGTACTTCTAGTACATAAATCTAGTACCTCTTTCGCGAGCTGACTATTTAGTTCGTGAACTGATTTTTTATTTAATTCACTAAGAACTCAGTAGTATTAGCCACTACTATGTAGTGAGTATTACGTTGTAGCATTTAAGCTCGACTAAATTTTTAGTATTGGTTTGTATCGGGGGATTGTGCGGGGATGGGTACGCATTCACCCACTGATACAAACTTATGATTGATGTAGACATCTTGCTCTCTTACGCGTGATAATAACGCGCGCACTCTCTCTCCCCTCTTTATTAATTCAAAATTTAGGTACTCTTAAGATGGATATGTAACAAATGGGCAAAGTTTGTACGAAAATCTAGTGTAAGTTTAATTTCGATGGAATGACCTGTGAAATTTTTTCCTTTCAATTAAGGCAAGAAGTCAGATTGATTAGATGGAAAACAGCAGTACTGGCCACCACTGCATCTCTACTCTACTCCTGTCAACCAATCGCGGCTTTTATTTCTTTGGTTACACTGGCAGCTTCAGGAACTGAACTCACTTCATATAACACGTTCATGATTTTAGCGCTTGTAAGCACACTTAGAGTTACCGTCTCATGGTGCTTTGCAGTGCCAGTTGTTGCACTGGCCGACTTGTGGGCAGCTTTGTATTCAGAATTTCCTTGAATTTGACGATGATAACATCCACAAACATCTACAGGATACTTTTTTAAGAAATGCTCACTCCAGCCAAAATGGTGATCTTCAACTACCTGATCAAAGTTACATACATTTAAAAGATTCTTCGCTTTGGCTGGAAAATGTCGTTAGCAGTTGGAATGGCACTTTGATAAAACCAACTTTGAAATCTCTGTGTTTATCAGCAGACCGAGGTGATTTAGTTTTCATCACTGGTCGGGTTGGTTGTGGCAAGTCATCGCTACTGTACGCTATCCTACGAGAAATTCCACTCATTGAAGGCGAGTTATCATGTCAAGGAAAAGTTGCCTGGGTTAGTCAGCAACCCTGGTTGTTCTCTGGTACAGTACGTGACAATATCTTGTTTGGCGAGACATTTGACCCAGAGAGATATCGCATGGCGTTACAGGCATGTGATTTGAACAAAGACTTACAAAGGTTTCCGGACGGTGATATGACAGTTGTAGGAGAACATGGGATAGTTCTGAGTGGTGGCCAGCAAGCTCGTGTCGAGTTAGCACGCGCAGTGTATTCCAATGCTGATATCTACCTGTTGGATGATCCATTAAGTGCAGTGGACTCAAAGGTGGGGCATCATATCTTCAACACATGTATCAATGGTTTGTTGCAAGATAAAACACGACTGATGGTTACTCATAACCTCGAGGCCCTGAAGGATGCCAAACACATTGTGGTAATGAAAGAAGGCTCCATTTTAGTGAAAGGAGATTTTTTGTCGGTATTTAATTCTGGTTTGAATTTTGATGTCATAAACAAGATTGCTGGCAAGTCAGAAGCAGCAACCTTACAGATGGAAAAAGCCTCGAATCAAGAAGGAATCTTAGACGAAAAACCTGGAAGTCTAGAAATGGATGAAGAAGATCGTGTGATTGGTTCTATATCGTGGAAACTGTATTGGCGTTACTTAAAGGCTGAATTACATGTCATTGGAGTTGGAGCAATGGTTGTGTTTTTCCTCGTCGTTCAAGGTTGGTATTGTTAATGTGTTTTCAATCTGTTATGGGGCGTTAGTTTTCTACATGCTCTTTACATTTCTGTTTGGGTTTTTACCATGTTTGGTTATGTCTGGAGCTTCTATTTCCTTTCTCTAGGATCACTTGTACTTCCCGACTGGTGGCTTCTTCGACTAACTAGTCGATCACATGACCAGAAGAATCAAAGCGAGGATCTCTACATATATGGCGGCTTGGTGGGTGGAGCCTTTATACTGTCAATCATTAGAGCAGCCATGTTTTTGAACGTTCTGTTAAATTCCTCCATTCACCTTCACAACTCCATGCTGTCAGCAGTGTTAAAAGCTCCGGTTTTGTTCTTCGACACTAATCCTGTTGGACGAGTATTAAACCGGTTTTCTCGTGATATTGGCATCATGGATGAGCTGTTACCAGATACTTTCCTGGATGCTGTGCAACTCGTTCTATTTTGCATTGGCTCAGTTGTTCTTCCATCCATTCTCAACCCCTGGATTATCCTGCCGGCCATCCCGCTCATGATCATTTTTATTCTCATCGGACGTTACTATACAAAAACATCACGTGAACTGAGGCGACTGGAAGGAATAAATCGAAGCCCAGTGCTCTCTCATTTCAGTGACACGTTGAATGGACTGGTGACTATTCGTGCGTACAAGAAGGAAGATTCATTTATCAAAGAATTGTACAGGTTTGAATTTATAATTGAATTTCCAAAGAAATTATAAATGTTATTTTCTTGTTATTGTCGTCCCATATTAACATTATTTTTGCAGGGACGTTATTAGAGTAACTTAAACAAAATATACAAAACCAAAGCTTTCTTGAGGTTTCAAACCGACATGCAAAATCCTTGGTAAGACAAGTAAATACCCAGACCACTATTCGATATCGTTGATTTTCTCCCGTTATGTTGTTCATTTACTTCATTCCAGGAGTTTACAAAGAGAAAACAGGGTTCTTGGAAGTAGATATATGGAAGGGGTGACTTTTTTCAATAAAGATATACGAAAGGGGTACCTTTTCTGTCAAAATGGCATATAAAAGGTTAAGGGGTTGGACCTTGGGGCGGAGCCTTACCGTATAAATTGGGGTGCTCCTTCCACCCCCCCCCCCCCCCACGGGAGTGGTCGTAACTACTGCTAGTCGTTTACGAGCAATAGACTCTCGTAACCGCCGTGACGCTGGTCGCTTACCAGAGCTCTTAACAGAAAAGCTTTCTTTCTCCGCTCTAAAGGATCTTGAACTTTTAATTCGGAGATTTTTATCAACAGAAATTATTGGGCAGGAGCCCATCAACTCCTGCTTATACGGATTAGAATGTTTAACACGTCCCTTACGAGAACATCTCTCCGCCACATTAAAGGGACTATGTCACGGATTTTAATAACAGATTTTTTACGAGCCCAAATAATTATATATTTGTGCCGTAGGAAACCAAAAAAATGCTCCATTTTTATTACCAATTGCTATTTTAAAGCACTAAAACTGTTTAAAAGCGCGTTTGGCTGCGGATGGCTCGGATGGAAATGGATTGCAATTTGAAGTTAGCCAACGTTTTCAAGTTGTTTCCGCGCGCCTTCAAACAAATCAATATTTATAGCCGAAGTTTGATTTCTATCCCCAAATAAAGGTTTTACCTTCCGTTAAATGTTCAAAGACAATGTTTTTCATGGGTAAAGTTGCCTACCACTTATTTCAGAATAGTTTAGACCAAAAACTACGAAATCCCCTTGACATTTATAGTTTGACATAGTCCCTTTTAATTTTCTTGTTTGTGCCTGACTTGTGATTTTTGTCCCTGCTACATGTCCCTGGAACGTGTCCCTTAGTGTCAACACATTTACAAACAAATCCTTCAGTGATTTTTATCTATTTGCTGTTATTTTATCGTCAGGTATCAAGACCGTCACAACCAAACTTGGTTTTCGATGTTGTCCACTGTAAGATGGCTTGCCATCCGTCTGGAAATGATCTGTGTTGTTTTTATTGCGTTTGTTGTATTCCTTGCTATTGCTTCGCACTCAGGCTCAGGTACTGAATTATTTTGAATATCTAGAAATATTTGAACCTAAAACAACATATATTACAAAATTAAACTGAACGTTTTCGTCAGGGAGTAATCGGGCGAGTAATTTGAAATTAGGTTAGCGCGCAACTGCAGATTTATTTCTACATTTGAAATAACGACCACGATTACTCTCTGAATTGTACCCTGTACGACACGAGGTCCATTTAATAATTTATTGTATCTATAACAAAATTTCGAGGTCAGGAAGTCTTTGAGAATTTTTTGTTCTCTTTGAAAAAGTCAAAAGCATGTTCGATCAGTTTTACAAACAGTAGGAAAACAGAAAGAAAGAAGCCATCTATGTGCATATGAGTCAACCTCGTTCCCAGGGTCTCTCTTTCGAGGTCGAGAAAAAATGTCCAATTACAGTTATCCAATTTGAAGTTGTTCAAATTGGATACCTGTAATTGGACACCACGTGACCAAGCGCCAATTACGTGACTACAAATACGCGCGCACAGAGCTAATCAATCACGGTTTTTGCTTCTCGCCAAATTTCCGTAAGATCATACAGAAGTCAAAAATTCATTTGATGGAATGAAAAATCCTTTCTGACCCGTTTCTGCGTGGTGTTCAATTTGCAGGTATCACGGCGCTTTCTGTTGTATATGCTCTTCAAGTAGTTCTCGATACGTCCCAAAATGGCGTCAGGCAGTGTTCAGAGGTTGAAAATTACATGACAGCAGTTGAACGTGTCGTCACATATACACAAATCGAACAAGAACCTGGGCACGAGAATCAGACTCAGCCTCCAGATGACTGGCCGCAGCACAGCCAAGTTAAGGTAAAGAATCTGGGTCTAGTCTACTACCAGGGTGGACCAGAAATACTAAAAGATGTCAGTTTTACTGTGGATTCCAACGAGAGAATTGGAATTGTTGGTCGCACGGGAGCTGGCAAGTCATCATTGGTTTCAGCTCTGTTTCGCGTGCCTCAACCGACTGGTCATGTCATCATTGATGGCGTCGATATAAGTGACATTAACATACAAAGCTCTCGCCGAGCGATGTCAGTTATTACTCAGAATCCCGTTCTGTTCACTGGTTCACTGCGCATGAACTTGGATCCTTTTGAAGAGTACGAAGACAAGGAATTGTGGGATGTACTAGAGGAAGCAAGTTTGAAGACTATGGTGGAAAGGTTGCCACAGCAACTGAGTGAGGGGATTAAAGAATGCGGAGCAAACTTCAGTGTCGGTGAAAGACAACTTCTGTGTCTGGCTCGCGCTTTATTGAAGAAGGACAAAATTATCGTAATGGACGAAGCAACGGCCAACGTCGATTACAAAACAGATCAATTAATTCAAGAAACTATTCGCACAAAATTTCAACACTGCACGGTGATGACAATTGCTCATCGATTGAACACCATTATAGATTACGATCGTGTTCTGGTGCTGCAAAACGGTCAAATTGTTGAATACGACAAACCGGAAAATTTGCTGCTAAATGAAGAAGGACACTTCTCAAGGCTTTATTATCGCTATGGTGACGATGCTGTAGATAAATGAAGATTGTCACATTCATGCACTTATTTTAGGTCATTGCCCTGTATTGCATTGCGCATCGTTACTGCGCAGAATTTTACGCGTAATTAGCGTGCGCACATAAACAAAATTGCGGCTTTTTTCTATGCGGCTCAGTTCGCAAGATAAATAAATCGTCTTTTCTCGTATTCAGGTATGGTGACCTATCAAGTTTTTCTTATATTTTGGGTGTAGCGATCAAGTTCTTTCTGCTGTAAAACGAAAACAGATCAATTCCTTTGTTTGAAAAATAAATTATTACTGCAAATGTGTACTTTGCAAGTGCTCAACAAGGTCTTCCTGTTCTTAAACAAATATGGGGACCCCAATTTTTTTATTTCAAAATTTAAGTCCCTTTAATGTAATCAACTTGTAGGCAAAGTTTTGTGGAAAATCTTTGTCAGTTCTATTTCGGGGCAATGACCTTAAAAAACAGCTAGAATCAGAATCTATTATTACACAGACTTCAACAGTTACTGTAGTTTATTTACTCACGCGACACAAAGGAGCGACGAGGCCGGTTAAAACGTGTGCGTGAAATTCAATACGGTAGCAAGAAAATGATGATGATTATAATTTACATTATAATTATATAATGACAAAAGTAGCTTAAACGATATAAAATTTAAAACAAACTATTTGCAATATAATAATGAGGCTTTTGCAACTTAATTATGGTCACATGGTACAAAATCCGACATGATGGAGGGCAAGCTCCGCTCAGGGACATTCAAAACAAAGGAAAGTCAAGCATGACTGGTTGAAGTCGCTTTGTTTTGGTACATCCCAATGCGTAGCTTGCTGTCCAGCAAGGGGTTATTTAGTACTGTGTGACCGACAAATCGGAAAATTTGCTTCTGAATAAAGAAGGATACTTCTCAAGGCTTTGTAATCGCTATGGTCACGATGCTGTAAATGAAGATTGCACTATGTGACCGTCAGCTGCAAAGGATCCATTACAATAATACAAATTACAGAGGACAAAAATTGTCCTCAAACTTACAGCTGTATATTTAAAAGGCATTTTAAAGTATATAATATTTAGTTTGCCTAAGGATTATAGCTCTGACATATAACTTTTTACGCTGAATTTATTATCAATTATTTTAATGATAAGTGGTCATTCCGAACCAAAAGCACAATATTTAACACAACAATAAAAACGGTTTTGTGCACTGTCTGGGTAACGAATTTCTCTTGACAAGTTGCGGGCTAATCTCTAGTCTACCTAAACCGGCCTGGGAGAAAATGTGATATTATAAAAGACGTCAATGTCGCGAATTTCTTACTACATTTTTCGAAAACGGCATTTTTCCTTTTTTGTCCTTCTTAAGACCCACCTCTACCAGCCTAGAAAGGCGAAAACACAGCACCCCTTTTAATGCAAATTTCCAGCCCTTCTACCTGGGTTATGCCATGGTTTCGGAAAAGATTAAACTCCTCAGGCATATTGCCCTTTTTCTATTCCAACGGAAATGACCGGAAAATCCCTCTACGTACCATCTGTCAAGCTATGCTTGCTCGCACCAGGCTAGTCCATTTAACAGTACAAATCTGAATTGGGACCCTCCCATTCCGATTGTTTGGTTTTTCGTGCACTAAATAGTAAACGATCTCGGACTGTAGCCGAACCTTCGAGAGAAATATTTTGTCCCCCACTAGGACCGTTCCTTTCCAGTGGTGCTTACTTTTGCAGCATGAAAATGATAAAGTTAACGGCAAGAATAATTGTGTCAAAAAGTGAGTCTTCCAAACAGTCTAGCCAGACCGACAGATCGAGATACTACGCTGAGAGGCCTAAGTGATTGTTTCGCCTTGTTGTTGTTTCGTAACTCCACTGTCAACATTTCTGTCTTTAGCAGCAGAATGAGCAACTTCTGGTGTAATTCTTCCCTTTTTCCACCAACACAGCAAATTGCCAAATTCTTCTCGAAACGCACGATTTGTGGCGGCGTAGATAAAGGGGTTGATAGTACTACTTAAAAACAATAGAAAGATTGCTGATAACTGGATACCCCGGGGAGCTGTTTCTGGAGAAAAGCGCTTCCAAAAGATGAAAACCCACATTGGTACCCAACAAAGCAGAAATCCAGCGACGACATACGACAACACTCGGCTAAGGTTTATTTCTTGAACTGAAACTCTTCCCGCGGCTCGATTTTGCACGTTAAGCTCCAAGGATGGAGCTACATTCATCTTATGCTGGCGGATTTTTTTGGTAATCTTGTAATAGCTGTAAAAAGCGACAGAAAATGGTAGAACTAAAAAAACCGACCATACTACACAGTAATGAGCAATACGTCTTTCTTCTGTCAGGAAAACTACACTACACACTGCGTAACCAGGATCGAAGTCAAATTTGCTCCAATTTGTCACTCGGATTGTGATCGTGTAAAGTGCTGAGGAAATCCACACGCAACTCAACCAGATATAGGACTTCTGAGCTGAGAACACCTTGTTGTAGTTGTGAGTCTTGACAATTCGCATGTATCTGTTAAACGCCGTCAAACCCATGATCGCTGGAGTTACATTTGTAACAAATACATCAACAAAGGCTTGAATCTCGCATAAGGCATCGCCTAAATCCCATCTTCCCGTGATTAAGACGACTGAAGCAAACGGCATATCCAGTATTGCACACAACAGATCGCTGGCTGCTAAAGCGATGATATACAGATTGGTAGTTGATCGAAGTTTAGGGTTTTTGTATACTGCTAAGCAGACCAGAGTGTTACCAATGATGCTTATAATGTTCATGACAAGACACACAGTGGTTTCAATGACAACAACTGCTAAGCTTCGGTCTTGCAATTCCAACGAGGACATCCTGCTGCCAGCGCCCTGTAATGTCGAACGTATTTGAAACTGCGTTCGTGCTTAAGGCTTCAGGAAAGTAAATGACGCTAATAAGACAGAAGAGTCGATATTGATTTTGTTTAAAGTATCTCTGAGATTAAAATTTTTATCACCATTATTTGCTTTCTTGTTTAAAGCCTGGTGACATGGCTTCAGTCCAATCCAAAAGTATTCAGCAAGGTTTTAATATCTCTGCAAAGAGACACATCTACAAACCACAGGCAAATTTTAACATTTATTTTATGTGCATAATAAAATTGTTACATTTTCTTTGATCACCTGCCAAAACAATTTGTCAAGGTGATTAAACAGACAAAATTGTCTGACATCACGTAGGACATGATAAGATTTTGCTTTCATTCTCAAACTGTACATTACCCGAAGCTCGGGCAACGATCGATTTTTCAAAAAAAAAAAACATTATCACTAATGGTTTATTCGTCGCAAGAAAAATGGGCGAAAATGACATTGTATTAATTAAAAAATATGGCAGTTGGCTGACTAACGACAAAACATGTTCCGGTTGCACTGCATTTTAATGAACTTTCGAATAATTAATTAATTAGGGAATGGATCTGAAAAGGCTTTCTTTTTTTCGCTAAGCCCGGTTCTTTTCCACGAGTATAGTTTACAAAACCAGAACCCCAGGCAAAGCTTGCAATTATTCAACAGATTCTCTAGCTTCTATTTCGATAGTATACACTGCAGGTGAATTCGTGACGCTGTAAGTCTCTTCTCATGTGAAATTTTTTTGTCCGCCCACAAGAATTACGTCAGGACTAAATTTGTCTCATTTTGATATGCAAGTCCATTAACTGAAAATGTCATTTTATTCAAAGTGGGTACCATTGTAGTAAACTAAGTTTGAACTCTCTCTTTCAAAGTGACGCCTGATTCAAAATCTTTCATGTGATAATGTAGTTTTTTCGCGATGGCATGCGCGCGCATATTAACTTTCTGATGCAAATCAGTCAAATTCATTTGCATGAAATGTTCTGCACTGGGCCTCGATATCAAATAGAGACAAAGGCAGAATAAAAGCTTATTAAAAAGACATCCTCACGCAATATCTGAGAAATCAAACTTCTTAGGTGTACACAAAGGATCAAAAAACATTTGATTTAGTGCAATCATGAACCAAAGTTCAAAAGTCCATCATCTTGGACCCGCCATCTTGGAGTTCAAAACGTCAGAAAATCTCTAAGATTGTTTTTTTTTTTTTAATGTAACACACTTCAAAAATTGTTTTCAAAATCGATAAAACTGTAGGATGCAAAAGTCTTTAGGATCTTGTAATTAAAGGCACGGACATTTGTAATTATATATAATTATCACAAACTGTCAACTTCTATTGTTAAAATCTCAATAAAAAGAAAAATAACTTCAAAAACACCAGGTTAAAATATAAATAGCGTTAAGTTTGGTAAAAGAAATTAAAAGGTCCATTTCTGCGGAGAACAAAATAAAAGTATATAATGTGATTTGAAGTCCTTCATATCTGCCTTTATCATTGTTGATTAGCTGAACAATATTTATAAATAATGCAAAAATGATATTTTACGATTTTAATTTTCTTAACACCTGCACGTGTAAAATGTTTCAGATAAGCAATTTTAATTATTAATCTGCTATGAATATTATGAATATGAATATTAGGAACATGAAACTTTAATTAAAAAAAGCTTTTACCGCAGGACGCTTGCAAACAAGGACTGTCTTTTCTACCTGGCAACGTTAATTTGTTGTGCATTTTACATTCATCTTCTGTTCGTAGCTGCATGTGTGCATGAGGGAACATCTATACCTCAAGCAAAATTTTAATATTTAAAATATATTTTCGTAGAAAAAAGTTATTTCTTCCGTTTCTAAAGGGAGCATTTCTCCTTAAAAGAAACGTTTGAAGCCAGTCTGATGTCTTCACTGGAATTGCCAGACAGAAGCTTAGCATTTGTTATCATAGAAGTTAGTGTTTGTCTTGCACTGAACATCATAAGCATCATTGGAAACACTCTGGTTTGTTTAGCAGTGTACAAAAACCCTAAACTGCGATCAAACACTAGTCTGTATATCGTCGCTTTAGCAGCCAGCGATTTGTTATGTGCAACAGTGGAGATGCCGTTAGCTTCAGCCGTATTAATCACTGGACGGTGGGGTTTCAGCAATGCCTTATGCGAGCTTCAAGGTTTTGTTGATGTCTTTGCTACGTACGTTACTCCAGCAATCATGGGTCTGACGGCGTTTAACAGATACATAAGAATTGTTAAGACCCAAGATTACAACAGGTTTTTTTCACCACGCAGATCTAAGGTCTGGTTGAGCTGCGTGTGGCTTTCGCTTTCTTGTTATCTGCTCATAGGTCGAGTGACAAACTGGAACAGGTTTGAGTTTATCCCTGGTTACGCAGTGTGTAGTGTGGTTTTCGCAGAAAGAAAAAGAAAAGCGGCTCATTATTCTGTCGTTTTTGGCTTATTTTCTCTCTTGCCATTTTTTATCGCTTGTTTCAGTTATTACAAAGTTTTTTCTACACTACGCCGGCATAACCTTCATGCAGTTCCTTCGCTTAACATCAGTAATAACCGCACAGGAAGACTGATTTCAGCGAAAGAGATCAACATTAGCCGCACATTATCGTATGTGGCCGCTGGATTTCTGTTTTGCTGGATACCACTCTGGGCGTTCGCGTTTTGGAAGCGTTCATCGCCGGAGACAGCTCCCAGAATTGTAGAGCTGTTTGTTACCCTTATGCTGTTTATGAGCGCTTCAATAAATCCCTTTATTTACACTGCCACAAGTCGTGCCTTTCGAGGAGAGTTTAACAAATTGCTGTGTTGGTGGAAAGTGGCAAGAGTTGCACCTGAAGTCGCTTCTGTTGCTAGTAAAAGAGAAGTTAATGGTGTGCACTTGAAAAAACAACAAAACCAAACGAATTCTTAGTCGTTTGGGTCAGGGTTTCATCTTCTTTCTTTATTAGTGGGCCGAGTCATAAAAACAGGTGGAGAAGAAGGAATTCAAATTAACAAAAAAATTGATAAATCTCAAGCAGGTACCCTGTCAATGACAACAATGAGAACAATGACAACAATGAGAACACGCATGATTCGCTCTATTGAGAACCGAAGCTTGGAAATCATTTCCCCAAAGTGCAGTTTGCGAAGTTGTGATCTTCGGATTTTATCAATTAACAACTTTTTACAAAAGAGAGCATGCTCTTTTGTTTTTGATTGTTTTAAAGGAACTGTGTGTTCTCCGTTTAAAAATTATGAACGATTACATCATAACGCCAACACTATAAACAACGGGAAAACAGCAAAACTGCCCAAAGTCAAACTTGATTTTGCGCGCCGTAGTTTTTATTTTATAGGTGACTCGATTTTTAATTCTTTACCTTTGAATTTAAGAAACATTAATTCTAGACTTTTATTTAGGAATGCATTGGACGATTTTTACTTGTAATATTTTATTGTAGCTTTTTAAGGTTTTTAACTTAGTGCATGATCCGCTTTTTACACAATTTTTCATAGTATATTATATAATTAGTAATTTTAGTAATTTTTAATCAGCAGGACCCCGTTGATAACAGTACGCATGTACTGAAGGGCTATCCTGGATAAACATTCGATTATTATTATTATTATTATTATTATTATTATTATTATATTATTATTATTATTATTATTATTATTAACACGTGCGGACCGGGTAGACTGACGCGTGATTCTATCTGTTTCAAGATTATCTCAGATCTAAACGATTCTCCTCGAATCAGTTTCTTAGAGGATTACTTTTTAACGTCCACGAACGCCATTTTATGTATCTTGCTCTTTCTTAACTAATGAAAACATAGTAATTGGTAAGGCACGTGTGTTGCTTTAATAATAATATAATAATTTATTTCTAGTGCATTACATTAAAAATCTCAATGCCCTTACAAGTAAAAATATTAAAAATTACAATAGGATAAAAATACTGAATTCTTAAAATCTAAAGTTCATTAAAAATACTAAAATTCATATAAAATACTAAAATTCATTAAAAAAGAAAAGAAAAAAAATACTAAAGATCATTATTGAATAAAAACGTTTTAAGCTTAGTTTTAAAAGTGTCAACCGATGGAGCACTTCTCACGTCAAGCGGGAGACTGTTCCACAATGTTGGCGCGCAAGATGAAAAAGCGCGCCCACCGTTATTCTTGGTCTTAAAGACTGGTCTCAGCAGTCGCACTGAGGTGATCATTGTTTGAACGAAGACACCTAATCGGTCGATGAATATTAATAAGTTCCGCCAAGTAACTGGGTGCTAAATCATTTAAAACTTTAAAAGTTAAAAGTAAAATCTTAAAAATTATACGCTTGCGCACGGGCAGCCAGTGAAGCTGACGGAGGATTGGGGTGATGCGATCTGCTATCCTTGTTCTCGTTATCAGTCGGGCGGCCGAGTTCTGAACACGTTGAATTTTCGAGATTTCTTTATCAGGGAGACCATACAAGAGACTGTTACAGTAGTCCAGTTTAGAGGACACAAAGGCGTGAACCAGTTTCTCTGTGCTCGGTTGGTCAAGATACTGACGAATATTCCCAATACGCTTTAGAGCAAATGAAGCAGATTTGCAAAGATTGCTTTCATGCGTGCACATCGTTAAGCACTGGTCAAGAGTGACCCCAAGATTTCGGGCATTCACGCTTGTCTTGATCTCAATGCCAGCAATATTCACCGCGGCTATAGGTTGACGCTGAAGATAGCGAGATGAAAAATGCAAAATTTCAGTTTTTGATGAGTTGCATAATAATTTGTTATCAGCCATCCAAGATATGATATCCTGTGCACAAAGCTCTACTTTGCTCAAACAAGATGATTGTTCAGATCGTTGCATAACCAAGTACATTTGCGTATCGCCCGCGAATATCATGGACTGGAGGCCATGAGCGATGATAATATCTTCAATGGGTGCAACGTAAAGGGAGAACAATAACGGGCCCAGCACCGAACCTTGAGGAACACCGCAGATCAACTTAGCAGAAAAAGAGTGAACGTCTTTGATGACAATCGCCTGCGAGCGATTTGTTAGATACGATTTGATCCAAGCCAGGGCAGTACCTCTTAGACCAAACCGGGTGAATAATCTATCCATAAGGACACTATGGTCGATGGTGTCAAAAGCTGATGATAAGTCAAGCAATACTAGGACAACGTCATCGTGATTATCTAGGGCTAAGTTGATATCGTTAGAAACTCGTAGCAAAGCTGTTTCGGTGCTATGATATGCACGGTATGCTGACTGAGTTTTAGTATACAGGTTGTTGATGACCAGATGGTGTTTAACCTGCATTGCTACTATGCGCTCGATGACCTTACCAAAAAAAGGGAAAGTTGCTGATGGGACGGTAGTTCTTCAGTATTTCATGGTCGAGATCACATTTTTTCAATAACGGTGTTACAAGGCCATGCTTGAGGGTGGCAGGGAACTCTCCAAGCTCTAGCGATCGATTTATTTTTAGTGGTAATACAAGGCAGCAATACATCAATACCCTTTTAAGGTCCGTTTGCTGGGACAAAAACAGACATTCCCAATTGGGACATTTTGGCCACAGGTGTGGCCGTTTTATTTCAAAACAATCAGTTAATGATAACATTAGAAAAAAACACCATTATTTTGACTGACTTAAGTCGAGGATCTTAGTGGACCATAACGACTTTTCAAGTTTCTTTATCATTCTTCACTTATCTTAATCATCATTTTCCTTTCTCGTTTATCGATCATTACCTGTTTGCGTTTAAATACCTAACTAAACTACTATTAATTATATTGCTTTCAATAGATGTTCGAGTTCTATTGCAATATTGTTCACCACAAAATATGATTTAGGGTATAATATTGTGCTTTAGCTAGTTCCTCCCCTTTGTCCAGCACTGGATCAATGGTAGATTTTAGTTATTGCCCTCTGACTACCTTCGTTGTGTAATTAATTTTGACAGAGAGTCTTGGAAAACTTAATTAATCCACCTTTTGGGTTTTTTATTAGTTGTAAGTTTGATTAGTTGTAAGTTCGACTTGTGTTTCTGTAACTCGGGATTTAATAAATTCCTTTTTATTTAGTTGTTAAAACAGTTTAAGATATGTTTTTGTGTGAAAGAAGAAAGTTGGTACTAAAATAATTAGCATACACAACCTCGTTTTCTACTAGCTCATTTTTTTTTATTTTCCTCTTCAGTAACAGTGACCCAGGTAAAAGGTATTCATTGTTTGTAGATATTCGGTATGCTTGTTGTCATTTATTTGACGGTTGACTTTCTTTACATCAAATTTGTAAGCTCGTTTTAGTAGTAGTATGGCAAAATGATAATTTATGTTAAAAGGAAAACTGTTGCTTCCAGATGAATCCTTGTTTAATAAACAGAAATATAAATAGCCTGCGGACTAGTAATGCAGAAAGCCTCTTGAAGGAACATAAAAAATAATAAATTCAAGATTTTACCGAGGCAAGTGCGAAAGATCTGCATAGCCTTGCTTGTAACAAAAAAATGAAAATTCCCTGGGTGATGCTCGGGCCTCGGGAAAAATTAACTTGCGCTACTCAAGGTTCTCTGGGGAGATATTGCCTGTTGCTGTCGCCCCAAAGCAGAGTGTGCGACGGAGTTTTTTTCGAAAGAGACTGTTCGTTCCGGAATAAATGAAGGGGGTTAATGGCACAGCTCAGAAATATGAAGAAGGTGTCGATTAAGGAAACAATTCTTGGACAGTTAATAAGACCAGTTACCCATCTCGGTATCCAACACAATGCAAATCCTGCGATCACAAACGCAAGTGACACATAGCGAAATTTCATTTGGGATAGTGGAAATGTGAACTAGTTTTCAAATTCAATATGGCAAAAATAAATGATGCTCTGTCATTGGTCACTGGAAAATTTGAACCATTTACAGACTTCAATAAAGTTAGTGAAATCTCAGTAAAATGTCTACATTCTCCTTGTAAATTGCAATCTCTGTAAATGTGCACACTTACAGAGATTTTGTAAACTACATAAAATGTCCGTAGATTTCAGCACTTTTTCTTCGTTGAAATCTCATAAAATGTCTATGAAATGTTGCTACTTTTCTTGTAAATTTGGTGCAAAATTTACAGAGATTCTGTGACATATATATAAATCTCTGTAAATTAACCGTAAAATCTCCACGTTTTCTCTGTAAAAAAAGTAGGGGATAAAATCTCTGTAAAAGCGAAATTACAAAATCTCAATAGAATCTCTGAAAAAAGTGAACGAAAGTCATTGCATAAAATGTCAGTAAAATATGAACAAAATAACTACATAAAATGTATCACAAAAGTACACACAATGTCTATAAAATGTATACATTTTATTGCAATAAATCTCTGTAAAACGTCCACATTTTCTCTGTAAAATCAACATGGAAAAGCAAGAAGCGTATGTGAAATATAGCATATAATCTCAATAAAATCTCTGTAAAATCATTGCATAAAATGTCAG
This sequence comes from Oculina patagonica, assembly GCF_052425735.1. Lineage (NCBI taxonomy): Eukaryota > Metazoa > Cnidaria > Anthozoa > Scleractinia > Oculinidae > Oculina > Oculina patagonica. The sequence continues at coordinate 1,409,410 of NC_135762.1, forward strand.
TGAAATGTACACAAATTAACTACACAGAATGTTCTTAAAAAGTACAGGAAATGTCTACAAAAAGGACATACTTTATTACAATAAATATTAATAAAATGTTGACATTTTCTCTGTAAAATCAACAGGAAAAAAAAGCATTGTAATATGAACCACTCTAAAAGTTGAATACTAAATTTAACAGTTCATGTTTAAATGCCACTGGTATGGTAACATGGCAAAGAATTCATGTTGATTTCGATTTAAAACATACATCTTTGAATAAGACTTTTGCTTTGGAATACAAGCAATATTCGGGGAAAAAAGAACTCGCTTGAATGGCCTACATGTCAACTAGACGATGTTTGCTCGCTGCTTCTACATGTATGGCTAACAATGGGTAATTAAAATCTCAAGAGAAGTTAGAGCCGTGAACTTGCAGTTTTTTCAAGCGTTTCGCGAGACGAGAATCTCGTCTCGCGAGAGGGTGGTAACTTACTTTTGAGTGGTACTGTAATAACCAGTTAGCCAGAGACCAAAAGGAAAAATGTGGAGTATCCATTTTACAGAGGTGTGTCTTGCAGAGGTAGAGACTGAGTGAAGTAATTTGTCTATTTAAGACCATGTGAACAGCCTGTAATAGGGAGATGTATGCATTATAGATGTGCTCATAAGTTCAACTGTATTGACCTAAATTATTACAGTCCAAATTCTTTTTTACAGAAACCTTTAAAATATGAACACCTCCCCAGAAGGGTACAGCTTAACTGAAAAAGGCAAAATTGATATGAACTCTTCAAATTGTACCTCTGTAATGGGCACCTCCATAACATGGACACTTTTTCAAGGACTGTTGTGTACATGAAGTAGGTTGTCATTATAACAACAGTTATCCTCTTTCATAGTTACATGTACAGTGTATGTTACCATACCAGCAGTACATACATGTATGGTAAAAGTATAGGAATTTAATTCAATTACTGTAAAATAATAAAAGGTATTACTGTACATTCATTTTGTGTAACACAAATTATAACTAAATACAGTTGAATCCCTATAACTCGAACCCTCAGTAACTCGAACCTCCCGCTAACTCTAACCTTTTCTGATTTCCCTCCAGGCGATTTCTTAATAATTTTACCCTCGATAACTCAAACTCCCGATATCTCGAACCTTTTTCGATTTCCCTTGAAGGTTTGAGTTATCGGGATTCAACTGTAATTCAAACACCTACCCTACTCTACTTATGTCCAGGCTATTTACATGTATATAAATGACAGCTCATCATCATTCAGTAGCTATGACCACCTACAATTTGCTTGGTCACCTCTGTTGCATCAAAATTGAGAACTTTGTTTGTATGTTAATGCATATTTTTTACTTACATAACAACAACACTTTAAACCAGTGTAGGTGTTTGTGCCAGTGATGAAGCTGGACTCTGTTCTATCTTTAGCCAACACGTTTACAAAAAATACTGATGGTGGTAAAAAAAAAAGATGGTAATTTTCAAGCTCGGTGGTAAATAGTTAAGAAATTATTCAACATGACACAAGCGTGGGACAAAGAAAAACTCTGAGTCCCCGACAGGAATCGAACCCATGGCCTCCCCCAACCGGTGTCTGGGAGGCCATGGGTTCGATTCCCATCGGGGACTCAGAGTTTTTATTTGTCCCACACTCGTGTCATGTTGAATAATTTCTTCACTGGTGATGTTTTGTCAATGTTCATTCACTACTCAAGGACAGTACATGTAAAGGTAATATACAAAGGTAATAAAACAAATCAAGCATTTATATATATGTACATAGTAGACAATTTGGCCTCCTGAACATGTAGCTTGATGCCTTATTTCTTCACTTTGCCATGTTGCAAACGTGCATGGTCATGCCCTTTTCTGTGGTGAACAGAAAAAAATACTGTTAGTTAACTGCACACAAAGGGCCAATGTTCTAAACAGAACAAGTAAGCAAAATTACACCAACAGAGTAGGTGACAATAATTATTAGACCAACAGCTAAGATAGTTGTAATGTAATTAACATTTTTAAATTTAAGTATTTACAAATAAAATATAAATATGACATAAAGTATCTGACACTAAGACACTGTTCACACACTCATTTGTATCCATACTGCCTTTGAACTGGGTACGGGTACGCCTTTGCTTTAAACAGCCCTGACAGGTGCAGGGATGTAGCTAAGAAAACACTAATCATCAACAAGCCCAGCTGGCTTTTCTGGCCTAAATGGGAGCTCTACAAGTTTACCCATTTGCAAGTCTTTGTTTTCATGTGAAACTTCAGCCGGTTTTAAGTTCTCTTTCAGCTGGTAAATTTAGCCGGCAGCCGGCCCTTAATAACATCCCTGGGATGTTGAAACAGCATTGTTTTGAAAATGCTGAGAAAGTGTTCTCAAAAATTATGGTTTCATTGGTCTGTAACAGCAAAACCGCTCTATTTTTTTAAAAAAAAGGATTGTTGTGTTTTGGTGTGAAATTGGCTGGCTCCTAAAAAGTAAATATGGCAAACCACAGAGTGTACTGCTTGCTTATACACTTGGAAAATGGTTTGATTGGTTTCCTGTGAACAGTTTAAAGCCATATAGCTTTTGATAGGTCATGCATATGTAAATCCCGGTTGATTGGAAACCGCATCTGTGTACATGTAAACAATGCCTCAATCTTATGTGCAGTTACCATAATATAAACAAATCAAAAAATGAACCAGGACATAAGGGTTGATTTGGAAGCTTGAGTAAAAACAAAGACTCTTAAAATAATAAAAAATTATTTTACTAATACAATAAGGTTTACAAAAATAAAGGAACTGTAAATGTAATATGAACAAAACAATTAAAACAGCACATTTAATCTAAAAAATATAGAGAGGATATGCTGAAATATACATGTAACATTTTTCCCTGGTAACATGCAGCACAAAACCTATAGTTGATGTTTGACAGATATTGCAATAAACAGGGAGGTGTGGTTGACTAAATTGCAGATCATGCAATCCAGGTTTGAGCTCTAGCTGGGGTAGCAGTATTCTTTTCTTGGGACAAAAACACAATATTGGGATCATAACTGAATATATGTATCTGCTATTATTAAAAACAAGCCATGCTATATTCCAATTTCTGAGTTTTGACTACCGGTAGTTAATAGGCAATAGAATTGTCAATATGAGCTCTTATAACCCACCCATTAATTTTTGTGTGCGCTCATTGGACAAAACGCATCACGTGGTACAAAATCGGACGACAGGTATCAGGGAATATACCCCGTCCGATTTGATATCCGTCGCCCAATTTTGTAGGTAGGCAGAAAAAAACAAATGAAGTCGCCTTAGTCAATTCTAACTGTTAATGAAATCACATAGTTAAAAAATCACGTAAACCAATCAACTTAGATTGGTTTCAACCACAGTTAAGCCGGGTTTATAACGTAGGTTTTTTCCTATAAATTTACTGGCGATGGAGCGCTATGTAGAAATAAATTGGAGGGTTATAAAATAAATAAACCCCTTTCTGGCTTGCTGGTATATTAGAGGATAATGCCCTTGGCTGAAAGATTGTCCTCAAAATTTCACAGTTGCCCTCGAAGCTTCGCTTCTCGGCCAACTGTTCATTTTTCAACAATCTTTCGGCCTCGGGCATTATACTCCAATATACTAGCCGCCTGAAGGGGTTTATTTACTATATATACAATGTACTGTGTACAATATGGTGGGTGTATGCATTGACGAGAACAACCCGGCCGGGACCTCAAATATTTCATTTCTATTGGTGTTTACAATAAAACAACAGTTCCACTCATACTTGTTGAATATGAGTTAGTTGTAGCCAACTATCAACACATGCTTGTGGAATGACTTCTAATCAACAATTGGAATATGAAACACAATTGAAGCAAGAAGAAAGGTGTATTTTAAGAGATAAACTTCAGTAAATGCCAGGACTTGAACTCTGAGGACTCAGCCAGGGCTAGGGACTCAAGTCAGAACTATTTTTTAGTTTTTGAACAGTGTGAAACTGTATTAAAAAGTCCTTGTTGTTATGATGTTGTAATCTTTACACTATTTATAGTAGTAGTGACCTAAACAACAAATAAAAGCTAACCAGTCCTGAGCTTGAGTCCTGGCTCAAATCCTAGCTCCTAGCTGAAGTCTTTTGTTTTATTAAAATGCCAAAAGAATTGCAATATTTGAGCTCCCTAGTTATTTTCGTTGACGCGTATCCGCTGCCAAATTTGTGGCCAATGGTATATGAGCTCATATACTATTACCTGTTAACCAATCAAAACGCAGGAATTGCAATATACCATTGCTAGTTTTTAATAATATGGAATATCTTACGAGCCACTTGTATTTTGGCGGTATACACACAAGCCTTTAGGCGAGTGTGTATAGGAAGAAAATACAAGTGACAAGTGGGATTTTCCACAGTATACCACTAGAAAGTGTTGTGTAACTATTTTATACATGTACCATGCCGTATAGAAAATACGCTTACAAAATTTCGTCGAGATTAAGATCGCGGCACACAATGGGAAGGTTAGGTTGAATACCGTCGAATAAACAATGGCTTCCTTGTATTCTGATTGGCTGTATTTCCTATGGCATGGTATAGAAGCTCACATGCCATTGCATGTAATTGTAAACCAATCAAATCAAATCTCAGAAATTGCAACATAGGTACCCTGGCTGGTTGTTATGATTCATGTCGAAAAAAAGAAGGATAAAATCTTCTTTAATAACTTCTTCAGGGAAAGATTTTTGAACTGAACTTCAATTTTCCTTATAAAAAGTCTTACATGTCAGCCTTACATTTTATCTCCTTCATACATGTGCACGAACTTTTCAAAGGGACTCACAAAATCGTAATGTATGTACGAAGACTTTATCATCACTATAATAATTTATAATATAAAGCTCATCAAGTATCTACTACATAATCTAACAACACAAGACTTTCTACATTATGATTTATAAACGTACCTTGAAGTCCACACGAAGCAGCAAGCATTACAAAACTGAACCAGTATGGCGAAATTCCAGGCGTAGTCAATCGATAGAAATCGATATCGGAAATCAATCGATACAATCGATATCACTCGATATCAATCACTGATTGATATCGATTGATATCGGTAATCGATAACAATCGAACTCACAAAAAAATTTCTTTATCGATTGTTATCGATTGATAAAATCTATAACAATCGATAGCAATCGACAGCAATCGATAAAATCACTAAACCCAAAAAGTCCCTTAAGAAATATTCGTCTCACATATGTTACATGCCGTTACTACCTAGTAAAAGTAAACGATACGAGATTAGCGTTTAAGTGATAAACATTTTATTATTCAGATTATTTGGAGTATCTAGTCCTGCCGGAGTCTGTGCAGAAAATTATGTTTACCATCAGGAGATCCTCTTGGTTTGTGTTTCTAAAATATTTTAACTTGTCCAGCCCCGGCTGAGGCTATATAAAGCGTTCTTCCTTTTTGTGATCTGAGGCTGAAAACGTTTTGTTTCAGTAAATTATTGTGCAGCCATCCCAGCGCTCTCAATTGCATCTTGGATCTCCTTCATAGCGTTCTCGCGTAGATGAAAATCCAACATTACATGATCCTACTACTGGATTACTTTTTATTTCTTGCTTACTCTGCGATTTATTACGATTACGCTTCTTTCTTAATGCAATTAACTGAAATCATAAAAACACTGATTCTTTTGTTTATTTTGCTTCATATTTATGGCGTTGCTATAGCGAGACTAGAGGGTTGCACACCGCTACTTCGGCCGCAGCACCTTGTTCTTTTTTGAACCGCGCTGATAAAGATGTTATATTACTGTTACTGTTCTTGTTATTTTAGTATCAGCTTGTTGGTATTTGCAGTCGCATATCCACGATTAAATGACCCAATAAAACTATAAAAACAACATCCTGTCAATGTTTATATTGTAGAGATTGTCAAAAATAGTTTCCGATAAAAATCGATGACAATCGATAACAATCGATAAAACAATCCTTATCGATTTCCATCGGAAATCGATATCAATCGAACTCACAACTTTTTTTCTTTATCGATTCCTATCGAGTGGTATCGGAAATCGATATCAATCTTCGATTGATATCGATTGCTATCGATAGTTATCGATTATCGGTTTATCGATTGACTACGCCTGGCGAAATTTAAACATGGCGGAATACTCCACTCAGTGACACTCGATTTCACTCGACTCTGAGCAAAAGAAGCCGTCGGGAGTAGATTATCGTCAGAAATACCGATAAACGTCATGAAGCGAGCTTTAAACTAACAGAAAAGCGACTCGAGCATCGAATCTTCATGTATAAACATTTGTAAACGAATAAAAGTTCGTTATCATGATTATAAAACAAGCGCCAGAACCCTTCAAGCGTTTGCGCATGACCGTTTGGTACTCAGACCTCTTCCGTCCAATCGTCCAAATCGTTCCCAGAGCCTTCTCATTGTCCTCCGTCCGTTTGTTCGAAAGCGTATGGACGTTCGACGAAATAAATTTTTATCTTCTTTTCAGTAAAATAGGGAAAATGTACTCAACTTTCTTTGATTTAATTAGTCCTTTTGTTTTTTGGGGGAGTTTTGCGGTTTTTGTCGTCATGTGTCGTAGCCATGAAGGCTACGACAAAATGAGGGCTACGACAAAAAATACGACATTAATCATTCATACGCTTACAAAAATAATCATTCACACGTTTAAATGAATCGTCCATATATACGCATAGAAATCATTCATATGCTTATATAATTTTTCTTTTCCATCGATTTCTCGAATCGTGAGTTTTGGACGCCTGTGATTTTATGGACATTTTATGAAGCCCTGTTTGTGGCATTTTATAGACATTTTATGAAGCCCCGTTTGTGCCAAGGCTCTGCCAATTTATGGACATTTTATTGACATTTTATGAAGCCCCGTTTGTGCCAATTTATGGACATTTTATGAACTTTTTATGAAGCCCCGTTTGTGTCAATTTATAGAGATTTTATGAAGCCCCGTTTGTGCCAATTTATGGAGATTTTATGAAGCACCGTTTGTGCCAATTTATGGAGATTTTATGAAGCCCCGTTTGTGCCAATTTATGGAGATTTTATGAAGCCCCGTTTGTGCCAATTTATGGACATTTTACGGACATTTTATAAAGCCCCGTTTGTGTCAATTTATGGACATTTTATGAACTTTTTATGAAGCCCCGTTTGTGTCAATTTATAGAGATTTTATGAAGCCCCGTTTGTGTCAATTTATGGACATTTTATGAACTTTTTATGAAGCCCCGTTTGTGTCAATTTATAGAGATTTTATGAAGCCCTGTTTGTGCCAATTTATGGACATTTTACGGACATTTTATAAAGCCCCGTTTGTGTCAATTTATGGACATTTTATGAACTTTTTATGAAGCCCCGTTTGTGTCAATTTATAGAGATTTTATGAAGCCCCGTTTGTGCCAATTTATATAAATTTTATAAAGACCTGCATGCGTCATTTTATATTGTGTGTAGTTCATAAACATTTCTTACGTGATTCCGGTACGTGTTTCAAACGTCAGAGTGCATGTTGATTTACCGGCTTACTTTAAAACCGTGCATTGTAAGAGAATACCAGACTGGATAACTCTTAAAACCAATCTCTTTTACCCTACTCACAGGTAAATCAGCCGGCACTACGTTCTTAGTTCTTGCAATAACAAGAAGCTGGGACCTCAAGGACGGGCATTAATTAAACGCACATTAAATTATATGGTCCGACTGCAATAGTCGAGTCTTCTAAGTTTTTTTCCCTCTTTATCCCTCTCAATATCTCTTTCTCTCTTTCCTTTTACTGGTTTGGAGACTTTAAGATGTGAAAATTTACAGAGATTTTATGATGTTTTGCTTAGACAAATTCATTTGGTAAATTTACAGAGATTTTGTTACTTATTTTGAGAACTTATCATTTACAGACATTTTATGTGATGATACTAAGCCCGGTAAAATCTTTGTAAATTAAGATTTACAAACATTTGTGTGAGATTTTATGAAGTCTGTAAATTTGAAGTCTTTTCGTCTTATCCTTGTTGCTAGAATTTACTAACATTTTACTAACTTTCTTTTAAATACAAGACCGAAAAACCATATAAAATGTCTGTAAAATAAATTTACAAACATTTTGTCTTTAACATTCAAAACTACGAAGTCTGTAAATTAGAGATTTACAAACATTTTATAAAGTCTGTAAATGGGTCAAATTTTCCAGTGGGTTAATTTATATTTTGTCTCAGCGACTTGTCGCAGAAGTGTGCACACGCTGCGACAACGCTGCTTTCGCTCATTTGTCGCTGCGATCAGTTGCACGAATTCAAACTGGTTTAACAAAACTCTTTCGCAGCGACAAAAATTCTCTCAGAAATGCACAAAGTCACACGAGGAAACATGTTGCAGCAACTTGTCGCCGCGACATGTTGTAGCGACATGTCGCCTAGTGTATCCCGACCTTTATATATGCTACGTAAAAATATCTTATCAAAAAATAAACGATATCTTTGCTAATGATACTCAAAACCGGTGTAGCATTAGAGTATTAAGTTTGGCCAAATGTTAACGTTTTCAGTCAACTTCTTACCAATCCCAGCTAAATGCTGGGTAATGAGATTCCTTATTCCGTGTCCCAAACTTATCTGTTATTTTACAACTATTGTGGAAAAATTCGACATCATGTTATGCAAAATAACTTAATAAGTAAGGGTCGATTCGCACTAGCGGACAAGTTTAAAATGTCCGGACATTTTTGACAAAAAAACTATAAGTCGCGATAAGTCAGAAACATCTTGAAGAGAACAATAGGTGAATTATTAGCACGTGCTTCTGGCATCCCAGTACATTTCTCGGCGCGGCCGTCTTGGGCAAACATAAAAATGCAGTACAACGTGATAAAAAGTTCTAAAATAATTCGCATTTAAAGTACGCGTGATTTCATGCAGTGGAAAAAACGAGTCACCTCAAGATAACTTTTTCTTGCTCATCCTGACATTGGGACAAACACTTCATTATAAACATGCTTTGCCTATCGCGGAAAGATTTTACGGCTGAACTATGATAGTGACAGCCACATCACGGTGCATACTACCGCAACAGTTTTTGCGTGTTGTTTTCTTCATGTGCAATCCTGGCCAAACACAATAGCCAATCAACAAAGTACTGTTATCTGGTATTACGAGGGGCAAGTTTTGTCCCTTTTGACGAAATTTGTCCCAGTCCAGACAAGTTGTTCGCACTTGTTTTTTTAGATTGTTTTCGTTTTAAATGACAAAATGTATAACTTGTGCAACGTGGACCCATTATAAGACAACTGCTTCTTTGTTGTTATGAATTGTTGTACAAGGTTTGCGTCTCAAAAAAACGTATGCGCACTTGTTTTCTGCAACAATTGATACATTAATGATGAAATCTACCAAACTTGTCCGCAAGTGCGAATTGCCCCTTAAACTACCTAAAATTATCTGTTCATCGAATTAATAGAGACATTAAAGCCCACATTTAAAAAAGATTCAGAATTCTGTTATTCTTTTTATCTTCACCAACTCTACGATAGAAAAAGGAAAAGAAATAATGGTTTCTTTTGTAATGATTTAAAAGGAATAAAACCCTTTCAGGGTTAAAAAAATGTATATAATTCCAGGGTGATTACAGTAAAACTAAATTATTTTAATACTCAAATCTGAAATAAGCCTTAATTAATTCAGGACAGCCTAGTTAATTCCAACTGAGCACTTGCATTGGTGTTGATGGCGAATACCTCCCATTCGTCTTGCTGGACAAGATCTTGACAATACCTGCATGGATACGGAAAACGTTTTTAGATAAATTTGATAAATGTATTAGAAACGTTTTTGAAACTTTTTGTTAGTTTCAATATCCCTAATTACAGCGTGTCGGGATTTGATCAGCTTTTAGCTTAAAACTGTTTTTATCTGCTATGAATTTGTTAAAATACTTCGCAGACATTTACCTATCTTAAAGATAACAAACGTTGAGTCTTAACTGTAGAAATCTTAAGTCACTTTCGTCCAATTCTTGCTAAAATCACTCCGGTCTGGAGTCATTTTGTACAACGTCAACATGATTAGTTGCTCCCGAAGGGGAATTGAAGATCTGGTTTGTTCACTCGATCATTTTTCCATTAACATTGAAATCTCGAAAACGAAATTTCGTGTGACTGTGTAGCGCATATAGTTTAAAACATTTTACATTTTACATTTTTTCATTACCCGTGTTATAATTAAACACATCTTACCATTTAACCGTTATTTTAGTTGCTATAAAGAAACATAGTACTCAAAATACAATCTGGAAAGGATCATCATACTTACATGTTTGAGCACAATAAATAACTGTGATTATGACCGTGGTTCTTCAAGTTCCTCAATAACCCTTTCCATATTTGGTCTTGACCCAGGCTCCTTATGCAGACACCTCCGTACGAGGGCTCGAAGCACGCTGTTTGTCACCATTGCAATCTGTTCATCGCGTCTTTCTGGATCTGGCAATTCCTGGATGCACATTTCACAGAGAAGAACACCAAAACTGTAGACATCGACCTGAAGACAGCAACAATTATTAAAAAAGCACAATACTGCATGACGTTATTTTCCTCCAAAGTGGTAAAAATACTGGGTTGATCATCTTTAGGGCACCAATTTACTCTGCATCTTATGTAATAATTTAAGGGCTAAATTATAACTTTAATCCTCCCGATTTGAGCCAGGCTGGCTTCTCGTAAGCGACTGTTCTCAATACGTCTCGGGACATAGCCAAAACTGATAAAAATCGTAGGATATTCCCCATTTTTCGCGGTTTGCGTTTAACATTTGCTTTTTGTACACCCGCGACGGAACTACTTAGACGTTTGTTAGCTTAGAAAAATTCTCCGAAACAGAATGGTCTTAGCTTGGTTAAAAATATTAGAAAGGAAAGATGTATATAGGAATGTGTGTTTTCGATAATGATTCTGAAGTCATCTAAAGTTTTATCAGGTCTATATTCAAATATTGATAGAACACTGCTGCTCGTTAATTTTTTCAAACATCAGGGCTTTTTGGGTGCGGTATCCAGTTAGGTAAAAAAATTGGCACTGGATTGATACCATTGTTTTAGTATCAAATGATATAGGGTGGGAGAATCGAGCAATTAAAGAACTGGTGTTGTAAACGACATTCCAGCAACCTTTAGCCCCAAAACAGCAAATTTATATGTAATATAAATGCCAATTTACATGTAATATAAATTAAAGTTAATGTGACAACCATGAAAGGAGTTCAGAGAAGTCATAAGATCACTCTATTCAAATATGCAGATCTGTCACGCAATATGCTGCAAGACTATCACTCTTGCGTTACATTCAAAGGTCAAATTCACTTCTAGAGTGTGTTGCGCTATTCGGGCTGGCCAATCACATCGCCCCCTTTTCTATTATGTCAATCAAGGCCATGCGGTTTTATCTAGACTTGAGTAGTTTTACTTCAAATTCTCTGAGCTCCCTAGAAGAGTTTTCACAATAATTCCCACCCACCCAACCCTCTTTAATTGGTTCTCTTCTAGCTTAGTATTTGTAAAAATGTAGGTAATGTTCTAGTTCTACGCACATATCCGGCTATGTTGAGGGTGTTTATTTTTATTATTATTATTATTTACAAACGTAAGCCATAGCTGATGGACTAAAGAAGCAAGCCCGTATTTATAGACATTGTTATAATTATTATTTCCATTTTGTATGCTAACTTACGTTTAGAGCTGATGGACTTAAGCAGCATGCCTGCTTACAGAATTGTTTTTTAAATTGTTACCATTTTGTATGCTAGCTCAGGCTTAGAGCTGTTAGACTTGAGCAATGTGTCTGCTTTTGAGATATTGATATACATGTAACCGTTAGCTTAAGTGTCGAGCTGGCATACACTAACTCGACCATTCTGTTATTCGCTTACTGTCTCTTCTGAACTTCTTCAATAGCTTTAGACCATCTTAATTAAGCATTGTCTTTCCTTATAGTTAATAAACCACGGGAGGGGATTGAGTGATCTGTACCATTCGCCCTTTTGCCCCACAGGGTCAGCTTTCCCCTTATAGTGGGGACCCCCAGTGTTGCTGTTGTTGGTTGTTGTGATTGTTCCCAAGGGTCCTAGAGATTAGGACCCCAGGTTCTTGGGAACCAGGGCATGTGGTTGTGTTTGTTCCCAAGGGTCCTAGAGATTAGGACCCCAGGTTCTTGGGAACGTTCCCAAGGGTCCTAGAGATTAGGACCCCAGGTTCTTGGGAACCAGGGCATGTGGTTGTGTTTGTTCCCAAGGGTCCTAGAGATTAGGACCCCAGGTTCTTGGGAACTAGGGCTTCCAGTCCTGAAAGGAAGGAGAGGATTCCAGTCTCTCGTTGCCAACCAACTAACCTGTGATACATGTACCCTGCATGATTCCTATCGATGATTCTGATTGGCAACTCGAGCACTTCATCCCTTACCCCTTTTCTCCCACTGAACTTGTTGTCTTGTTTTGACTTCATGGGTTGGGAACATTAAAAGGTCATCAAATGTCATCAACAACTAGAATTCATTTTGCACATCATCTTATGGACCACTCGTAACCGAACTGAAGAATAACAAACTGAACTGAATACATTTTAAAGCAAATCATAGCTAACCTTGGCCGTTTGATTTGAAGTGAGTGCTTCAGGTGCACTGTAAATAAAAGCGCCAGGGGCAACAGTCATGGTTTGTTGCACGACTTTAGCGGTGCCATAATCTGACACTTTTCCTCGCCATTGGTCAAAGTGTCTCCACAGCAAAACATTAGCACTGCTGATGTCGCGGTGAATGATGGGAGAAGGTTCCCTTTGGTGAAGATAGCTTAGCGCTCGAGCCACATCCAAAGAAATATTGGTAACTTCTGCTTCTGAGAGAGGTCGCTGCTCTAGCAATGCCCGTAAACTTAACTGCATTAGCTCTGTAACAAACAAAGGACTACCTTCATCATTTGTTGCTCCAATGAATTGGAGCAAACAAGGATGACGGCATCTTGAAGCAATGTTCATCTCTCGCTCAAACAAAATCCGGTTGTAAGGAGAAAGAATTAAGTCGTGAATTTGTTTCACAGCTACGTGACAGCCACAATACATGCCTTCGACAACAATTCCCCACCCTCCTTTGCCAAGGATTTTATCTGAAAGTTGAATATGATCACGGGAAATTATCCAGTCCGGTGCCTGTGAAGTTTGAAGTTTACGTAGCACTTGCCGAGTTGTTGAAAGAGTTGCCTCTAATTCATTCACTTCTAGGTCTTTTGCTCTCATCTGACCCTCTAAAGTTGTAACCTGATGAGTTAAATTAGCAGTTTCTACTTCTTTTTCTCTAAATTGTCCTCGAACGTTTGTCAACAGTAGTTCCATATTTCTTAGTTGTCCTTGTGAGTTTTCTTCTTGTTGGGTTTTCTCCCTCAGCTGCTCGCGCAAGTTGACCTCTTCCAACTCTTTTTCGCGCAATTGTCTTTGAACAATTGTCAACTGCCGTTCCATCTCCCTTAATTGTTCTTGTGAGTTTTCTTCTTGTCGGGTTTTCTCCCTCAGCTGCTCGCGTAAGTTGACCTCTTCCAACTCTTTTTCTTGCAACTGTCCTTGAACAATTGCCAATTGCCGTTCCATCTCCCTTAATTGTTCTTGTGAGTTTTCTTCTTGTTGGGTTTTCTCCCTCAGCTGCTCGCGTAAGTTTACCTCTTCCAACTCTTTTTCTTGCAACTGTCCTTGAAAAATTGCCAATTGCCGTTCCATCTCCCTTAATTGTTCTTGTGAGTTTTCTTCTTGTTGGGTTTTCTCCCTCAGCTGCTCGCGTAAGTTGACCTCTTCCAACTCTTTTTCTTGCAACTGTCCTTGAAAAATTGCCAATTGCCGTTCCATCTCCCTTAATTGTTCTTGTGAGTTTTCTTCTTGTTGGGTTTTCTCCCTCAGCTGCTCGCGTAAGTTGACCTCTTCCAACTCTTTTTCTCGCAATTTTCCTTGAACATTTGTCAACTGTTGTTCCAATTCTCTCAATTGACACTGCAAATCCTCTTTTGGATCTTTCAGCTCATCCACTTTTGAAAAGAAAAATTGAATTAAACTTGATCTATAACTGAGGTACTGGAGTAAATTATGATATCATCGTTTTTACTTTAGTAGGGAATTCAAAGAAGTAAAAACAGCTGCTGCTCATATATGTAAATCAAAGAGGTCTATGACCTACTCGTGAATGCGTTAGATATATTTGAATCGTTCCTTTTAACAGTATAGTATCGATGGAAAATATTCATTATAGGGATTAATAATAATAATCAACTTTATTTAAAGAGGGTGAACATATAACAGGTCGCTTAGGTATAAGAATTACTTTTTTTCAGTGTTAAATTGCTTAGCAAACCGATGGCTCAGTGGTACAGCTCTGCGTTCTAAAGCGTCTGACCCGGGATCGACTCTCATACCCTGTCGCTAAAATTCTTTTTTCTTCTTATTTTTTTTTCCACGGATATTATATACATATCTGTCTTGTATAGAGTTTCGTTACTCTTTTACTGATTATCATTTAATAAATCGTGCCGTGCTCTAACCTTCCCAGTCTTTTCATAACACATGCATAAAGTCACTGGTCATCGTTTCCGAATGTTCGCGATTATTATATAACAAAAGGCAATATTTCATGTACTATTTCAAAAACGAGTACGATTGTTTCTCATTTACAGGGGTGAAGTATTTTCTACACTTATTTCTTTGAAATGATACCTTTGTAAAGCTGTATTTTTATTAACAGCCGAGGAAAACGAAATTTAGAAAGCGCCCGTGAGCATACCTAATTTGCATAATGTTAACAACGATGGAAGGATAGAAGGATGGACGGATGGCTCAACTTCCCCACTATACTCGTTCATTATGCATTCACGAGTAAAAACGGCATTAATTTTAAAGGGAAACAAGGGTCTAGGAAAATTTTACCTTAAATGAAAGCCCATTTAATCAGGACTTCAAAAATAGTTGTCATTTGGTGAAGTGCCGCCTTGAATTTTTGTAAGAGGGCTTCAGTGAAATCGTTCACAATTACCTCTTTCGAACACCGACGGCCGCCATCTTGAAAAGCTGGGAATGATATCGAGGCTGACGTAGCATTAGTCAAAGCTGGTCTTGCAATGACCCAGATCTTCGGTGCAAAAGTATTATCTAAAGCCCAGCTATTACGGTTCGCTGCCTGGCTGCTGGCTGTAGCAACACATGCAAAAACACTAAGGGATGGGTCACCTTTCACAAGTTCCTGAGGGTGAAAAAGTCGAAAAAGTGGCACGCCAAGACAAAACGAGAGGGTAAATGCGTTAAATGACCGAAGCGCGGGAACTGTTTTCTCTGATCCGATCATTTTTAATACCACAAATTATACAATGACTACATGCAAGATCTTCAGGTACCGTGAATTGTTTACATGTAATTTGTATTTCGCATTCTCATGATAAGTAGTGTGTGGTATTCCGAGTTTATAACAATTATTTTTAAGTGGATATGCTAAATTTGTTCCCGAAATAAGGCGCGAATTTTCTGACCCGGCGTAAGCGGCGATGTAATTGGTACCGATTTGTTCAAGACACACAATCAGGCAGTGTTTTATTTTATTTTGTCTCAGGAATAGTTGCTAAATCTAAGGAATTCTGCCATCTCGTAGGGATATTACACTGTTGTTTATGATTATTATCGGATACATGTATTTGGATACAAGACAGTTCGCCTTTCTGATCCTTAGGTCACGCAATTGATATTCAAAATATTACTGACTGGTACATGTATTTCCTTACAGACGGAGCTACTTGGAACATAAGGCAAGAAAAGAAACCGCCACTAAAGGGGGAAGCTATCCTTACCATTTTCAGCTACACTGAAGCAGTAAAGCTATAGTATTGAGCTAGCAATCGTTTTAAAAATATATCACTGAACATGAGCCGATGGCGAATGGTTTGCGATGGCTTAATTTAGATTTTTTACATAGAATAACAAACCTCTGGCGCCCAGAATGGTAGAGTCGCAAAGTTTTACGTTTACGAAAAATGCAAGACAAGAAGAAAATAAATACACTTTAGACTCTGATCGGGCGAAAATATTTATACACGGGTGAAATCATAACAAAATAATTTTTGCGAAGGCCATCAAAATTAGGACAATCAGGACGATGGTCAATGAAACTTCTACACTACTCTACTAAAGTCCGTCTGATCGAAATTCGATGAAGAGAAATCTCTTTCAAGCTCTGTAGCCAATGTAGAAATGTGAGCAAAAATAAAACATCTGAGTTGCCGTGAGTGCATTCAGACATTATTTGGTAGTGTGACCGACGTTTCCTGAGGTAAATTTCCCGTGTTCAATATCCATGGATACGTCAAAAAGATCACACAAAGCGCCCATGACATTTTTGATGCCCAGAAGGTACAAGAGCCAATCACGATGCTCCGTTTGACAACAACACGTAACCGCAAAGTTTCTTCGCAGCTTTCATTCGCGCCAAATGACAAACCCGTTCGCGCTGGAATGAGTAACTTTGGCTTTGAGACTTTGGATATGTCGGAATTTCGGGCAATGCTGTGAGTATTTTATGCATTTCAATCGATTTCTCTACCTGTTTAATAGACCGGCTACTTTAACAGCGGCTAAAACCAAAATTATTCTTTTTCTTGTTAGAAATTCGAATATACATGGTGATTTGTTCAATGGATCAACCGCCAATACCAGACACAGCTACAGACACACGAACATCTACCTGTACCGTCCAACTTATTAGTCTTTCTTGATCAGCAACCTCAGCAGTTTCACCCTAATGTATATACAAGTCAAGATGAAAGTCCTTCTCCCAGTGAAAGTCCGTCGGGTTCCTCAGGTTCTGGCTCAGAGAATGTAAATAAACGGTGGGAAGCGACCGAAGTCAAGATCCTTATCTCTGCATACAGAGACCACCACGAAAATCTTAAGAACTCCAAGAGTAGTAAGCTTTAAGGGGAAAAACCTGTATGGGAGAAGATTTCTGACAGCTTTACTGAACATTGCAAAACGGCTGGCATTGGAAGTTCCAGAAGTTTAACTCAAATAAAGGAGAAGTGGCGAGCACTATTCGAAAGACACAAGGCGATTGTTGACAACAACAAGAAGACGGGTCGCGGCAAAGAATCTTTCGAGTTCTTTGAAATTATGGATGAATTTCTTGGGTGCTCTGACAAAGTTTGCCCAAAATTTGTCAAGCAAACCCAATTACTAGAAAAAAGAGGGATAGAGAAGCGGGAAATCTGGATAAAGAAGAAGCACCCAAGGATTTAGCAGTCGTGGAAAATTGCAAAGACGGCGACAGCCCAGGTGAGGAGAATGTTCCACAACAGAGGTCACGAAAAAGGAAGAGAAATAAAGAGGAAGGACATTTTTTCTTCTAAGTAAAAACAAATTCGATTGAAACTGTAGAAACATGAAGAGATTTATTTTCGTTACACATCCGTCATGGAGCACGAGGAAGACTCGTTGTATTTGTTCTATTAATGGACCTTGCAGACTGAAATATTAACCAAACGTTCAACTAAGTTTAATGTAAGCATAACTCAGTAGTATTTTAGACTTCAGCGTTCATGTTTCGGAATCTTGCTGATCTGCAAAAATCCCTCAATTTTTTTCATAGCATCTTGTCGTGTGATCGGAAACTTTATAAAATCTCCCTGGAGAGAATTTAGTTCATGCACAAATTCATGGCAACTTGCTATTACTGTCGATTTTGAAACTCCCATCATTAGTCCACATGCACGATAACAGTCCCCTGTAGCAAGTCGCCATAAGCTTGTACTCACTCTTTTCTCCACTGGAACTGCGGCTCTCATGGCGGTATCTTGTCGGGATAACGCTGGCCCAACTAATCTACAGATGTATTCAAAAGTGGCTCTGGAAACCCGAAAGTTTTCTTTCCACCAACCATCAAGCGATCTATCATTTAGCAATCTTTCAAACCAAAGCTGTGGTCGAGGGAGACTACATACACGTCGACGAGCGCGCGCTTTAGTTCCTCGACGTCGAGTTTGTCTAGTTGAGACAGCAGTACTCTGTTGTATCATTGCAAGCACCCGCCACCTTTGAAATCTCCTTCGCATCAAGTATCGCATAAAAAGGTAAGCGGAAAAACGTCGGCATGATAGCAAGAGAACGATAGATATGAGGCACGCTAATTCTCTAGGTTCAAACTCCATGACTCAATAAGTTGCGTTTCAATTTCCCGCCACATTTGCGTGACATTTGTTTTACCTTGGGAAATTCCTATTCGCGTGTAACCGCTGGAACCATGGTATACTAAAACCCAAGTGTGATGTACCGCGGGAAAATTTACCACAAGAAATGTCATTTACCGTGTTGTGTGTAACCGCACCTTTTAGGGCCTCTTCACATGAGCCCGGTTTACGAGCTGTCTCAGTTACCAGGACGGATTTTGACCTCTGTTCATATGGAAAATTTTAGCCCGGTTGACGGGGATACAGTTCAAGAAACAAAGGCAAAATGGCGACACATAAAGTTGCATCTTTCGCGACTATCGTAGCTTTATTGACCCATGTAACTTTATTAATAAAGCTAATTCGCATATTTCTGAAGTGGAAATAGATACAAGGCAAAATTAAACCATTTGGACCGCCCAATTACGAAAGGGAAGCTATTTTCTCAAAAAAAAGTTGCGTCCCGGCGACCGGGCTGGAGCGTTCATATGGGAAAATATTCTTCCCGGTTGTCGAGATCTCGGTTGCAGAAACCGAGATATCGGTAACCGGGCTGGCCCACCTTCTCATATGAACACATCCAAAATTTTACAAGAAAATAGGAGTGAGTCGAGATCTCGGTAACTGAGCCAGCCCGGTCAACCGGGATCATATGAAGAGGCCCTTAATAGGCTTCAGCGACAACGACAAGACTTAAACTAAAATTCGTCGATAAGCGAATGTTGCCATAGCATCGTTGCTCTACCTTTTTCAAGCAAGTTTTTCTTCTCATTTTCAAAGCAGTAAAATTACCATTTTTAGGATGGGTTTGTAGCCTAAAATAGGAGCTACAAGTTGTAGGATTTCCGAGAAAATCCACCGCGACTTGAATTGGCGTAATTTAATTAGATTTTTGTCTCGCATCGCATGCAGTCGTCTAAAAAAATTACTTTACGTCGAGTAGACTTTATTGGTAATTTTACCACTGAAAGTAATAATTACAATGTTACTTTTTTTCTTCTCATTTTCAACGCAGTAAACCTTTTACCATATTTTAGGATGAGTTGGTAGCCTAAAATGGAAGCTACAGGTTGTAGGATTTCCGAGAAAACCCACCGCGACTTGAATTGGTGTAATTTAATTAGCTTTTTGTCTCTCAACGCATGCAGTCGTCTAAAATATTATTTTACGTCGAGTAGAATATATTGGTCATTTTACCACTGAAAGAAAAATGCAATGTTTTAATTTTTTCTCAAGTCGTCTCCTACAAATGAAAACAACAACAACAACAACAACAACCCACCATTTAAGTCGCATTTGTGAACTGACAAGTGGCTTGCGTGCAGGTTCCGTATTAAGGTATCTCTGTATTAAAATGTTTTCCTTTGAGTAAAAGTTCAAAAAGTTCGCAAGGTTCAATTTAAACCCTCGAGGACCAAACGGTATTAAACCCAGAATGTCCATCTCCTGTTAACAAATGCTTTCTGTTTTTGTGGGCTAAACTTGGAAATTGTTGCAGCTACACCTGTCGCGATTGCCAAGATGCGATTGTGTAGGGCCGTCGGCGTCGGATTCCACTATTTCTGGTTGATCTCAATGAGTAATACTCGAGTCAACGTCTTCTTTCAAGGACATGTCGTGTTGTGGCTTGAGTATAAGCAGGCTTATGGCTCCATTTGACTTGATTTCTGGCACAAGTGCGACTCGCTTTTGCTGTTCACTAAATCCCACTAAATTCTTGACTAATGCAACGTCATAGCCTCGCTTGCATGATGTCAAAGCAAATAATTACTATTTTCAGTAATTTCATCGTATGAACTTTCATTTAAGGCAACATTTTTCTAGACCAAAAGCTCGTCTTAAAGTGCCCATGAAGTAAAAAATATTTTTGCATTTTTTTTTTTGTAGCTTATTATCTCTACTTTTCGAAAAGCCAAAAAAAGAATAGTGTCAGAGAGAAAGAAATCGGACTTTTGGCCGCCTAAAGTGGCCTTGGTTAAGCAAATTAGTGGGGCCGGAGACTGGGAACGAGTTTGCGATCTGTGACGTAGGAAATTGTTCCACCGATTTGTTGACCCCATATTGCTTCTTATCGCTTCCAATGCTGTGCGGGTTCCCGCTCGAGTTAATTTACTCCAAATTTAAAGCTTTTATCTCGATTTCAATAGAAGGCAGCGATAATTAAATGTTTCTTCGAATGTAATTTCGAAAGCAAGAATCGGATGGAAAGATTTCTGTCAACAAAAGTTGTTGGGACTGTAGGTTTACTCGAATGAGCGACGAAGAGATTCTGGGGACAGTAGCCCTTTCCCGCAATGCTACGTGCAACTGGTCTGGGAAGAAAAGTGATCGAAAATGCTTAAGTCGCCGAGACGATTAACCGGAAACCAGTAAGTATTTTATGTCGGTATATCAGCGCCTTCCTTCCTCACTGTTATTTTTATTCTTGTTTTCAGTCTCAGTTATGCATGTTCAATCTCGCGATCCAGCAAAACACGTTTATTAACGGAGAATACACAATGCAATCAATCCATCTAACTCTTTGAATGTATAATGTATATTTTATAAATTCCAATGCAATAAATATAGATTTATTTATTGACTGTGCATACGTAAATTATGCTATCCCGTGCGATGAGATGCATGTAAGGGTTGAAAATTTCTTCCTCAGTTCGTCCAGTTCGTTATGGGTTTCCAATCAAACTGTCATATTTTTGTTGAACTCTTTTAATAGCTGTGGTATGGAAAATAACTGGTGTGCATTTTTAATCTGATCCCGGGATCTGATATATATTTATTTATATATTTCTGCCTGGTAGAGAGCTCACTAAAATTTAATGAGAACTTAAGTTCCCTGTTAATTTTAAAATTTGACTTTGGTCTTAAGATTCCTAATGGCAGACTCGTATGGATTACCTATCTATTAGATTTGTGGATACATGGGCTGGGACAGTAAAAGGCCCATTACCAGCCTGTGTTTACATGTCAAATCATAACATTTGGTATAAATTTCAGCTAGGGCTTTCCACAAGTTGCTCGGCAACTTTTTGGCAACTTTTCATGTTTCGAGCAACTTTTTTCCCTTCGAGCAACTTTTTTTCCACTCGAGCAACTTGTTGCATTTTGATCAATTTCCAGACCAAGGATCTCCGAAGATTATCCGAATGTTGTTTAAAGGCCATACGAATGTTTCCGAAGATTTACGAAGTTTGGCGAAGATTTTCTAGAAACGTCTGAAGACGTTTCAACTTTCGGCTCATTCTGCATTAAAACATTACAAAAAATCCTCAGCAAACATGACGTCATCATTTTACAAATTTTCCCCTTGATATGTTATTTAGATACTTTTTTGCTGTAAAATTGCATAAAACTGCTTAGAAATCTTTTTTTGTTGTTTAGAAATCTAACCCTCAAAGAGAAATTAGCATATATTTAACGAAATTATCTTGATTAGAAGCAGCGTTTTGGATTTTTTGGAGCAACTTCCGAGCAACTTTTAATATCAGAAGCAACTTATTTTGAGTTTTGGAGCAACTTTTGAGCAACTTTTTGGGAAATTACGGGCAACTTTTTGGGAAATCTCGAGCAACTTGTGGAAAGCCCTAATTTCAGCCATTGGTGATTAGCAAGAGGGTGGCCCTCTTTGTAGAGGGCATGAGATTCTGCTACTAATTTGCAAAATTAATTACCAGAAAAATGGAAAAGGCAATAACATAATTTCTTATCACATATGCTTGTTATTCTACCCATTCTTCATTATTTCACTCGAAATCTTGCATTCTGAATGATATTGGACACATTGTACTAAGTGGGTGATTACATGCTAACACCACAATGAAATGCCATAACAGAGCATGTCGTACTGGTCTAAGGTTGCAACATTTTCTTCAATACAATACAATACAATACAATACAATACAACACAATTTTCATTTAACGTGGTCCGCAACACTTAGCTAAAAACCTAGTTTTCAGGTGCGCCACGAAATAAAAATACAAAATAGAAAAATAAAAACTTATTGGAAGTGTATGAATTATATTTTATTTTACTTTTTTATTATTTTTCTTATTTTATAAAAATTTATTCCGGTGTGATGTAAACGCATTATGACTCAGCTGTTTGTTTCATATTTTTTTAAAGGCAATATAAAACTCACACCCAAAAATGGATTTTGTACAGACGATATTAACCCTTAGTATGCTGAAATTTCTCCAAAAAACAAGTTTTTTTAACCGTTAATCGATTTTCTTGGCTCTACGGTCCTAAATTTTTCTAAACTTTGCTAGAATGAACTTTCTGACACTGCAGTAGGTTTTTGATTCAATTTCCATGTAAAGATGTACATTTTACTTGGCGCATGCGCATAAGCCAAAATTTGGACTTGCTGAACCGTTCCGTTTTTTTTTTGCTCCTTTCCTTTTCGTTTTTCTCTGCTTTCTTATTCTCTCTATCTCTCTTATTTTCTCTATCTATTGATCTTAATCAATGGAAAACGTACCCTGGAAAGGAGACCATGTGGGAACCATGTGTTGCTGCCACAAGAATAGGAGAAAAACAAGAAGGAACAAACCAAACTGACTGGTACTGGGTAGAGAGCGAACACAACATCGCTGATTGTCTCACAAGAGGCAAGAAGCCTAGCGATATCGGGCTCGAAAGCATATGTCAGAAAGGACCCGAATTTCTAAAACAACCAGAAAACGAGTGGCCAATAACTCACAAGACGGCGATGGCTACAACTATCGAAATATTTGAAGATACCCTTGCAGGAAGTATTGACATCACCAAGTACTCAGATTATAAGAAGCTATTAAGAGTGACTGTAAGAGTTATTAAAATTTACGACAGAAACCCCAAAGCATCACTAAAAAACGCGACAAGCGATCTCACCTCACATGATGTAGAAAAGGCTGAATTATTCTGGATCCGCGAAGCTCAACAGAACATGGGAAAGGATATCGAAAACGGAAAATACAAACGATTATGCCCAAAGATGCGCGAAGATGGTGTATATGTGATGAGAGGACGCAGCGAATTATGGATGGAGATGAGCTACAACAAGAGAGAAGTGATACTCCTACCATACGATCACCCGTTCTCACGTCTATTTATAGAACATAAACACAGAATAGGGCATCATGGCGCATTATGATAGGGCATTATGAGGCTGACAGTATGGGTATCGATCTATTTGGACCATACAGAATTCGAGATGAAGTAAAGAAAAGAACAACATCTAAGGCGTATGGAGTGATATTTAAATGTTTAGGAACAAGAGCCGTCTACTAAGATATAGCGGCAGACTATAGTACAGACAAATTTTTAATGGTACTTCGACGATTCGTGTCGCTACATGGTTACCCATCTAAGCTATTATCCGATAATGGTACTCAACTCGTTGCAGCAAATAAAGAACTCTCAAAGATCACCAAGAATTGGGATTGGAAACATTTAAAATGTTTTGGCGTAACTGAAGGATTTGAGTGGATCTTCACATCCGCAGACGCACCCTGGCAAAACGGAATCACCGAAGCTCTTATCAGATCTGTAAAACGAGCAATTAATGCTTCCATCGGCGATAGAATTTTAACGTTCTCGGAATTACAACCGTACTTTACGAAGTCGCCAACTTACTTAATGAGAGGCCAATAGGAAGACACCCTACGTCTCCAGATGACGGCAAATATCTCTGCCCGAATGATCTACTGCTTGGCAGAGCCACGTCACGAGTGCCAAGTGGCCCCTTTGGCGAGAAAGCGAGTAACAGACAACGGTTCACATTTGTTCAAACAATAATCTCTACCTTTTGGAAGAAGTGGACGAGAGATTATTTCCCAAGTTTGCTTATAAGACAGAAATGGCATACTTCCCATAGAAACATGAAGACAGGAGACATTGTCTAAATCCAAGATTCCAATTTAATCAGAGGACAATGGAAGCTCGGTAAAGTATCAAATACACATCCAGGAACGGATGGAATATAAGAACCTCAACGCAGATGAACCTACAACGAGATATAAAGGCAAAGGCTATATTACTGTACAGAGACCTGTACGACGACTGACATTTCTTCTACCTATTGATGAACAATGAGTGAACTCTCAATTTACTTAAAGGTACTTACTAAACCTCATTACAGACAGGGGAGTATATTGTTAAATATGTAACTTATTAGCACAAGCTAATTTAGGCCGGAACATTCGAACATTTCGTAATTAGTATAATGCGATGACATCATAGATGTAATTTACAACTTTACGACTTGCTAGTCAGAAGAACTATGAAACGCCACTGAGTAAACATATTTCTTTGGTTTGAACTAACATTTACTTTTCACATACTAACACTGATCTGTAATTTAGTTTTTGAACGTCTTCACTCTCTGCGATGATTGTTAAATAAAAGGAGTTGTTTGAAACCGTGGATCGGATTTATCTTCAACTAGCAACACAATCAAGTACGGGTACACCAAAAACTGATCACGTTTTTTTTCGATTAGCTCTGTCAGAATGCAGTCAATAGTCAAGACGGACAGTCCTGTGGAAAGATCTATCCAAACTCTATAAGTTGCAGGTCACAAAAATCTGCTGACGTGTAAATTGGTGACGTCATAAGTGGTTGAATGGCCTTTCCTCCAAATCCCGGAATAATCCGGACTTCAAGTTAGCATATTAAGGGTTAATTTCTTTCATCGCGCACCAAGATGAAGTCACTCAGGTGTCATGCAAACACCCCCCTGACACTGCACTGCCACAATAATAATTTATTTCCACATGGTGATGTTCTCATTTGTATTGGTATTGTAACGATCGTCTTCGTTCTTAATTGCTTTTATTACTACAACACTGCGAGTAACACCTGTACAGTCCGAATATCACTCAAACACACCAGCTACAGGAAAACGTAAGTCTTTTTATGCTTAACACACGAGTTCCCTACGCGTACTTCTTCGCGATATAACTGTCTCTACAAGCTCGTGCACATAAACCGCTCGTGTACTAAACTCCGTTTCGTTACAGTATTTTACCTTGGTGTAATTTTTAGTTTATTGTTCATGTGCACTTAAAAGTACCAGCTGTCTTTTTAAAAAAGTACAGGTTAATGAAAATAATTTACTTTGTTCTTATAACTAAAACATCAAATTGACAAGTACAAAGGGTTTGAATAAAAATGCAGATAATGATCAAAACTCACTTTGTTCAAGTGGGAGAATGGAAACGATTATACTGGTTCGGGAGAACCAGAAACTTGGATTTGGGAAACTCAAAAAAAGTATCAGCGTATTCCAGGGAGATACGGTGGCCTAACGGTTAGGCCCACGATTAGCATTTGGAACACCGGATCAAGTGGTCCAACTTTGAGCCCCGAGTCCCGGGTCATTGCCTCATGCTGTTGGGTATAAGACACTTAACTCTCAGTGGGTGCCTCACTCCACCGAGGAGTATAAATGGTTACTTTAAAATTATCAGGGAAATCCTGGTATGCTTGGAGTTACCTGCTATGGACTAGCATTCCATCCGGGGCGATATTATAATTAATATTACTGGTTGCTTTGTTGTGGGAGTCAATGCCAGGCAGATAATTATAAGCCAACTAGGGCTGGCTTGTAGTCAGAATGAAACATTTTTTAAAATTAAAACAATATTAAAACGTACATCAGTAAAAAATTATGCCTGCCTACAGCCCTTGCATTTTAAAACCGCAAATTGCTGTTTAGTTTCTGGGAAAACCTCAATACAACATGGTACTGTAGATTGAGTTGCTATACTTCAGTCCTACTATATATGTATTGTTAACTGTGGGAGTTATAAAACTTTCATGCGATAAGACAGGTATTCAATCTATGACCAGGGCCAGGGCCTACTTTATACTTACATTTACATGTGTTAGTATAGACTGCTTTGTTTAACAGCATGCATTTTGTAAATATTTCAGATATATTCAGTTTCTATAATATAATAATAAACCAAAAATCAAAATGGAGCCCAGAATGGAAGCAATAACTTCGAACCGCTAACGCGGATAGCTTCAAACAGCGTATAAAACCAAAAATTACTTGACTTTAATAATAACTTGGGGCGCCTTTTTTTACCGTTATAATTGTTGTATGATTCATTTACTTCATATATTCTCGCGAGTCGTGGTGTGCTTTGAGAAATCACAACAAATCTACAAATATGTATATTAAAATACAATATTTAATGTGAGTGCTTTCCGATCGCGAGAGACGAGGAAAGTTTCTTGTGGCAATAGACCCTTTGAATACATGTATATACCTCTAGCTGGACATGGTTTCCACTGTCTGAATAAAATGCCACCGACGTTTTAAAGGAGACCATCGTAACAGCTTTCGTCAAATTGTGCTGGAGGCTGATTTGTGGGACCTCATTTTTCGCCGTGAATTCGCAAAAACCGACTCCAGTTCGGCCGCAAAGTTTCGTTTTTGTGTAGATACTGAACCGATACTCTTGATGTACTTGTTTTGTCTCGGCAATCGATTTTATTGGGGCCACCGACCACGCATTAGTTATCTATTACACTCGCCCTTCTCTTATCCGCCATTACGCTCGAGTCGTCTGAACAATTTCCTACGTCACGACCTTGTAATGCAGTAAAAACCCGCGTATAAGAACCTATATATGGAATTAGCCGGAATTAGCCGTATTTTTTAGCAATAATGAGCAATAATTTACATTAAGTGAGCAATTAATCATACGCGGGAATCTTTGGGCAGGTGGAATAAATTAAAATAAAATGCACGCGGGAATCTTTTATTAATTTATGCAGCATAATTTATATCTTGACGTCACGACACGTAAGTCTACTTGTTTGACAGATTGTCAGATTAGGGTGCATAGTCTAATCGATTGACAGATTGACAGAGTAGGGTACCCAACGCTGATTGGCTAGCACCAGAAGCATATAAATCTGGCTAAAAAATATGCATAAAATTAGGCTTTGATGACTGCAATCTAAAGAAATACACATCCTAATCTAGTTGGAAGGATTTATCCAATTTGAATTTTAAAGTCACTAAATTTTCGGTGACCTCTGTACATCTTAAATTACCAAACACTGTTAGCGACCTTAAAGTTCAGATCGGATGAATCCTTCTAATTATAATCAGTCTACCGATCGCCACAGACATAGTGTATCCTATTCTAGGTATTTCTCTCGATGCCTTTTATCAAGAAAACAAACTGATTTTTTAAAATAAAAAACCTGTTTCAAATTTTAGATAAAAACATTACAGGTTCTTAATTTAAAAGGGTATAAATGAAAAATATTAGCCTTACATGTTCTAAATCACTAGGTTGTTATAAAATTCATGAATCATGCCTCTGTACATAATTCATAAATTAATCATGAATACGGTACAAAATATACAAAACTTAATAAGTCAAACAGAAATAAAATGAATAATGAATAGGAGAGGTCTAATTATTTCGCATTCATTCCCAAAATTTACATGTACCAGTAATTTATATTTGCACTGAAGAAGACAACTGGAGAAGAACAAGGTATTGCCAAAAATATCTGTTAAATTCAAAATGATGATCGTTTTTTATCTGAAACCAATTGTATTTTTTATCATAATTACAGTTTACGTTTGTGTTTTACCTTTTCTGGATCCTGTTCCGGAAGAGCCAGCATGATTGATTTCTTTTTCTTCTTTTCCTTCTTCGTTCTTCTTCTCTGGTTGTTTTTTCTTACGTTTATTTTTACGTTCATACGTGACAGATGGTGGCAGTCCTGCCCGCACATCCAACTTCAGATCCTTGACAGCGATCTTATTGTCGCCATAATCCTCTGCACCATTGGTTTTTTCCTCCGACACTGCCTTTTTACCAGAAAACGGACTTTCGTTTTGCAGTATCTTAAACTCTCCTGGCAGTACATCAAGGCGATTCCCTTGTTTATCGGTCTCAAACAGGAAGCATTTAACACCCACGTTGTAACTGAGCTTTGTTGACTGTATGTTAGCAATGAATATCACGAACCTTTTCAAGTTGTAGGTTGGCATGTTGTTCCACACGGTGTTTTCGTCTCCTCCGCTTGGCCGTGCCAAACCGAGCTGATGGCGGGAATGCCATTCGCCGATGTGACAAACGCCTTCGTTTTGGGTCAAGTACGACCCAACACGCTCCAAGTAATTCACATCTTGGTAGAATGAGGTTGACGTTCTTTTGCACTCTTGGCCAGGACCGAGGACAAGTTGAATAACGGCGGTGTGTTTGTCAGCCCACAAACCGAACAGATCTCCTCCAGTCTCGATGTCCGGCTTCTTCACCACCCAGGCACAAAGCTCTTTGTAATCTTCTTCATAGATCATAACTTGAAACTTCCTAGACGTTTCTTTCGGTCGCTTTGATGGGAGACGTCTCATGTAAGTTACAAATGGCGATTTTTCTCCTTCCTTCACCTCCAACTGCAGATCCTTGATCGCGATCTTATTTTCGTCTTCTTCTGCGCCTTTGTTTTTCTCCACCGACAATTTCCCAGAAAGTGGATTTTCACTTTGAAGTATCGTAAACTCGCCTGGCAGTACATCAAGGCGATTCCCTTGTTTATCGGTCTCAAAAAGGAAGCATCCAACATCCACGTCACAACTGTGCTTGTTTGACTGTATGTTAGCAATGAATATCACGAACCTTTTCAAGTTGTAGGTTGGCATGTTGTTCCACACTGTTCTCTCGTCTCCTCCGCTTGGTCGTGCCAAACCGAGCTGATGGTGGGAATGCCACTCGCCGATGTGGCAAACGCCTTCGTTTTCGATAAAGTACAAACCAACACGCTCCAAGTAATTCACATCTTGGTAGAATGAGGTTGACGTTCTTTTGCACTCTTGGCCAGGACCGAGGATAAGTTGAATAACGGCGGTGTGTTTGTCGGCCCACAAACCGAACAGATCTCCTCCAGTCTCGATGTCCGGCTTCTTCAGCACCCAGGCGCAAAGCTCTTTATAATCTTCTTCATAGATTAGAACTTTAAAACACCTTGATGATTCACTCGACTTTCGGCCGCCAGACAACCACGACATGGTTACTGAAGTAATCAGCGTTTAGGCAAACTATGGGGCTCAACAGTTCCTGTGTATCATCGAACACTCGGTCGAATATATGTTCAAGGCTGGCGTTTCTCGGAAAACACGGTGTTGTGACCGTAAACAATGACTGTTTGTTCCGTTTTTGGAGGCCTGGCAGATGTTATTATGCAGCCGCAAATTACAATTTACGAAAGATTAGTTTTTCTTTTTTGTCTGTTGTAGAGGATTCACTTTCAAAAGTTTATTGAACCTTTCTTTTATTTTTACTGGAGCCCTGGCAGCTCGCTGTCATATATTCTAAATCATTTGTTAGTTAACTTTCGGAGTAGAAAAGCAATCTCTCGTGAAAATGAATAAATTTAGCGTGACTCTCAGAAGCGTGACTTGAATTCCGATAACCGTTTCACTCGTTTAAACCAGCTGTTTCAAGAGTATCGTCAATTAAGGTCCGCTAAACTCTCTATTTGGTCAAACGCCGATTTTTCAGACTTCGTGAGTAACAATTTCCTAGAAGCATAAAATGAATGCCACTATCGTATTTAATACGGACGATACGCATCAAAACCTAAGAAGAATGGATAAACACAAACGCAATTTGAACAACCTTTGTCCTGACAACGATTCTGAGAAACTAAATTGAAAACGATATCATCTTTATACGTGTTAAAAGGTGGAGTGCTTGTTATGTTGACGTTATGCTTCGACTTTCCGGGAACTCGAACGCAATGGGACACTGAATAACCAGATTATAAGAGTAAAAACATTTCCAAAAACCTTCTGGCTAGGATCATAGTGAAATATATTTATGCGCATTGTCACCTGGAAAATCTACAATTTGGCAAGTGACTTGCCAAATTCATTCAAATAAGGGTTTCAAAGACCGTTATTGAATAAAAGCAACATCATTCGGTTTGTATGTATTTACTTTGTACAGGATTGAAAAAGAAAACACCAAATATGCATGTTATTTTGGTTATATATATACATCTCATTCGACGGGCCCAGGCTGCTAGCGGCCGACGGCTGTCTCATGCTTTCGGTAACCTTTTTAACCGGGTGGGGCCTGTTGCCCAGCCGGTTCATAATTGTGCCGTTGTGGTTCAGGCGGTGTTGGACACGACTCGCAAAGCATGCCGGGAGAAATTTTCAATTGCACTTATTATCGTCTGATCGCCGATCTGTAAACATCTCCTCGCGGTGCGAAGATATTCCAATGCTAAGAGAAATATCGGAGGAAATCCATATCAAATCTTTCGCGAGCCTAGTAGCACCTATAGATGATCATAGATGCGTATTGCTGGATTCATAAAGGCGACATTTTACGGCGGAACAACTCATATTTTGGATTCGAAACATCGCGGTTCGTCGACTATTGGAAATATTATTCGATTCTAGCACGTTTGTGATCGAAGTAAACGGGCTAAAATTGAACTTATCTTTGGCGCTTTGCTTTTCAGAAATGTTGAGTAATGAATGAAGTACGTCGATGTACTGCTGGCCAACGCAGTTCGCCCTATTGTGGTTTTTGATGGTTTTTCGCTGAGTTGTTTTACTTGGAGGGCCCAACGGCCGTTTTGATAGATAGTATGCCGAGTATTGGCCAAACAAAATGATGATCTAAACACTTAATATTCGTCTTCTTGAATAGATAGGTGGAACAAATGCATATTTCTAGTTCTTCGAGCGAGTTGTGCGAAGGATAAGTGGAACACATCTATATTTATCGTTCTATCAAAGCGTGCTGCGCGAAGGATAAGTGGAGTACATGCTTATTTTTCATTGTTTATGTTGCGCGAAGTATAAGTGGAGTACATGCAAATTTGTCGTTCTTATTAAAGCGTGTTGGGCGAAGCCGATAAGTGTGCATGTGTATAGCATGTTGAGCGAAGAATAATTATTCGTCGACTGCGGGACTGCGGGAGCATTATAGTTCAACTGCCTGTGGCTGAGCAATCGCTCCAACATGCCGAATATCGGCTTAACAAAAGGATGATATAAACACTACAATAACAAAAATGGCAAGTGAACATTAAAATATAAATACACATGAACGGGAGTACCAAATTAAGCCCTTGTTCTGTAAGAACATCGACAGAAATCACACCATCAACTCCCGCAAAATGCCACGAAATGGAAGAGAACTGAGTGACATATCAAGGAAAAAACCCCAACTTCAAGTCCAAATTTGACCGCTAAAACGGCGGGGCCCGCCCGGGCCCACCGCACTTTTCTTAAAGCTCAACTATCGAAATTAAGTTGTATGCAAAAATAATCTACAGTACTGATCCTTGTTTGTCAAGAAATGAGCAAATGTTCATCGACGTCGAACGCTTGCGCCAAACAACCCTTTACCATATAGCATGATTTCAATCGACTAGTTTTGAGAGAAAAATCGCTTCCCTTAATTCAGAACTTGACAGATGACTGGCCTAGGTATTATTCTTCCAGCTCCAATAAAATAATCCGCAACAACTGTTCAAGTTTCGCCGGAATCGCACGAAAAAGATAAGACCTTCTTAAAATCCCGCGACAAAATTGTCCGCCATTGCTTCCACCAAGGTGACAAATGATTGGTTGAAAAATGTCACGTGAACCGTGTCCAACACCGCCTGGTTGTGGTTCTGTCCTATCTGGCGAACCAGTCCTATGACGTAATGTGATATCATGAGCCAATCATATCACGCGTTCTATCTAGTAACAAGCAGCATAAGACTGGTAACTAAGCTCTGTTGCAGTTCGGTCTTTGAGCGAAGTTGTTTTTTCGACGGGTAGGGGCAGGGAAACAATAGACTCTGTACGAAAATATGCAGCGGCCATTTGCAATAATTGCGTTTACCCTCACAAGATTTCTATCACAAATCGACAGCTTACTGTACTTTCTGTTTTTCAAATTCAACAAAAATGTTCGAGTGGATCGAAGATTTATATGGTTGCTTTGCGAACTGCGTGTTTCCGTCCAGCCAATACTCCGCACTTTGATTTATCCTCAAATCAAGATCATTCAATAGTCCTGAAACGTAGAGGCAAATAAGATCCCTGAGAAGCAGTGCAACCAATTTTAATTTCGGTGCTGTAAATAACTACCACTCAATCTACGCTTTTACTTTGTTCCCAATCTTGTCACTAGCACGATCGAAAGCTGGTTCGCGACGTTGACTAGTTCTTTTGGATAAGGCTTCTCCCGTGTATTTATTATTTATTTCAGGAATGTTCTTGCCGAGTATATTGTATGGCTGGAGTGCTTTTCTAACTGTTCCTGGTTCGTTTTGATTTAAAAATCGATTGAAAAAGCAGAACTGGCATGAGCGAAACACCACTGAAGCTACTGAAAGCGCTTTGTGGCCTAATTAGACTCTAATTAAAACACCACAGAGAGGCTGTACCTTCAACAACAGAAAAACTTAAATGACCCCCCCCCCCTCCCTCCCAAACAGAAACTTCAAAACTTTTATGACCCCCCAATCCTTTATTATATGCAAACAATTTATTATAAACAATTCATTATAAATGGCAGTATTAGCATTTAGAGAGAAAAAATTTGCTTAATTTTACTTGGCTAAAGCTTGCTTGAACCACCAAGGAAAAAAATCTATAAATTACAAATAAAACATTCAAGTTAAAAATCTAGGATTCGACCCATGGTCATGCATTATGCTGGATGATACATCCTAGTACCCAGGGTCTCTGTTCCCTTTGACCAGACTCGAGGTATAAAAATGTGCTGGATATGAAAAGGCTCAGATGGTTATTCAATAAAGTGTGAATAAATAGCCTTCGTAATATTGTGGGTCCATGAAAATAAGAAAACTTTCATGTCCCCCTACTAACTATCTTGAAACTCTAATGAAGCCCCCCTCCTTAAGACACGCCTTAGGCTTTTCTGCCCCCCTAATAATTAAGCTATCCCCCCGCCCCCAAAAAATAATTAATTAATAATGAACAATCCGTTAGAAGCTAGGAATGTCACTGAATCTCCAATAGATTAAAAAATGACAACTAATACAATTGGCGTTCCCAGGATCGGCTGGAACTATTTAAAACTGTTTTAATCGAAATACCTATAAAGTGAAAGCAGAAGTATGTAGTATCAACTACATATCGCATGTTTTGGTAAGGGAATTTTTAAGGAAGTTATAATGTTCAATGATTTATAGCTCTATTGTTAGTCCTTTTTTGTAGACACACCCCTCAGGAATCATTGAACATGAAATGAAACTCATGTTGGATACTGATATCCCCGGACTTATATAGACATTTCTTTACACAAGTCTATAGACCACGCCCTAACATTGCAAAGTGAGGAACTCGACCAATATTTATAAACATGGACCTCGTACTAGCTCAATAAAATACATGTAATTCAGTTACAACAAATAAGAATACAAATCTATTTTATTCATTGCTAGACTAATATTATACAACTAGTGTTTTCATTTCAGGTTTATTACCAGTACCACTATCAACTATAATCCCATAGATATTTCTACACAATAAAAGACAAAGTTTTCTTTGTTTTAAAAAGAAAAAAGAATTGGCTTCAATAATTTGCAATGCTAAACTGAATTAAAAAAAAATACCGGTATGGGCACATAAGTTCACGCCCCCACCCCTGGAAACTTACTTATGAAAGGTATGATCAGGATGCTTGTTGTGCGCAATTTTTTAAAAGAACCCTAAATAAGACCAATGTATTTGTGGCTTGAGAAAAAATCTAGATAATATTTGTCTAAGTGAGACAATGAGCATCCCTGCTCCTTTCATATGGGATTTGCCCCCCTGCCCCCAGGCTCATGGATGATACCATCTGTTGCTTCTCCCACACAATTTCGAAAGTAAATTTTAGGGCCTGTTTTTTAGCGTGTGTTTAATTGCAAAACCACTATAACCTTGAGATTTGTATTGTTGTATTTAAAGTTAGGATAAGTTTTGGAAATTCTCTTCTATTTATTTTACACTGGGCCCCTGTTGATACCAGTTCTGCGACTGAAGGGGTCACCCTGTTTAAATATCAATTATTATTATTATTTTTATTATTATTACCGGTATTATTATTACAGGTAAATTCCTTACTGCATTTACAGTGGTGCTCTACTAACACAGGCCACCAAACCATTTTTTTTTTTACATCTTTTCATTAACTTTCATATGGCTTCCATTCACATGATTCTAGCCTGCAAATGCAGACGTATTTCCAGAATCGGCCAAAATGCATCTGCATTCGCAGGCTAATTCACATCCGGCAAATCCAAAATAAATGTCAGAGGCCAAGTTGTTAGCTGCCTCTAAAAATGAAAGGCGGCTGTATTCGCAGGCTACCGAGTTGTTGGTTGACCAAAAGGTGACACTGTGCTCAATTTTTCACCAAACCTAACTCATGCATTTCTATTAGCTTATTTATCCAGAAAACTAACTAAAGGAAGGTGGCCACAGTTTATAAGTCATGCACGAACAAGACTGGATTCTTAAAATGAACATAAACATTCTGTCACTCTTAAAATCGAGATCCAACAAAACTATTCACATACAACACAGTACAGTGATTTGTGGTTCATTTAGTAAAAAAATGTTTTAGATTTATTTCAGACTCATTCTCTATTTACTTAATTATTAATTATTTATTATAACCGGTAGTGTGTCTATGAAAGAAACAATGATAAATTGTAAAAAAGTACATGAAAAATAAGTACTGGTCATTCCTCATCATTCTCACTAAACTTGTCCCCTATTAACTGTTGAAGAGGTCTTCATCATCATTGCCTTGTTCTTCTTGGCCTTCCTCCTGATGTTGTTGATCATTTTGCCCTTCTCTTTCCTCTTTTTCTTTATTATCTTCTTCTACTATAACTCCCCTTCCTCCTCATTGATCATATCATCTCATGTCTCTTGAGGTACAGGTGTATATGGTTTGGCCAGGCTGTTAAAAGATGGCAAGGAATTTACTTCATTAATAGACACCAAAACATTGTAGAAAACCAACAATTTTTGTGAATTAAGGGCCCTGATTTTTGGCTTGTCAAATTACAGGGACCATTATCAGGCTTTTGTTTTCAAGCTTGTTCTAGTTGATTCCATTTCATCATTACTTAAAATGGCTCTACAGACAAGTTATTCTGGGCACCACTCAAAGTTTGCAACAGTCAAGTATTCCCTAGATGCATTTTGCAACTAAATTGTTTTGAAAAAAAAGTTTTGTGTTGTGTCACAAAAAGTTTTGTTTTGTCAGAGTCTTTTCACACAATTTGCACAGTTACTGCATGAGTACTGCAATATTTTGGCAACAATTTTTAGTGTTGTGTCTCGACAAGAAATGGGGATTTGTAAGCTATACTCCCTGAATGATCTTTGGTGAGACAGAGAAGAAGTTTTCTTTTTCTAAGATTACAAATACAAATAGGCACTACATGTACAGAGCCCCTGATATGGTTAATCAACGAAGGACTGTTGCAAAACCAAAACAAGAAGGTAAGGTTATACAAATAAAGTTGAGCATTTTTTGCAAGTTAAATGTTTCTTAGAGGTGCTTATGGGCAACAAAAGTCTACTTGGGGCAACCAATAAGACACATGAGCCACCAAAAAAAAAAACAGAACTGGTTACCCAAAGGGCAAATTATAATTGACAATAAAGTAAGTGTAGACCTCTACATTAATAGCAGCCAACCTCATTCTTAAAACTTTGTGGCATCCAAAAGTTTTCTGTCCCCTCAACTCCTCAACATGTGAGGCAAGACAGCAAGGCAGAAATCCTTAACTCCAAATAAAAAGTCTAACCGCAAGCTAACTAAGCTAACTGTAGGCTAACCAGAGTGCTATGTAAGCTAACTGTAATGCTATTGAGGCTAACCGGAGTGCTACGTAGGCTAACCGGAATGGATTGCATGCCTTGCTGCCTCGCACTTTGTGATGACCCCTCCTCAACCTCTCTTAAAAAGACATATTAAACCCTATAACTCCTGAGAAAGTACTGCCAATACGATAAAGGCGCATTTATGAATGGACTTCACAAAATTTAATTACTTTGGCAAGACACAACTTAAAATTAAAATAGTTATTTATCAACACATGGCAGCTGTATATATATACCTTATTTACTCAAACTAATAAGCGCTGATGGCAATTATTAAGTTTTTCACCCCTCAAGTGCTAATCTATACAACACTTTAACATTTAACTAAAAGGAGCGACTTTTGATTGTCGGTATTCGTCCCTTGCAGAAAAGAGAATTTGCACTTGCTGTACCAGCAAAGAACGGTAAATCATTAAAATTGAACTGCAAAGCATTGCTTTTGATGAAAAGAAATTTCCAAGGCTGTTTTAGAGTTGCTTTGTAGTGCTGTTTACAGTCTTATGATATGCCTTGAATAATCGCCGCATGGGAACTGCGGCACTTATTTGGGGGCGGCGCTTATTAATTTTTTTGTCCCAAATGCAGCGCTTTATTCGGGGGTGGCGCTTATTCGAGTAAATAAGGTATACTAGTAAGGGTCAATGCTCACCATTCTAAGTCTCTTCTCATCTTCGGTTTGTGATGCTTTTCCTAATCCAATCCCTGATTCTCATCCTCTAATGCTAAAACAGAAATTCAAAGCATTATTATTATAAATATAAGAATCACAAAAATGCATTATCACATGTTAAGTTAGACTTCAGGATTGTTTTTTAAAAAAATGCACAGGTCACTTGAATGTAGAAAAAAAGATTTTCCTCAGTGAGGGGAAATTTATATGAGGTTAAATGCAATTTAACCAAGTTAACCAACAACAAGTGTCTAGTCAGCTGTCTTGGTGGTAAGGGGTTGCTATAGCTAGATCTTGTCAGGCTCAGTACTCTACATTCCTGGACATTATAGCATGGTGTAATGTCTTCATGCGGTTCTATGGTTCTTGCATAAATCTTGTTTGCTTTAACCAAAAAATATAGCTCAAAATTACAATAAAGTTTCCATTTAATCTTTGTCTTTCTGTCTATTTTAAAGCCCTTGGATGGAGCAGGGTTTAGCAAGCTTGGAAGACAGTATTTACAGTATTTGTCCTATCTTTGGTAAAAAAATGTTTTGTGAAGTTTGTTTTTCATTGCAATGCTGTTCGCTTGAATCCGCCGTCATAAACTGGGGGCGGCGCTTATTAACTTTTTTGTCCCAAATGCGGCGCTTTTTCGAGCGTGGCGCTTATTCGAGTAAAATTAATAAGGTATATGGTGTACTAGTAAGGGTCGATGCTCACCATTCTTAGTCTCCTCGTTCAACCCCTGATCCTCATCCATTAACGCTAAAACAGAAATTTAAAGCATTATTATTATAAACAAGAATTACAAAAATGCATTATCATATGTTGAGTTAAACGGATATTTTCTTTAAAAAAAGGACACATTATAATAAATAAAAAGAGATTTTCCACAGTAAAGGGAAATTTATAAAATATGAGGTTAAATACAATTTAACCAAGTTAAACCAAAGTACCCAAGCACCCAAAGCACCCAAATCATCATCACCAACAACAAGTGTGTAGTCAGCTGCCATGGTGGTCAGTGGTTGCTAGCTCTTGTCAGGCTCAGTACTCTACATTCCTGAACATTATAACATGGTGTAATGTCTTTATGCAGTTTTATGGTTCTTGCATAAATCTTCACTTGTATACTTTAACCGAAAAATATAGCTCGAAATTACAATAAAGTTTCCATTAAATCTTTGTCTTTCTGTCTATTTTCAAGCCCTTTGATGGAGCAGGGCTTTCAAGCATTAAGCAAGCTGGGGAGACAGTATAAACAGTATTTGTGCTATCTTTGGTAAAAGAAAAATGTTTTGTGAAGTTTGCTTTTGCATTGCAATGCTGCTCGTCGTAAACGTGGCGATGCTCTGTCAATTATACTGCTTTCTACCCGTCGCGATAGTTCCTGTTGTATCGCTTCATTAGCCCATATTTTAATAAACATTTGGTCTCAAAGAAGCTTATAGAAGGCCCAATTTTGAAGCTTTTGGGCACTTGCCTCTTCACTGCAAGTCCGCAATTATTAACATGTTTAAGGATCATGATTGAAACTACCTCGTGAGGTAGTTTCAATCATGATCAGAATAATCATGTTTCAATCATGATTCGCGCAAATATGCACTGCCTGATGTGAACACTTTTCACAACAAAACATGTAACTTTTATTCGTGATCAGGCTAGTCATGTTTCACCTAGTGTGAACACAGCTTCACACACTTTACACACAGAGATAATGGCATAGCCACCTAATGAAGACATGTCAAGGCATTGAAATGGATGTGTATTCCTATTTGGTGCAATTTGGACCAGCTACCTGGGGGACAAACCTACTAAAGGGGCAGTGATGCTCGTCCTCTCACTAAGGGGTGTAAATTTCGGGTTCTTGCTCTCACTTAGAGTGTTTCGAGCAAAATGCTAATTTTCCTAACAAACAGCTTTCGGGATGCCAGGCAAAAACAGTGTTTTGTCTGTGTTGCATAAGAAATCGGCCATTGTCCACCAATAGGGCCAATATGGGGTTTAATTTACCTGTTTGATTGTTAAAAGTAGTTTATGGTCACATTTGACTAGTTATCAGGTGTACATGTATGTTTAGAATTTTTCGCATAAAATAAGTGAGACAATTCCAGGACTCTGTTAAGTTCATCACTCTCCTTGGTAGTACAAGCAAGTCAAGCTTAACAGTGAAGCTTAACAAAACAATTAAGGACCTTAAAGGTTGGAACATGAGTGAAGCCAAAGATATCCACTCATTTGAAATGCTGGTCAAATTTATTCAGCAGACAGTGTATTATGCATGGTTCAATGTGACCTGTTAACAACCTACACCCCCCACCCCCACCCCCACCCCCCTGGTAATCCCTGGGACAAGTTGGGCCCTTCGGGTCCGGGGATGGTAAATTGTTTAAAGCAGTGTTGTCCTGGTGGGTGGGCAAATAAAAAAAATAACTTCTGGTTGTTCCTTTGATGTACCTAACTTCATGGTTTAGATGCCAGCGGCTGACAAAACAAATGAAGAAGACTGGATATTTCGAGGAGAAATCTGTCGTATTTGTTACAGAATAGTTGGAGAGCAAGAATTTATTAAAATACTGCTCTTATTATTAAATAGTATTATAGCACTGCCGGTAATCAAAACAGAACTTAATTACAGATTGATACCTGTACAAGTGTAATTATGGTCAGTCTTCTGATTGTATAAAATTGGTAGTTGATTTAAACTTATACAAAAAGAGATAGAGATTTACTAGAAGCACTAGTTTAAATCATTAAAGAAAATTCAGTTTTGCTTTCCTATTTTGACCATAAATGTAGCTAGTATAATAACTTTCTGTCCTTGAGTTATAAGCTTCTTTCTTTTGAGGAAGTGTGGGGAATTAAATAGAGTTATATTTTCATATTTCTTCAAATATAGTAGACAGTTATTTAAATTTGTTTATTTTATATCTGTAGTTCTGGTATCCTTTGTTAAATTAACTCAAAAAGCTTTCAAGTTCTTGACAAAATGTCTGGCTTTCCTGTTGTATATCACAAAGCGACGTATTTATGGTCGATGGGAAGTCCCACAGAAAGGGAATTGCGTCTTTCTGTTTGCCTGGGGGTGGGGAATACATGTAGACCACCATGAAATAAAAAAAAAGTATGCCTGGGAAGAGGGGGTGGTAACAGGTCAGATTAAACCATCCATTACATCATCCTGGAGGCCAATCATTGTGCAATTTATGTTTTGGTTTCCTCCACCAAATATACTCATTCTGCAGTGCTGGTGAGGATGTTAAAGTGAAGGCTTGAAAGCCATAAGTATCTGGAAAAAGTTCTCCAGAGAAAATTAAATACATTATTTCACAGTAAGAGGTTTTAGACTGAGGTGGTTATAGCTTTAAATGCCAGAATAAAATTAAAGGAGAATCACACACTCTAGGATTACGGTGTGTGACATTTGTAGACTGCAGATAAGGGATTGCAGATTGCAGACTGCAGACTTGCTGACTTTTCACTTTGGTTAGCCTAATACGTCACACTTCGGTTAGCCTACTATTCACTCCGGTTAGCCTACAGCTCACTTCGGTTTAAGCTAGCCTGGATAGCATTTCGGTTAGCCTGTTTACGGTTAGCTTTCAATAATACTGTAATGGAAACACAATATATTCTCTTAGTCTGCTTCTGCAGTCTGCTGATGTCAGATACCGCAAGAATTATCCCTTGGTACATCATGCATATCTCTTTTGCAAGCATGGCAACCCATCAATTTATATTTCTAGAGACTGCTTGGTACATGGAAGGAAACATTCAGGAAAATGTACATGTATTGTGATTTCATAATTGTGCCCAGGAGCTTCCTTTTCTTTAAAATAGGTAGCTTTTATCACTGCCAAAAATGATAGATGAAGCAAAGAAATATAACTGACAAAATAAGGGCTCAAAAGTTCAAACTCTCAAAGAATGGAAAATGATTGATTTTACTGCTTTTGACTATATATATTTTTTCCAACTAAGCTGTAAATTTGGAAGCATTATAATTTTGGCGATACAAGGTGTAAATAAACTGAGTAAAAATTTGTGCTCAGCTGACGGCATGACAGTGTTTCTTTATACCCGTGACGAAAACGATTATACGATCTAATACTGCGCAATTAAATAGCATGATAGATCCTAATTGCAAAATGCAAAACACAACAGCGTGGAGAATACAAAATAAAGTGCTTCGCCAGCTTGGTTCGTTCGTGCCGCTTGAGAGCAACACGATCAATAATAAGCTAACTAAGCTTTTAGAAGTAGACATTTTCATTCCATTACTACAAACAGCATTATACAATACATTCACAAAGCTTCTTACCTTCAAATGCAGCTGTAAATGTGTTCGGGAAATACAGAAAGATCCGAAAAAACACACTGTTAAAATCACAAGATTCGGGCTTTCATGATCACTTGGTAAACACCGTCCAGACCGTCCAGTCCCCCAGTAAAATAATCGGACCAGACACGATCACAACGCATTTTCATTGGAAGAAACAACAACGCATATGATTGGGTCGAAAGGTGTTAGTCCATTTTGCAATCAGGACCATTATACAACGCTGCACATAATCTGGGTCGCATTTCTTTTAGCCGGGTGGGGCCTGGTGTCCACCGTTTCATAATTTGGGTCCCGTTTTTTTAAGACCTGGGAACCTCCGTGAGAACTTCAAAATACTTAGTTCAAAACAGTTTCCTGCATTTTTCAGCATCTCAACTTTGACGAATCAATACTACGACTCTTTCTCATGATCAGTGGACGCAACAGTTTTGGTATTAAACAGATGCACAATTACTAGTGAACAAGGTACGATTATTTTCGTGATATTACAAATTACCATATCAACGGTATATCCTGTTAAAAATACCCTTAATTTTCGCTTTAAGTGCTTATAGCTCAAAAGTGAGCTCGGCGACCCTCATTTTTTATGATGGAATATTGATGATCAGCACGTTAAGGTACAACTTTTGGCAAAGTTTTTTTCAAAAAATATCTACATGCCTTAAATTTTCGAAGATTTAAGGTGGCTCTGAACTCCATGTACAGATTTTTTTTAACTTTGCCAAAGTTGTATATTAAAATGCTGATCATTATTCCATCATAAAAAAATGGGGGCGCTGAGCTCGTTTTTGAGTTATAAGCACCATAAGGCGATAATTAAGGGTGTTTTAACAGATTCTACTGTTGCTATGGTTAGCAGTGGCGAAATGGAAATGATCAAAACTTTGTTCTTGTTTGATATTATTATGTAGCAGCAACTGATGTTGTAGTACTGACCCATCACAGTATAATAGCTGGTGTCTTGTCTTTCGTGTATTAATGCACGTGGGCGCGGTTGGCAACGTAACTTTTTGAATGCTTTGTCTGAAATGAATCTCACCAATGTGAAAAAATGGCGGGAAAGCTTCCTACTGCGCACCAAGCTAAATAGTGACGAGGCGCAGCGGATCCATGAGCGAGGGACACTACCAAGTTTCAAAGACCTGTTGGAGGTCATAGAGAAACGCGCAGACGCTGTAAACGATCCAATCTTGGAGAAGCAAGTAGAGCTCCAATCAAGCCTGACAGGAAAAATGAATTTTCGTGAATTTTAATTCTCACGCAAAAGAAAACTTCTTTTTTACGGTTTTCCATTTCATTTAGAGTGACCACTTTTAAAACACCAGCACCAGCCATGATATCCATATAGAAGTTTGTCTCACGAAGCCACTGCTTTGGAAATCATGAGATTCTCGTACACCTTGTGACTACTAAGGCACTGCATTCAAGGTTGTAATAGCACAAGGGCTATAAAGTAGCCTGAGTAGCTGGCGGTTTTGTTCCCTGTGGTTTTGCCTCCAAATTCTTAAACCTCCCGGTTTCACGGTAGAAGTAATATTTTTGTTTCGCCTGGAGGTTCGCGAAATCGCGATTCTACTAAACACATTGGCATACTATAAAAGCAGTTTCAAACAAGCCTGTACAAAAGTGAAGGACGAAAACTAATTTCCCTTTATCCAATTAAGAACAAATCAGCAAGATCCCTGTCAAATTTGACAATTTATTTTCAGCAATAGACCCTTAAATTCAAGTCTAAAGAATTAGGGTTTGTCTCAGTCTCCCTTAAAACATTACCTTATAACTATATGCATGCATGAAATCTTCGCGTGAATTAATAGAATCATTCGTTGTCTCGTAGTAAAACAGAAACGGGTATAAATTTAACAACATTATTGCTGAATCCAAATACATGCATTCTCCGTTTCGATCACTTCATAGCCACATGCAATGCTATTTATGTCTCACTGCAACACCGCTAATAAAAAATACTGTAGTCATCCGCCCGAAAATTTTCCAAACAAGACTAAGGCCCTTTGCGACAGGAGGACAAGCCTTGCCACGCATCCAGCATTTTTTCCCATGCAGATTCAATCTGCTAAACTTATTCAATTTTTTTAAATTTTTGATTGCTACTGTATACTACTGTACACGTCATCGAAATTCTAAAAAAAGCTCAATTAGGCACACGCTACAAAAAAATGATTCTTACAGTCCTTGTTTAGATGGTTTTAGAGCTTACAATTTGACTTCTCAATAAATGTATTTAAAAGATGGAAAACTGTTGTCTTATTAGTTATACACTAAATATGATGCAAACAGTCGTATCGGTTTGTAGGAGCCTACAGGTCTTGTGTTTGCGCCTGTCTTCGTAAACTCGCCAAGTCGTGATTGACAAGTAAAATCAAAATGTGCATAATTATTTATGGCATAAATCATAATTGCAAATGTCTATCTCTAGCAGGTAAGGTTCCATTCTGAATTATGCTAGCTTTATTTTATTTTTTTAATCCCTGCAGTTCACTTTCGCTTTTTACCCCTGGATCCTGTTCCGGAAGAGCCAGCCTTCTTGCCACTGCTCTGCTGGTCAACCCTCTTTTTGGATGCTATTGTTATCTGCAATGGCTTTCCTGTTTTCTTCGAAGGCGCCTTTTCTTCCACTGGTTTCGGCAGTGGTCTCCCTCCTTGGCTTGCACTTCCTTTGGTTTTGATTTTTTTCTCAGCGTCCTTGCCACTGCTCTTGCCAACCTTTGTTTTGGCTTTTCCTTCGTCTTGTAATGGGTGCCGTTCTGTTTGCTTTGCAGACGTCGATACTTTTTCCAGCTTTGGCAATGGTCTCGGCTCTTTTCGTGGACTACTTGGACTTTCTTTATCACTGACGACTTTCTCTGGCTTTCCCTGGTATCCTTTAGGAGGACGAGTCTCCTTGATAACTTCCATTTTCGCCATTTCGTTTTCATTTTCCTTTCCTTTTGATTTTTCTCTTTCGCTTTTCTGATCGGAAAACTCATCTTGATTTTTCGCATTTGCATTCTTCTGCATCTGGTCAACACCATCTTCTTTAATTTCTTCTTCTTCTTTTTTCTTCTTCTCTGATTGTTCCTCCTTTCCATCCACTTCCATGGCTCCTTCAGGTTGTTGGTCTTGTTGTGTATCACTAATTGTTAAGTTTTTCAGGTCTTCGCTCGTCAATGCTCCATCTGATGTCATTTTTCCACTTCCAGGAATCGTGTCTTGCGTGGGTGTGATTGGAGGACTTGTTTCTGGGTCCATTCTCTGTTTCTTGCTATTCCCGCTGCTTTCTTCATCGTTTGCTTTTACATTAGTTTGCGGTTGATTTTTTCTCTCTCCTTTTCTTTTGTTATTTTGGGCGGCTGGGGGCTTCAAATACGTTACAGATGGTGGCCGTTTCCCTTCTTCTTTCACCTCCAACTTTAGATCCTTAATTGAAATCTTATTCTCGTCATCCTTCTCTGCGCCCTTGTTTCTTTTCTCCGACACTTTTATTTTCAAGGAGAGCGGATTTTCCTTTTGCAGTATCGTAAACTCTCCTGGTAGAACATCAAGGCGTTTTTCTTGGTCATCGGTCTCAAACAGGAAGCATCCAATATTCACGTTGTAGCGTTGCCCGGATGACCGTATGTTGGCAATAAATATCACAAACCTTTTCAAGTTGTAGGTCGGCATGTTATTCCACACGGTGTTTTCGTCTCCTCCGCTTGGTCGCGCCAAACCGAGCTGATGGTGGGAATGCCATTCACCGATGTGACAAACGCCTTCGTTTTGGGTCAAGTACGAACCAACACGCTCCAAGTAATTCACATCTTGGTAGAAAGAGACCGAAGTTCTTGTACATC
Organism: Oculina patagonica; assembly: GCF_052425735.1. Classification (NCBI taxonomy): domain Eukaryota; kingdom Metazoa; phylum Cnidaria; class Anthozoa; order Scleractinia; family Oculinidae; genus Oculina; species Oculina patagonica. The sequence goes on from NC_135762.1 coordinate 1,454,393, forward strand.
CCTGGCCAGGACCGAGAACGAGTTGAATAACAGCGGTGTGTTTATCAGCCCACAAACCAAACAGATCTCCTCCAGTTTCAATGTTCGGTTTCTTCAGAACCCAGGCACAAAGCTCTTTGTAATCTTTTTCATAGATCAGAACGTTAAAACTCCTAAGTGATTCACTAGATTTCCTGCTGCCCCCAAACCAAGACATGGTTACTGAAGTATTCAACGTTTTTTGTGTGACTCAATGTTCGTGTGTATCGTCGAACACTCGGTTGAAAGTGATAAATAGTGTATCGCGGAAGTTGGCTTTTCTCGGAAAACGCGTGTTGTGACCGTAAACAATGACCTTTTCGTTACGTTTTGACAGGCCTGGCGGATGTTGTGTTATGCAGCCAAATTACAAATTTCACGAAAGTTTTACTTTTTATTTTCTTCTTTGTCTGATTTAGAGGTTTCACTTTCCATAATTTCTTGAACCTTTTTTTTCAGTTTCACCGAAGCCCTAACAGCTGTCATTTATGGTAATTCATTTGTATGTTCACTTTTCCGAGAAGCAATCTCTTGTGAAAAATGAATAAATGAAGCGTGACTCTTGGAAACGTGACTTGAATCCAAAAACCTGTTTTACTCATTCAAATCAACTGTTTCAAGAGCATCGTCAGTTTACATGTAGGTCGTCTAATAACTTAGTCCACTATTTCGTGGCCAAACGTCTTAACGACGATTTTTCAGACTTATTAATGACATCATCGTATTAACTGCGCATGCATGCACGGCTGAATATTAAATTTATACTAGCGTCAGGATTAAGCGGATCAGCACAAACACAAACCAAAATTTACCAGAATATTATCCTAATACGTGTCAAAGGGCGGAGCGTTTGTCATGTTGACGTTATGTTCCGACTTTTCCGGGAACTCAAACGTAACGGGACACTGAATATGCACATTATAAGCTTAAAAACATTTCCACGAACCTACGTAGAAACATAGTTAAATATTTTTTGGACATTGCTGGCTGGAAAGCTAACAATTTGCCAAATGTGTTGCCAAATTCATTCACGTAAGAGTTTAAATTGAAAGAGACTCAAAAACACCATTGAAAACAGTATCATTAAGTTTTTTTATGTATTTAATTGAACAAACCAAGGCAAAAGGGCATTATAATATTTAACAAGGCCAAGGAAAATACTGAATGTGTGCTTAAAAGTTTTTTTTAACGCAATTACAGTTGTTAAAAAAAAAAAGAATAATAAGCATAAACCCAAAACTAGGAGAGAAACAAAACTACTGATGCCGAGATGAAGCGGGCTCATGGTTAAAATGTTTAGCTTCGACCCCCAATAAACAATTAACTTAGTGTAAGTACTCTATAATTGAAAGTACCCAGACTAGCTAGAGGAGAATCAAACCCTCGCTCGAATCGAACCCTCGGATTCTCGAAACTCCCGATTTCTCGAACCAGTTTTCGTTTCCCTTCGATAGCACTTCTTTGTAATTTTACCCCCAAATTCGTTAACCTCCCGATTTTTCGAAGCAATATTTTTTTTATCATTTGCCTCATTTTTTTTTTGTTTTGTTTTATTTAACATTAAAAGTTGTTTGTTTCCCGGGTAAACTGCTAAGCAAAACAACGATCATATTGACTTTTTGAAAATTTTACATCAAGCCTGAAAAAGACCAGTCAAACTGGCGGACACGTTGATTTCTAAACTAATTTTAACCTCGGAAGAATACCAGAAAACAGACTACTTTTATATCTATTTTATTGTTTTTTTTTTGCAATATTTTTGTTTTCCCTGGAGGCTCGAGAAATCGGGATTCTACTGTACACATTGGCATGATACAGCCGTTTCAAACGAGCTTGCACAAAAGTGAAAGACAGAAACTAATTTTACTTTTTGTAATTAAGCACAAATCAGCAAGCTCCCTGCCAAAATTTGACAATTTATTTTCAACAATTGGCTCTTAAATCCAAATCTTAAAAGTTTATTAGGATCATCATTTGTTGTTTCATAGTATAACAGAAACGGGTTTAAATTTAAATGGATAACATCATCGGTGAATCCAGACACATGCACTCTCCGTTTTGATCAATTTATCGCTACATGTGATGTAATTAATCTCTCATTCCAACACCCCATGTATTACTGTAGTCATCCCACAGTATATTTTCTTACAATATTTTCTTAGCAAGAAAAGGTCCTTTGCATGACACGGAAGGGCAAGCCTTGTCATCCAGCAATTTTTTTGTAATACAATTCTCTAAATTTTTAAAATTTTCTTTATGTTTGATTGCTACAGTAATCTACACCAAAATTCTGAAAAATCTTAATAAAGCACACGCTACAAAAATGATTTTTATAGTCTTCGTATAGACGGTTTAATTTCAGGGCTTAAAATTTGACTCCTCAATTATTAATATGTTTTGTGACATGCGTCCTGCATACTGCTAGGATCAACAATGTCGAAATCATCAAATGTGTAGTAAATAATAAAGATGGTAAATGTTAAGCTCGATAATAAATGATAAAGATGAAATGTTCATTATGTCACGAGCGTGGGACAAAGAAAAAATCTCAGTCCCCAACGGGAATCAAACCCAGTCGCCCCAGAACATTTCATCTTTATCGGTTTGGAGGAGCTTTCAGTCACTGTGTTTGCATCTGTCTCTACAAACCCGCCTTAAATGCCGGTAATACAATTTTTAAAAAGTAAAACAAAAATGTCCTAATGGCATAAATCATTATTGCAAATATCCGTCTCGATTAATTAAGGTTCCATTTTGAATTATGCTAGGTTTGTATTTTTATCATCACTGCAGTTCAGTTTTGCTTTTTACTCTTGGAACCTATTCCGGAAGACCCAGCTTTCTTACCGCTGCTCAGCCCAGTCTTTTTAGCTGTTGCCTTTATTTGCAATGGCTTTGCTGCTTCCTTCGAAGGCGCCTTTTTTTTCATCAATTTTGGGAGTTGTCTCACTCTATCCTTGGCTTGTACTTTCTTTGGTTTCGATTTTTTTCTCAGCTTCTTTGCCACTGCTCTGGCCAACCTTTGTCGCAGCTTTTCCTTGAACTTGCAATGGTTGCCGTCCTGTTTGCTTAGCAGAAGTCGTTTCTTTCTCCAGCGTTGGAATACTTGGGCTTTCTTTATCACTGACGACTTTCTCTGGCTTTCCCTGGTCTCCTACAGGAGGACGAGTCTCCTTGGTTACTTCCATTTTCGCCATTTCTTTGTCATTTTTTTCTTCTTTCGATTTTTCTTTCTCGCTTTTCTGATCGGAAAACTCATTTTCATTTTTCGCACTTAAATTCTTCTTGTCAACATCATCATGTTTAATTTCTTTTTCTTCTTCCTTCTTTTCTAGTTCTTCCTGCGTTCCATCCACTTTCATGGCTTCTTCAGGTTGTTCATCTGGCGGTTTAACATTAATTGTTAAACTTTTAAGGTCTTCATTTGTCAATGATTGATCTGGTGACATTTTTCCATTCTCTTGAATTGTGTTCTCTGCGGGTGTTATTGGAAGACTTGTTTCTGGGGCCAGTTCTTTCTCCATCGTTTGCACTGGTCTCGGTTCTTGTCGTGGAATACTTGGAATTTCTTTATCACTGACGACTTCCTCTGGCTTTTCCTGGTTTTCTTTAGTAGGACGAGGTTCCTTGGTAACGTGCACTTCTTTTTCATTTTCTTCTCCTTTTGATTTTCCTTTCTCGCTTTTCTGATCGGAAAACTCATTTTCGTTTTCCGCACTTGAATTCTTCTTGTCAACATCATCATGTTTGATTTCTTTTTCTTCTTCCTTCTTTTCTAGTTCTTCCTGCGTTCCATTCACTTTCGTGGCTTCTTCAGGTTGTTCGCCTCGCAGTGTAGCATTAATTGGTACATTTTTTAGGTCTTCGCTTATCAGTGATCGATCTGGTGACATTTTTCCACTTTCAGGAATTGTGTTCTTCGCAGGGGCGATTAAAGGACTTGTTTCTGGGTCTATTTCTTTCTCCATCGTTGGCACTGGTCTCGGTTCTTGTCGTGGAATACTTGGAATTTCTTTATCACTGACGACTTTCTCTGGCTTTTCCTGGTCTTCTTCAGTAGGACGAGGTTCCTTGGTAACGTGCATTTCTTTTTCATTTTCTTCTTCTTTTAATTTTTCTTTCCCGTTTACTTGATCAGAAAACTCATCTTGATTTTTCGCACTTGGATTCTTCGACTTTGTCTGGTCAACATCATCATGTTTGATTTCTTTTTCTTCTTCCTTCTTCTCTGGTTCTTCCTGCGTTCCATCCACTTTCATGACTCTTTCAGGTTGTTCGTCACGCAAATTTTTTAGGTCTTTGCTTGTCAATGATAGATCTGGTGACATTTTTCCACTTTCAGGAATTGTGTTCTTCTCTGTGGGTGTTATTGGAGGACTTGTTCCTGGGTCCACTTCATTCTCCATCATTGGCACTGGTCTTGGCTCTTGTTGTGGAATACTTGGACTTTCTTTATCACTGACGACTTTCTCTGGCTTTCCCTGGTCTCCTTCAGTAGGAAGAGGTTCCTTGGTAACTTCCATTTCTTTTTCTTTTTCTTCTTCTTTCGACTTTTCTTTCCCGTTTTCTTGATCAGAAAAATCATCTTGATTTTTCGCATTTGGATTCTTCGACTTCTTCTGGTCAACATCATCAGGTTTGATTTCTTCTTCTTCTTTCTTGTTCTCTGGTTGTTCGTTCTTTTCATCCACTTCCATGGCTCCTTCATCATGTTGTTCGTCTTGATGTGCATCATTAATTGTTACGTTTTTCAGGTCTTTGGTTGCCAATAAACCATCTGGTGCCATTTTTTCACTTCCCGCAATTGCGTCCTCTGTGGGTGTGATAGGAGCGCTTGTTTCTGTGTCCATTTTTTGTTTCTTGCTATCTCCGCTACTTTCTTCATTGTTTGATTTTGCTTCAGTCTGCGTTTGATAAGTTTTCTCTCGGTTTCTCTTCATTTGGGAAGTGGTTAGGGGCTTCAAATACGTTACACTTGGCCGTCGTTTCCTTCCTTCCTTCACCTCCAACTTCAGATCCTTGATTGGAATCTTATTCTCGCCATCCTTCTCTGCGCCATTGTTTCTTTTCTCGAACACTTCTTTTTTCAAAGAAAGCAGATTTTCCTTTTGCAGTATCGTGAATTCTCCTGGTAGAACATTAAGGCGGTTCCCTTGTTGATCGGTCTCAAACAGGAAACATCCAATATTCACGTTGTAGCTTCTCTTGGCTGACTGTATGTTAGCAATGAATATTACGAACCTTTTCAAGTTGTAGGTTGGCATGTTGTTCCATACGGTGTTTTCGTCTCCTCCGCTTGGCCGCGCCAAACCGAGCTGATGGTGGGAATGCCACTCACCGATGTGGCAAACGCCTTCATTTTGGGTCATGTACGAACCAACACGCTGCAAGTAGTCGATGTCTTGGTAGAATGAGGTTGACGTTCTTCTGCACCCTTGGCCAGGTCCGAGGACAAGTTGAATGACAGCGATGTGTTTGTCGGCCCACAAACCAAACAGATCTCCTCCAGTCTCGATCTCCGGCTTCTTCAGCACCCAGGCACAAAGCTCTTTGTAATCTTCTTCATAGATCACAACTTCAAACCTCCTAGACGTTTCTTTCGGTTTCTCAGATGGGAGACGTTTAATGTAAGTTACAGATGGCGATTTTCCTCCTTCCTTCACCCTCAACTGCAGATCCTTGATCGTGATTTTATTATCGTCTACTTCTGCGCCTTTGTTTTTCTCCACCGACACTTTCCCGGAAAATGGGCTTTCCTTTTGCAGTAAAGTAAACTTTCCACGCAGTACATCAAGGTGATTTCCTTTTTCATCGGTCTCAAACAGGAAGCATCCAACATCCACGTAATAACTGTGCTTGTTAGACTGTATGTTAGCAATGAATATCACGAACCTTTTCAAGTTGTAGGTCGGCATGTTATTCCACACGGTGTTCTCGTCTCCTCCGCTTGGCTCTGCCAAACCGAGCTGATGGTGGGAATGCCACTCGCCGATGTGACAAACGCCTTCATTTTGAGTCATGTACGAACCAACACGCTGCAAGTAGTCGATGTCTTGGTAGAATGAGGCTGTAGTTCTTCTGCATTCTTGGCCAGGACCGAGGACGAGTTGAATAACAGCGGTGTGTTTGTCGGCCCACAAACCAAACAGATCTCCTCCAGTTTCAATGTTTGGTTTCTTCAGTACCCATGCACAAAGCTCTTTGTAATCTTTTTCATAGATCAGAACGTTAAAACTCCTTGGTGATTCACTAGATTTCCTGCCTCCAAACAACCAAGACAAGGCCATAGTGAAGTACTGAGCGTTTTGTATAGGATTCGAAGTTCGTTGCTTCGTCAAAGACTCGGTCGAAAGTGATAACTTGTGTATTACGGAAGTTGGCTTTTCTCGGAAAGCACGTGTTGTGACCTAAACAATGACCTTTTTGTTACGTTCTGACAGTTTCATTTTTCTTTTTTTTGTCTGATTTAGAGGCTTCACTTTCGATAATTTTGAACCTTTCTTTAAGTTTCAGTAGAGTCCAAACAGCTGTCAGTTTATTTTTAAAAATCATTTGTTTGTTAACTTTTCCGAGAAGCAATCTCTTGTTAAAAATGAATACATTAAGCGTGACTCTTAAAAACGTGACTTAATTCCCGATATCTGTTTAACACATTCAAATCAACTGTTTCAAAAGCATCGTCAGTTCACATGTACAGTCGACTCCCGATAACTCGAACCTTCAAGGGAAATCGAAAAAGGTTCGAGATATCGAGTTAACGGGAGTTCGAGTTACTGAGGGTTCGAGTTATCGGGATTCAACTGTAGGTCCTTTAACTTCACTATTTGGTCAAAGGACGATTTTTCAAACTTATTAATGACATCATCCTATTACGTACGATATGCATCAAAAAATTGCACGGCTGAATAGTTTATACTAGCGTCAAGGACTGAACGGATCAGCACAAACACAATGTTGATCAACCTTTGGCCTGACAACGTTTTCCGAGAAAACTAAATTGGCCAGAATATCAATATCCTAATACGTGACAAAGGGAGGAGCGTTTGTCATGTTGACGTTATGTTCCGACTTTTCCTAGAACTCAACGCAACAAGACACTGAATAAGCATAAAAACATTGTCACGAATCGAACATAGATCGAAACATAATTTGGATATTGGACATTTGGAAATTGTCACCTGAAAAGTCTACTACTTACCAAGTGAGTTGCCAAATTTATACAACTGAGGGGTTCAAAGAGGGCTTAAAAACACATACATACATTCAGGTTTTTTTTACAGGAGAGAGGAAAAAGTATCGAGTTAACAAAGATGGAGAACATGCCCAATAAGGAAACAGTAAACTTTGATCCTGAAACTGGAAAGATCACGCCGATCGCAACTGACAAGACTGTAGCACTAAAAATGGCAGCCGACGGTTTTTTCTCCGTTACTGGGGGAGAACGGGTACTCGGGTGCGTCGTATTCAGTGTGGCAGAACAAGCGAACTACTGTTTCATGTAACCAAACAGCACATGACAACAACACAAGATATCGGATTAAGCATTTAGAGAACTGAGTTGTCAGTGACTCTTATCATTTAGCGATGTTCCTGTTATATGTACACATAATTTTGACTCAAGATTATGAACACTGCTTGAACTGCTTGGACTTCAGTCGGTGTCAAGTACTGGTAGCTAAAATACGCTTCGTATTGGCCTATAGTAGTGATAGGTCACTGGATCTGTGTTTTCAGTAGGTTACAATTTACGCAAAGAATTGTCCGGAGTGATAAACACTAGTACTTGCGCACTTTTGTAATATGCACGGAATAGAATCAAGCCCGGCTACCAGACTTTACCTCTCAGTGACTTAAAGTTTATTCAATCGATTATTTACACACTCAGGAATTTTGAGTTGAGCATAGTTAGTTTCAATAGGACGGTCTTAACACAATCTTATATGATTCCAATAAAAGTGTTAGAGCTTTCCTTGGACACTTTTAGTCGATTTTCCACGCATGAATACCATGTTTGTGGGTCCCGCGCATGCACAGAAAGCAGAAGAGGAAAACAAATACGTCTGTTATATGCTCTTGTGATTTGCCAAAGCAAATACGTGAACCTCGCCGCAAGAAAATTAGTTTGATTAAGATACTGGGATCAACGCATCTTTTCGAAAGCGAAAAGAGATTATATTAGTAACCTTGCTAAGGGCAGTATTTAACAACTGGTTCATGCTTCAGCGTACACTATCGAATTATGGTGCTAGCTCACGTATACTGAATTTAATTGCGGCCTTCTGCTAACTATGTTATAAAATATCTTAAAGTTTCTCCTTATGTTCTCTGTTGCTATGCACAAATATGTAGTCCAATAAATTGGTCATATAGAAATGCCTTTTGAAGAGGCTTAGTTCACAAGCTATAAATTAAACACTGACGCAGCTAGCAACCGTAAAAATGGAAAAAAAATGTTTCGACCAAACAATATCGGTCTTTGTCGATAGATCTCAAAATGATCATAAAAATTTTTGAAGCTTTGCTTTGACCCTTTTAATAGCTAGTCGTTGATTCTATACCAAAAGCGCCTAGAGCAGGCCTGTAAAGCGCCTAGAGCAGGCCCGGATAGGCGCTATAAAAATATATTTATTATTATTATTATTATTATTATTATTATTATTAAACTGAAGACTTCTTCAGAAACGTTTTTATTAATGGACCCCAGTCAGCTTCCGCCATTTTCGATGGCATCGAAATTATGAAAGTTGTATGGTAAAGCGAAATTTAATGTATTGCATTGGTTGTGTTACTGGAAGTCTGTTTAACAGTTTCACAGTGAACTCTTTCGTTTAGTCTCGCTCCAGGTAAAATGAAATACCCAAATTCTTGTACGTAAACAAATACAAAGGTGTGGCAGACTAGGGTCATTTAACGTTGTTCCTTACGTATCTTTTTTAAACTGAGTATTTCTTTATAAGCATTCCCGACTGCACTGGTGTATAAGAATTTTCGTTTTTGATTTACTTTTGTTTATTATTTTATTTTACTGCATTGCATCAGGCTCCACAACACATTACTTACGACTAACTCTGCACAGTACATAACTTACAGTCGGTACTAGGCTGTTTTACACTACTCATATCCTATCATGGTTTACTGTTCGTGCCTCGCTCAGAAAGCTTCGATTTCCGTTCTTTGCCCGAAGGGTAACCAACGAACGGAAATCCGCTGCGATTACGTTACAGACTATTGAAAGAGTTTCGCGCGCGCTAGCTTAACCGTCGCGTAAACAAATGGATCAGATAACGTATGACCAGCGCTTCGAAATAGATCGAATATTTTAATATTTACAAAGGTCGAATTTGGCTCCTCTGCTCCCTGTGGGCTGAATAGTTTATACCAGCGTCAAGTACTGAACGAATCAGCTTAACAACGTTTTCTGAGAAAACTAAGGCACCTATCAATGTTAAGCTGCTGGGGGGGGGGAAGGCCGGGCATAGGCGGGGGATTTGACAGCAATTGTTTGCCCGTGGTGGGGACTTTTGACCGTTTTAATGGACTTTTTTACAACATTTTACTGAAGTTAAGTGACTCTTTTGAACATCCACATTTGCCCTGGGGTTGGGCATTTTATCAGAAAGTCTCAGGTAAGTTCAAATGCCCGGCCTATGCCCGGCCCCACCCACCAGCTTAACATTGATACGTGCATAAATTGACCAGAATATTATCCTAATACGTGTCAAAGTTGTGTTCCGACTTTTCCAGGAATTTAAACGCAACGGGACATTCAATAAGCATTGCTCGTAAAAACATTTCCACGAATATAGGAACATACTTTTCAATATTTTCTGGATATTGTTGCCTGCGGAAAAGTCAACAATTTGTCAAGTACTAGTGAGCTGCCAAAGTTATGAGACATTCAAAAAACACCTTTAAAAAAAAAACAACGTCACCTTCAGTTGTTTGTGTGATTTAATTTCTGCAGGATTGAAAAAGAGAACCACCGAGTGAAAAAAAAGGAGAACATGCCTAGCAGAGATATTTCTGATTTTCCTGCTGTACGACGACGGAACATTATACCAATTTATGAGGGGGTGGGGGGGGGGAGGGGGATGGCTGACTAGTGACCTGTAAGCAAGGGGCTTAAGAGACTATGCTTGAACTTCTTGCGGTGCACTTAGTAAAAACTACTTGTAGCAAAAATCTGATACGTGCTAACCTACAGTAAGTAATGTCCTGATAAGTAATTTCTTGGATATAGATTTTGTTATGAAATTTAGCGATATAAAATCACGACGTTTCGACCTCTCCGAGGTCATTTTCAAGTGCGAATAAAAATATAAAATTAGCATAAATATATTAAAATAGTAAAATAGGCAAAACACGAACGCTGAAATGCGATAAAATATGTAAAAATAAGTGACAAAATATTAATGAAGTTAAAAGGGTTAAAAAAAAAACTTAAAAATACAGAAACAATAAGATAATTAAAAAGAAAAAACCGACCTAAACAAATAGTTTTGCGCGGATGGAATCGCATTGTTAGTTCAGAGTTGGTTTCATTTCTTTTATAAAAAACATTTCATAAATAAGGCAGTCAAACTTGCTCTGACACTTCTTCAAAATTCTAAAAAACTGCGCAATGTCAGCTCTGGGAGCCATATCGTGTTGTTCCTCTGAGGTGGTTTGCCAAGTGGCCGAGACGGGGGGTTTTCCCTTGTGTTCTTCAATACGTTGGTGATATACGTTGGTGATATACGTTGTGTTCAATACGTTGTGTATAATTTTCAGTGTAACCTGTGCGATGCAGGGTATGTCGGATACACGTGTATCCGACATCCCTGCATCGCACAGGTTACACTGAAAATTATACACAACGTTACTCCTCACCAACGTATTGAAGAACACAAGGGATCGGCCATTGGCAAACACCTCAAGGAACAACACGATATGGCCCCAGATGACATTGCGCAGTTTTTTAGAATTTTGAAGAAGTGTCAGAGCAAGTTTGACTGCCTTATTTATGAAATGTTTTTTATAAAAGAAATGAAACCAACTCTGAACAAACAATGCGATTCCATCCGCGCAAAACTATTTGTTTAGGTCGGTTTTTTCTTTTTAATTACTCTTATTGTTTCTGTATTTTTAAGTTTTTTTTTAACCCTTTTAACTTCATTAATATTTTGTCACTTATTTTTACATATTTTATCGCATTTCAGCGTTCGTGACAATTTTGCCTATTTTACTATTTTAATATATTTATGCTAATTTTATATTTTTATTCGCACTTGAAAATGACCTCGGAGAGGTCGAAACGTCGTGATTTTATATCGCTAAATTTCATAACAAAAAGTAATAATGTCACTGGACTTTATCCCAACACGCTATCTCCAGGTTACATTTCTACTTGTATAATTTAGTAGTTTTTATACCTAATCGTACCTTTTTGGTACGCTTCGGTAGCATATCAGGCGAGTTTGATCGAGCCATGGTTCGTATCATGGCGAGACCAAACGAGCCTGATATGCAGCCGAAGCGTACCAAAAAGTTTCGATCAGGTATTTACCGTACCCAAATTCAGCCAAAAATTCGGTTATATTTATCGCTCTGTTGAAGCCATGCTTGCAAGGTACGAACTGCAAATTGTGTTGACTTGGTTTTTTACACTTTTACCAAGTTCTTCTTCTGCCGTTTTTCCACTCGTTTGTTAGAGTTTCATTCTCTAAATTTTCAAAATCAAAATTAAGTGAAAAATTTGAAATTCCGACTCCATCATTTCAGTCTGAATGTCTTGTCGGTAAACATCATGCAATTGGTGAGCGCGCTCAAGTTTAGTTTTGGCGGGAAAGTTTTTCTCTTTTTACGACCGCTAAACAAAGCTTAATTTAAATGACGAAGTTCTGTTTTATTGGTAAAACCTCTTTTCAATTCATCGTACAGTAACACTCCTTTACTTCAAGGTGACCGTGATATGATGGCATATCAGGCCAGTGACTTGATATCGTAGGATATCAGGACAGTAGATCGCGCTTCTGATTGGCTACTTGCGAATTTGGGTACGGTAAAGTACAGTACGTATCACGCACTTACCACTTACCAGACTGTAGCTCAAACAAAGCTAGTTTCGGTGGAACGATGTAAATATAATCTGATGTGCTTCCATTAAAAGTATCAAAGGTTAAAGCGAGAACCTTCCTAGCCGATGATCCACGAATATCATTTTTCGGGTCGCGCACATAAATAGAATCGAAAGCGAAAGAAATAGAAAAATATATATGCCAGCTAGGCTCGTAATTTTTCAAAACAAAGGCAACGTTAAAAAAGAAAAAATTAAAGATATTTCAGCTAAAAAAAAAACGGTCCTTGTCGATAGATCACAAAATAAAGCAGAAGAAGACTTCTTCAAAAGCATTCAGCTTTTTTTAACGTTGTTCCTTAAGGTACTTTCCTTTTTAAACTGATGAGTATTCCTATATGAGCATTCCCGACTGCACTGGTCTAACAGCATTTTCTTTAAACGCTTTGTGTATGGTTAACTGTTGCCAACTGGCATAACTGCATTGGTCAATTACATGATTCATGCAACATTAGTCAGGCAAATGTCCATCCCAATTTCTCGTCCTAAAAAGACTAAAAGGAACTCATGAACTGTCCAAAGGTTTGTAAAAGTACTGCTCCATACTTTACATATAATTAATAAATGTAAATGTTGCTGATTATATTATTTGCTAACAGATTTTTGACTCGGATTTTTTACACACTTTCTCTCTGAAGACCCTGAGTCACACAACTTAAATCGTTGGGAGTTGGTGATTCAGGATGAATTCCACAAAACAAACGACAGTTAACCTGATCTGACTCTATAAGCCGGGCAAAATAACGTGACGATGAAGCTTTCTCTTATAGCTAACAAGTTATCTTAGAAGTCTTATTTACCCTAGCCACTTAACTCAGTTTTTCGCTCAGGCTTTTAGTAGAGAGAATTTCTACTTTTGATAGTAGCAATCATCTTTGTCACCGCGGTACTCGCTTTCTCGCTAGGGCCTTGTTTGTACTCTGCTGGGCTGGAAGTCCTGGGCCCGGGCTTTTCAATCAAGACTGCACCGTTGAAGGGAAAGGAAGAAGGGAACTTTACTTCCCACTCCCTTTGATGGTAGATGTCGGTAAACGACATCGAGATATCCTGGTTTCTGCTGTCCCGAGACATTTCCACGTGACCCCCACGAGCAATTTTATTGAAATCTTCAAGTCCTTTCTGGAGTATTGTGTTTCCTTCGTCGCTGGAGTACCACTGGGTGTTTGTTGTGATCGCTTTTTGATACTGGGGTACTGATTGAGACGAGTCTTGATCATGACGATGCATTTCATCGCCTGACTGTGGGCTATACCGTTGGGGATAATTGTAGTTTGTCTTTGATTGAGTCGGCCCGAACACATCCCTTTTATTAAGGTTCTCCCCGGGGTGCCTTTCAAAATTTTCTCTTCCTTTTGGGAACTGGCTTTCAAAGGGAAAAGGGTCTATGTCTGTTCTGCTTACATCAATAGTTGTTCTGTTTTTAATAATACCAACCATCTTGTTTACCACGGTACTCGCTAAACGGCTGCCGCCTTGTCTGTGCTCTTTACATCTGGGAGTCCCTGGGCTTTCAATCAAGACTGCTCCGCCAAAGGGAAAGGTAGCAGGGAACTTAACTTCCCACTTCCTCCAGCGACGATCGTCGGTGAACGACAGTGAGATATCCTGGGTTATGGTATCGCGAGTCATGTCCACTTTACCCTGCAGAGCAATTTCCTTGAAAGCCTCGAGCACTTTTTTGAGCTTTCCATTTCCTTCGTCGCCCGAGTACCAATGTACTTGTCTCGTGATCGCTTCTTGACGCTTGGGTGCTTGTCGAGCTTGGGGCCAAGTTGGTTGCCGTGCAGCGGCTGACTGATCAGGATATCGTGGTGGATTGTAGTTTCTCGTTGGCTCCAGTCGCTCGAACAACCCAGTTTTATTAAACGGGTTCTTGCCGGAAAGCCTTTCCAAATTTCCTACTCCTTTCGGGGTCTGGTGGTCAAAGAGAAGAGGGACTATGGCTGCCCTGCTAACATTGAGAACTAAAAATCTTGCTGGGGCGTCTGGTCGTTGATTGATTTCCCCTCTTGAAATCATTTCACTGAAATCGTTTCCAACATGAGCTTGAACCGGGCGCCACTCGCCGATGTAGCATATTTTGAAGGTATCGTACAAGTCTCTACCCATTTCATTACGATCGAACTCACTGGCGCTGTTGGACATGGCAAAACGGACGACCGGGTTGCCATCACCAGTCCACAGGCCAAACAAACTTCCACCTTTCTGCAGCTGACTAGCATGGCTAAACTCCCGTGTAGTAAGACTGTCAAAATCCTCTTGAAAAATATAAGCAGTAAACGCCATGTTGTGTATGTAAAATCATTGCTTGTTTCTCTGTCATTAGCTAAAGCAAGACTGGGTCTCGAAACAAAGAGAGCGGATGGCAGATGTTGATCATTTTGTAAGGGGTTTGCTAACAATGAAAGTTACGTTTTGGTTTGTTCAAGTTTTTCCAAGAATCGAAAATAACCGACGGGTTATCCAGCGGTACGTTTGACAGTCTGTTCCGACTTTTCTTGGAAGCGTGACCACTCATGACGGTATTGTTTCAAAATGAAATGCAAATCACTGAACCGAAAACGAAAACATTTCCGGGAACTTTCGAGCAACAAAATAAGCGAAAACTTGCTCTGCTGGATTTTCGGAAAGAAGCTATTAATTTTAAAACCGTACGTTTGACTACATTTTTTTTAAAAAAAATGCTTTTATTACAGGGTTTGAGGTAGTCTCCTTCGCAGCCGTTTTTAGTGTCGTGACGCAAGGGAGGAACGTTGCGTGACGACACTAAAAAACGGCTGCGAAGGAGACTAACTGATTCATTCAGAATTCTCGATTTCGAGCGATCATTTATACACTGCATGCGTAGACTCGGACATGCTCGACTCAGTTAAGACTAGGGTATCATTAGCGGTGAAATAGTCTAAGTAAAATCACCTAGTTGTTACTGATACGTAATTTACCTGTTAAATTTCTTTCAACTTGACTAAAGCAAGACAACAGAGCACGTGCGTGAGACCTTTAACGAACAGGGTTCGAGTCACGCAGCGAGAGGAAATAAACACTGTGTACGTTTTTGCGTGACTTCCATCATCCTCTCGCCTGATATGTCTTCATGTGACGGAAGACGTTTTATTGTTGCTATCCCAGCAAACGATTTCAAAAAGATTTTCAGCAGGGTCCTTAAGCACCCAGCCGAAGAAACCGACAGTTTTTTTTTGGTGCGTGCATGGAAAAAGGAAAAGACGGCTTAGAAAACGCATTAAATATTCGGTACGTTATTGGACCCGGTTGTCGTTGAACCACGCATACACGTTCGATACGTCAGTAAAATAGGATTTTGAATAGACTTTATCTTTAAGATCAATAAGAAATGGAACATGTAGCGATTTGGCAATCGCGCCATACCGTATTAGATCGGCTGAGTGCCGAATGATTTCTGTTATTTGTTTCCAAGTGCTTCTGCGCATATGTTTTTCTTCGTATATAAGTCAACCTTTGATAAGCCTCCCTTTCCAAAATATATACGAGGGCAAAGAAACAAACATGGGAAAGAAAACTGATGCAAACTTCAGAAAGGTATTAGAAGGAAAACTGCCTTAGGACCCTTAGGGAGGAACATTTCAGGAAGAAAACTTAGTGGGACTGGAAGGGAGGGAAGGGGAAAAACAGTGGAAAAAATCCTTGTGGCAGGTATGGGACATGTCTTGAAATTTTTCAGGGCCAATATAAAAAGCGGCCGAAAAAATATTGCAAGGGAAGCCATGTGACAAAAATCAAGCATAATGCTTTCTACTATCCGAAACTATGTAAAAAAAAATTGCACAAGCTCACGACCCAAGAAAAAGTCTTGCATAACCTGATGGTGAAAAAAAACCCATCTTGCTCATAAAAGTTGCCCAAATCCCCCTCTCCCCAAGTTTACGGGAAAAAACGAGGGTCCGTATTTTACAGAACGCACCGAAAGAAACGAAGTTAATAAGATATTTATTATATCTCTCACTCTTGAGAAAAGAAAACAAAAGTCATGTTATTTTTTTATTTTATCGTAATGATATTTTTATTATTGGATCTTTTACTATGGTTTTGTTTGTTTGTGTTTCTCACTGATGTATACATCCCTTTTGATGTTCTTTCTACTTTTAATCGGGAGCACCCAGCACAGCTGTGACTTTTTCCACGTAAAAAGATGTATTATGTATGTATGTATGTAAGTTTATCGCGCGGTATTCAAGTTTAAACGCTGATTAACTGCTCTGACTGAGAGACGTTGTATTCTTGTCGAAATAGACATCACACCGGAACAAGGGATCAAACTGAGATCCAGGAGATTTATGCAACACTCCAGGCTATTTTTCCACAGACACAACCCACATTTAATAAAGTCTTCAGTTATCATCATCATCATCATCATCATCATCATCATCATCACCATTATTATTGTTGTTATTATTATTATTAGACTTCAAATTCGCATCATTAAAAGAGACTGAAATGAACTTTTAAACTGTTCCAAACAGCTAAAGTAGCATAAAAAATTTGAAATTTGGCCTTTAGTGTTTTGCATTATTTTTAAATTCCCTACTAAACGGCAATCTTGCGTTGACATTGACGCGTAAAATTAAGCTGGCAGCTGAAATGACTTGTTTATGAAATGCGATTTACTACTGCATCGATAGCCTTTTCCACGGTATTACCACCAACCATTGCGTAAAAGTCGCCGTTATAGAACAAGCTTGCACTAGATCTTGGAAAATTGGAAGGAAATTTCACTTCCCAGTCTTGCCCGTGGCGCTGGAATCTCAAGGTAACATCTTGGGTGTCTGTTTTGCGGCTCATTTTCACGTTGCCATCAGCGACGTCTCTCAACTCGTCGAAAATATATTTTAGGGCTGCCTCTCCTTCCTCACCAGTGTACCACTGAATAACTGCTCTGTTTGCAGGGTTGTCCAGGATGTGATTTATCATCTCATTGACAGCAGTTTTTACATTGTCACCGCCAACCACTGCGCGGAATTCTCCGTCAGTAGACAAGCTTGCATTAGATCTTGGAAAGTTGGAAGGAAATTTCACTTGCCAATCTTGTCCTTCGTGATGGAAGCTCAGTGTAAGATCTTGGGTGTCTGTTTTGCGACTCATTTTCACCTCGCTTTCAGCAATGCTCCTCAACTTATCAAAAATGTATTTCAGCGTCGCTTCGCCTTCCTCGCCAACGTACCACTGGGGTGAAGCATTCTCGTGCATGTCAGCTGAACGCTGATTTAGGGATGAGATGTGATTTATCATCGCCCTAACAGCAACTTTTAACGTATCTCCTCCAATTCTTGTGTAGACTTCTCCATAGGTGGTCAAGCGTGCATTGGAGCTTGGAAAATTGTAAGGAAAGGCGACTTGCCACTCTCGCCCACGATGCTCGAAGCTCAACGTGACATCTTGTGTGTCTGTTTGACGACTCATTTTTACCTCACCGTCAGCGATGTTTGCAAACTTGTCGAAAACGTGTTTGAGAGCTGCTTCGCCTTGTTCACCAGCATACCATTGGTCTGTAGCCATGCGTGCAGGATTGCCGTGCAACTGAGCTTGTGGCCGAGCTGATGATATGCAGTTTATTATTGCACTAACTGCAGTTTCTATAGTATCGCCTGCAATCACTTTGCGGTCTCCTCCACTTGTGATTAAGCTTGCGTTAGATCTTGGAAAATTGTAGGGAAAGGTGACCTGCAAGTGCTGGCCTTGATGCTCGAAGTTCAAAGTGACATCTTGTGTATCTGTTTTGCGATTCATTTTTACTTCACTATCAGCAATGTTTGTGAAGTTGTCGAAAACGTACTTGAGAGCCCTTTCTCCTTGTGTACCAGCGTACCACTGATCTGCTGCTGTGCGTGCAGGATTCCCGCTCAGCATCTGAGCCGAAGGCTGGGCTGCTGTGCCCTCATGTCGGTTGGCAGCCGTTCTTTGTCTAAGGGGCAATTCATCTACAAACATAAAAGGAAGCAATATGTTGGTGGATCACCTTTTTGGTTACAAAGGTCTCTACAGGAAATATAATTGATTTAGAGCAGGGAAAAGGCATTTTTGACAATATGGGCCAAAATATAGGAAAAAGCCGAGTTTTTTTTAAATTCGCAAACTTTTCCTTTGTTAAAACCCCCTTCAAAAGGCTTAAAAATTTAAACAAAAAAAAAAAAGGAAAATTTTTTTTGGTTTTTCTTTTTTTTTTTTCTTATTTTAAATTTTAAAAAAAAATTTTTCTTTTTTTTTTTTTTTTTTTTTTTATATTAATCTGAGTTGAATTGTGCTTAGCAAGTGCAACTCACAAGCGAGAACAACAATTGATCTTCATCTTAGTGACAAAGCCATAACAAGAGCTACATTCATGATCAAAAAGTCAAAGTCCTTGTGAGAAGTCATTCATACCGCCTACCCCTATTCCCCCAACCTAAAAACCATTGTTTAGATGTTGGGGCGAAGTTGGGTGTCTAATGATCAACATTGTTATCTAAGATGGAGAGACTAACTTACTTGTCTTGGAGACGTTGTGACGTCCAGACACGGAACGTGGGTTTAGAATAGCAAGGACGTCAGACGCTTTGGGACGTCCACTGGCATTGTGGTTTGTACATGATTCAAAAGCAGCCTTTACACGTTCCCATATTTTTGCCTGCTTGGTTTGATACCTTGGATTAGCACTGGGGCGTTGTCTTTGTCGTAGCATCATAATTATGTCCGATAAATCGCTCACTTCTCCCTCGTATGGGTACGAGACACCGGGATTTATTAGGCAGTAGAATACAAGCCCAAGTGCCCAGATGTCGATTTTCTTTAAGATCATCCAGTGAAAATTTCTTCCCCTTCACTGCACGTTCTGGTAATAGGATCTCCGGTGCCATGAAAGGAATTGTGCCTCTGAATATGTCCTTAGTGCTGGGATCATCCAGTCCGTTGGTCTGCAGCATTTTTGAACGGCTCTCACCGAAATCAGCTAGCTTGCACACCACCGGTCTAACTGCCTTGATTCTTTCCATCTGCTGCTTGTCTTGCAGAGTGTAGTAATGCTGATTGGAAATCAGAATGTTCGCAGGCTTAAGATCTCGGTGTGCAACATCATGTTGGTGCAGGTGTGAAAGCCCTTTCGTGACGTCGGCTGCAATCGCTGGAATCAAGCAATCCAGTCCACAGTCCTCAGATTTGGGCATTTGGGCGATCTCCAAAAGAGCTTTATCTGAGGTATTTACCTTAACGTTTCTTTTAAAAGGCGTGAAGTCAAAAACCACGTATTCCAATATGATAGCAAGTGGACTCACACAGATACCATACATTTGGACAATATTTTCATGACGAAGTCCAGCTAATAATTTAGCTTCCTTCATGAACAACTTTCTTGCAACATCTCCCATGGCAACCAACTCATGCATCACCTTCATCACAACTGGGTTGGTCACCTCTGGTTCATCACAGTGCACTAAGTAAACTGTTCCATACGCACCACGCCCAAGTTGTCTCTGGATATTCAGTTCTCTGTAGTTCAAGATTTTAATTTCTTTTTCCATCTTGGGTAAACTGGCCTGCTTTTTGTATCGGGTTGACACTTAACAGCCCTAAGGATTTCAAGTTGGTAAACCTACAGAAATGAAGTAAATAATTAATGCGATGTTACGTTAGGCAGTTTTTCTGCGCCTGACACAAGCCACACAAAACAATTGCCTTTTGTGCTAAATGAATGTCTCGCATTGTTTTTGCTGCAACAATAGGTGCTACTGAACTAGAATAAAGTTCTGCGGTGTCTTGAGTAATTGTCACACTCGATAACCAGTTCATGGTACAACTTATCTCGCTACTAGAGCAGTTTCACGAAACAATGCCTACAAGTGACACCGCCTTTAGCATTAGAACTTTACGCCAGCGATAAGGAATAACGGCTTTTACCCACTGGATTTAATGCTAAGGTCTAATGACCAGAAAACAGTTAGCCCTACCATATTTTAATTGTACAATAATATTTACCTAAAAGTAAAACGTCCCTGAAACCTTTAACCGTGCATTCTGGTTACAAGGAGCCAAACTCGCGCGAGAATGCAATTCTCTCACGCCTCGTTAGACTGTTCACAGCACTCCATTTGTATATTTCGATCGATAAGGGCAGGGAAAGAACTGCGAGAGAATTGGACGCCAGCGAAAAACGGGAGGCGCGTCCCGATCGCGCCCCATCCGCGCTTATACGCTCGCTTCGCTCGCCGATTCTCTCGCTTTTTTGCGTTGAAAAATAAAGAGGCTGTGGACATTCTAACGTCTTGTCTAAATTAAAGTAACGCTAATCGCAGTTTATTTCACTGTTAGTATTACAACTGTTTTAAAAGATACAACTCGGAGAAGACATTGCTTTGGTAGGTAAACGTAAACACGGCGAAATTTACAGTGTCAAATGTTTATTAGACTGTCCACAGCCTTCTATTTTTTTCGTGTTTTTTCGATCGCAGCCCTCTATTTTTTCGTGTTTTCTCGATCGATGAACGCGCAGTGAGAACGGCAAGAGAACTGGACGCCAGCGCAAAACGGAAGAAGCAAGGGCTGTGCATGTGGACAGTCTAAATGTTTATCTGTAAGATAATTTTCAGAATTTTCTGCAGCCCGATCGCTTATTTTACTGATCAGAGGGAAATTGTTGCGGCAAACTTGAAAACAAATGCCGCAAACTTGAGAGCTTTACCAGGAAGCTAAAAGCAATATACGTACAGTACATTTGCAACATCGCGCATTGTTTTCCAATAATAAGAATATCCTTATAATTTGCGTGACGACCTTTATCGCTACACATGAGTACCCCCGTTTCCTATTCCAAAACAACAAAGTAACCTAGCGTACGACTGCATAGATTACCAAAAGTTATAATATATATAAGGAGCAGAATTGGCTATTCTTAAAAGCTAGCTTACCTCCGATCGGTTGATGAGGTAGGATTTGTATGAATTTCTCTGTTTTGTTTCCACGTCAGACCGTATGTTTCTCAGGGTATTTTGAATTCCGGGTAAGCGACGTAAACATTCACAACAGCTTTGTTCTCAGAATTATTCAGTTCTGACAAAGATACCTTGTCCTTCCTCTAGTTCCTGTAAATGGGTTTCAACGAATCCTAGCTTGACGAGATTCAAAACCTATTGCAAAAATCATACTTGAAATACAGCTGCGTAATTTCAACATTTCTAGGAAAACGATGTTTTAAGCTGCTCAATAACAACACAAGTGAATTTCGCAATTTTCTGAGAATCCTATAAAGCTCCATTGTAATTTTGTTATTGAAACCAGAGGGCGGAGCAACAGAAGGCCCAGTGATCACGCTGACAATCTGTTCCGACTTTTCTTGGAACTCCAACGCGAACGCTGATAAATAAAATATGCGTATCATGACCACTGAAAGATGACAAACATTTCCTCGAATTAATTTACGTAAGCAGTTGCACCGAATGGTGAGAATGGACGACTAAAGCGTTAAAATTTATCTTCGAGGTCTTAAAGACAACCAGATCAATGTTACAAACTGGCAAAATCATTCTCATATTGATTGCTGTATTTCCGCCATGCTGTTTGATTTGAAATTAACAAGAGACAAGAAATTTACCATTTCCCTGAAGCATACGAGTTTAAATTCATAAGTGTGCACAAAGTTGAAAAACGTGAGCGACGAAAAAAAATTGTTCTTTGATCTTTCCACAGTAAAGCTGTCCACTTTCGCGTGACAAAGTTGTAGTCGTAGGCAGTATCAAACAAACAAGGGTCGAGTGGAATTTTCAATTTTACCGCGAAGCTGCGTGGAAGCACAAAATAGTCCTTCTGTTGTAAGCTTGGTTTTTGTTCCGTTATATAAAGTCATACACTTACCCGGAACTGATTTCAGTGGCGCTATTTCCAATTACGCACACAAGAGAGAAAGAAAAGTCTTTATTTATTGAGGGCAACACATAAAAAGTAAACATTCATTCATATTATATTTGTCAACACTGTTGCCTCAGTCATCAAATAATCTGCTAAGTTTGTTGTTCTTAAAATTTTTCACTACGTCTTAACTTTAGCGTAGTAATCACTGACTGTAATAACCGGCTATAATATTGTTTGCATTGAAAGCTCGGACACGTCTCGGGGAACTTTAAATTCTCTTTCAAATAGTGATTTTTGCTTCACGTTAACTGACTGCCAGGTCAGTTTTCTGTTTTATAATAAAATAATAATGAAACAATTACAGCACAAATCGCCGTGTTTTCTTTCCGTTCTAATATGTTGTAAACACTTTATATACGCCCTCGGCATTGATCCTTATAAACAAATTCCCTTTTGTATCGATTTTGTAACCTGTACAAGGGATATGTCCTTTGGATTACCTCCCAGG
This sequence comes from Oculina patagonica, assembly GCF_052425735.1. Classification (NCBI taxonomy): domain Eukaryota; kingdom Metazoa; phylum Cnidaria; class Anthozoa; order Scleractinia; family Oculinidae; genus Oculina; species Oculina patagonica. Next base: position 1,476,886 of record NC_135762.1, read on the forward strand.
GACAAATCTTCTCGTTTAAAGTCTACAAAGAATTTTCCCCAGGATACCTTGAACCTCATGTGTCAGCCGATCTTTGATATTCCTTAGCTGTAGAGTCGTAAACACCGGGCGTAAACGTATGTATTTTTCTCTGTTATACGATGGCATGGTCATATATACACAGAGGAACGCTTTTCAATTTCTTAGCTATATATTTACTGTTAAAATGATTGTGGTATGTTATCACTACTAGTCAGTCACTGTCTCGAGAAAATACAACAGTGAAATGCTGATATGAATGATCTTGGCGTCAAGAAATGCTGCATAATGGCTTTATTCGGCGGCTGGCGGCTGGTGGCTGATCCATTGATGTTATGTGCCTTATAATTGCACGGATAGCGTCTTCCACATCATCACCGCCAATCGTTGCACAAAGATTCCTGTTGATGGACAAGGCTGCGTTGGAACTCGGAAAATCGGGAGGGAATTTTACTTGCCACTCTTGTCCTTGGCGGTAAAAGCACAACGTAATATCTTTAGTGTCTGTTTTGCGACTCATGTCTACATTACCGTCAGCGATTTTCTTCAATTCGTCGAAAACATGTTTAAGAGAGGCTTCTCCGTACTCTCCTGCGTACCACTGATCAGGATTATCGTGGATTCCAGCAAGAGGCTGGTCCATCGTTGATACACGATTTACTATCGCTCTGACTGCAGTTTCCACATCGTTACCACCTACCATTCCGCAGACGTGTCCGTTACGGGACAAGCTTGCTTCGGATCTTGGAAAATTGGAAGGAAACTTGACTTGCCAATGTTGTCCAAGACGTTCGAAACTCAATGTAACATCTTGCGTGTCTTTTTTGCGACTCATTTTCACCTCATTGTCAGCAGTGCTTTTCAACTCGTTGAGAACGTATCGAAGAGTCTCTTCCCCCTGCTCACCACCGTACCACTGATCTGCATCAATTTGCGCAGGAATGGCATGGGCCCCTACAGCTGGTGGGTGTTTTATGGCTGATATAATCGCACGAACAGCACTTCTGATGGTTTTACCACCAACCTCTGCACAGACTCTTCCATTTGTTGATACGCTTGCATTGGATCTGGGAAAATCCGGAGGAAATTTGACTTGCCATTGTTGTCCATGACGCTGGAAGCACATGGAAATATTTTGATTTTCTGTTTTGCGGCTCATTTTTACCTGACCGTCAGCGATTTCCGTCAACTTGTCGAATGCGTATTTAAGATCCGCTTCCCCTTGTTCACCAGCGTACCACTGAGAACTTGCTTGGTTGGTGCCCGGACTTGCATGTCTTAGTGGAGTTTCATCTGTAGAGGACAAAAGACGCACAGTGACTAACTTCTGTTCGTGTTACCCATACTTAAACCTTGATAGGTTAAACCATTCAAAAAGATATAATTCTAATGGCTACTTGAAATTGATACTCTTAGACAATCTTTTATTTTTAAGAGACATTTTGGTATTCTGTTTATAACACTGAATCCAGAGTGGTCCATGATGCTCTCATGGTAATACCCGCATGTAACTTGGCGGGCAACCGGTATGTCCTAATCAAGGGGTGGGGGGCTTTAAACTAATACACAGGAAGATTGGGCGAGACTTACTTGTCATTAAGACGCCTGGATTACCAGGTTCACGAGGAGCAACCAAAGCATTAATGACTTGAGAAGCTCTTGGTCTTCCACTGGGATCATGGTTTGTACATGCATGGAAAACATCTCTAACATGTGCCCAGACATTTGCTTGTTTGGATTGGTACTCTGGATCAGAAGACGGGCGTTTTCTTTGTCTTTGCATGTTTATAATGTCAATCAAGTGTTCATAACCGTCTCGATCGTATGGGAATGAGCCAGGATTAATGAGACAGTAAAATACAAGTCCAAGTGCCCAGATATCGACTTTCTTTAGATCATCCAGTGATAGTTTCTTTCCCTGCATCGTTCGTTCTGGTAACAAGATCTCTGGTGCCATAAAAGCAATCGTTCCTCTGAATACCTGGTTAGTGTCTGGATCATTCAATCCGTTAGTTTGCAGCAGTTGTGAACGGCTTTCACCAAAATCAGCTAGCTTGCATACCACTGGTCTGACTGCCTTGATCCTTTTGAGCTGTTGCATATCTTGAAGATCACAGTAATGCTGATTGGAAATCAGAATGTTCATTGGCTTTAGGTCACGGTGTGCAATTTCTTGTTGGTGTAAGTGTGAAAGTCCGTTTGTAACGTCCATTGCAATCGCTGGAATCAGGTGATCAAATCTACGTCCCTCAGATTTAGACATTTGGGCGATTTCTGACAGAAACTTGTCCAAAGTATTAACTTTAGTGTCTTTGCTAAATGGACTGAAATCAAAAACCACGTATTCCAATATGATACCAAATGGTTTCACACAGATACCATACATTCGGACGATATTTTCGTGTTGAAGCCCAGTTAATAACTTGGCTTCCTTCATGAACAGCTTTCTTGTGCCATCTCCTATGGCCAACGACTCGTGCATTACCTTCATCACAACTTGGTTGGTCACCCCTTGTTCATCAGAACGTGCTAAGTAAACTATTCCAAAAGTACCCCGCCCAAGTACTCTTTGGATTTTCAGTTCTCTGAAATTAAACACTTTAATTTGGTCATCCATCCTGAGTAAATCCTCTTGACTCTTCCTATAAACAAAGCATTAAAATATAATATTTGAGTAACCTTCAAAGAGGGTATATAAGCAATGAAGATACAAGTGAAGGTTGAGGTTTAGTCCATTGTGCCGGGTATGAATACGAAGCAACTACTTGAGACACACGAACCACAGAAGCAGATGAACAAATTATCTTTTACAGGAAAACCAACATTATACGAGAAATGGGTCGGTGGATTGTGGTGGCAAACCTGAACACTTTATTTTAAGGGCAAACCAGCATTATATGGGGAAATAAATCGATGGATTATGGTAGTTGTGGTGGCGTTTGCTTACGTATAAAATGTGTTCGTGAAGAGGATGGTTATTTAAGATGGTCATTGTGACGTATATAATGGAAGCTCTTTGTGGCTGTGGTAGTAAGTAGGAAGTGGGATTACCCTGGCATTAATACGTATATTTGTGGTTCGTTCTGCCTTTGCGATGAAACACCGTTACTTCGATCAGGCAACGATAAAGTAATACAACAGTAATAGCGAAATCGATCTTGTCACTGTTTTGTTCTGTCCTCGTGTACTGGTACACAAGAACCGATACAACAGACCAAACGATACACTGCAATAAACAATCCTAAGCAAGGGAAAGGCAATGTTTATCTTTTCATCCTCCTGTTCAACCGCAGACCAGAACAGTGCTCTACCTTGAATTACAGGAGTTCGGCAACAGTTTTCTACGAGTAATGCACAATTTGTAAAAAAAGCGAATTAAATAACCGCACCGCGTTTGCATATATAGAAACAAAATGGCGGCGTAAATCATAACAAATTTTAAAGTCTAGCATTCAAGACGATAGTCACATTTTAGGTCTTCCTTTTTATAATTTGATACGACTCACCTCAAGTCGGTTAATTATAAAAGAAGGCAAGTCAGACGCTTCGATGAAGACAATGCATGTCGCTCATTAGAACGACATTGATTGCCAGAGCTTGTGAAGCAAAACGCTGCTCTTGCTGAATTGGATGAATGATTGACTGCGACCTTACTACGTTCCAAGTTGGAACTTGCTTTACTGTTCACAGCTGACTACGTACCCCCCGCGCTTATAGATCGGTTGGTCCTCACTGCTCAATGCTTTGATGCAGCTAATGAACCAAGGTAAAATTTGAAAAACAATAATGAGCATTTTTGCGATTTGGCCCGGCCTGTTGGTAGCGTTACAAACAACATTCATATGCACGACCCAGTTTCCGTGAATACAAAAAAAAAACATTCTTGTAATTAACACTTGGAGCAACGGGCGGAGCAAGAAGAGAAATTGACAGCATGTTCCGACTTTTCTGGGAACTCCGAGCGAATTAACAAAAATATGCAAATCAATCAACAAAATAACATTTCCTCGAAAGAAATACGTCCTCAGTTGATGTTTTATTTAGGTTGTTAAATTTGTTTCTTGATCCAGAATTTCTTGTAGCAACCAGTGAATTGCTTTCAATTTATAATTTACCAATAACTTATCAGAATCTCACGACGAAGGCCATAGCATTCAGAGGGTTTCAAGAAGTTTATTCGAAACAACGACTTAAATTCGTTATCAACGCGAACTTAACAAAGCTAATCAAAGATGGAGAACATGACCAACAAAGAAAACTTATTCTTTGATCCTGCCACGGGAAAACTCTGTACATCAAGACCAGCAAATGACAAGGCTATAGCTGTAGATATGAACAAACAAGGATCTGGAGGATTTTTCGTTGTCACCGCGAAGGGATCAAAGAAGGATTTTACACATTCAACCATGGTTGCTGATTTGGAAGACAACGTTGAATTCACTGCATTGCGCTAATCAAACTGAAGACTTTTATGTGGAATGAAGAACAATATGGAAGACTAAAACTTGCATTGATGTATTAAATTGCTTAATAATGTAGCTATACGTGCCAGCCAGCTTTAAACATCTGTAGTAGCTATAAGCGAGGAAGGACACTTTCTTCAGACAGCTTATATGTGTGTGACTATGTTCGTTTGACTCTTAAACTCCAGAATTCACTTCTGCTCACCGAAACTTTAGATGAGTACAAGAATTATGAATTGTACCTAAACGTATATAACCCGATTTCGATTCCATTGTTTTCATGCAGTGTCCCAAATGAATTGTAAGGGCTTCTAAGGAAATGATGCAATCGAAGCTGACAAACTGGCGGCGCCAACATGACTCATGAAGACCGAATTCGAAGGAACTGAAAGAATATAAACAGTTAATCGTAGAAGAACCAACCTGCAGTTTAACTTTGATTTGCTAACTATAATTTCTTTTTGTATGTATATTGTACATTCAAATGCTAAATAAAGGCTCGAATTCAGTAAGGTCTACCACAGTCCTGGACTTGCATGCATGTTCACCTATAAACGAAACTTGCGTCACAGTACATGAGGGCCGGTTGCGAGGACAGTCTCACGACGGGTGTTACATAAAATGCAAAGTTCAGATATCATTGCTGTGAACAGTCAGAGAGCAATTTTACTTTTTTCATGAAATCCATTTTTGAATTTTCGACAAGGCATCGTGAGCAAAGTCCTCATGCAGCTGACTAGGCAGAACCTTGAAGCCTCATTTTCCTCTTTAGATCTTGTCTAGCGGCTTACTCTTTTTATAGGCAAAATATGATCAGCTGGATTGTAGAAGAAGAGGAATTAGGAGATAATCATTTGGTAAGGAAGACAAGAAAAATACTAAAAAAAATTGGTTAGCCACATGGGACACCGTGACTGAAATAAATCCCAGTACTGGTGGTGAAAAACATCTTTTCCTTGACGGAATGTCGTGAGTGTTTCACCTTACTCGGGCACTGAAGAATCAACCTCGGTATACAAAATTGCAAGAAAAGTACTTAAAGGAACAGTGTGTAACGGATTTCAGCTAAATTTGTGCATGGGAAATGACCATCAAATTCGTTGAAATATAAAAATAACCTCTTAAAACAGTAAAGCAACAAATACGGACAACGAATACGAAATACGGTACTTATTCGATACGGATGGCCAAAAGCGAAGAAGATTGAAACGGATCGCAATCATGATGGTTTTTTGAAATTTCGTTGGGCTGGACAATTTTCAAAATTAATCTTGTTGGCTTGTAACTTTAAATTATAACGCCAGGGAGACACATTTGGTTGTAGTGAAGCTATGTTTTGTCATTTAGGTCCGTATAAGTAATTTTTTGCAAACATTATGTTCCGAGTAGCGAATATTTGGCAAAACGTACTAAAATAAACTTAACTCAGCCGTGACACAGTCCCTTTAAGAATGATAGTAAATAACACCTCCCTACTGCTTTATCAACTTTATTGGGTATGAATAAGTAGCAGTACTAAGAATTCCTAGATCGCAATTCTATAAATTTTAATTTATATAGAATCAATAAATGTAAATGTTGCTGATTATTTGCTGACAGATTTTTGGCTCGGATTATTAACACACTTTCTATCTGAAGACCCTGAGTCACACAACTTTTAAAAATCGTTGTGAGTTAGTGATTTAGGATGAATTCCACAAAACGAATGACGATTGACCTGACTCTATTAGCCGGGCTCGACAACCTGCAAAATAACGTGACGATGAAGCTTTCTTTTATAGCTAACAAGGTATCTTAGAAGTCTTATTATATTAGCCACTGAACTCAGTTTTTCGCTCAGGCTTTTAGTAGAGAGCAGTTCTACTTTTGATAGTAGCAATCATCTTGGTCACCGCGGTACTCGCTTTTTCGCTTGGGCCTTGTTTGTACTCTGCTGGGCTGGAAGTCCTGGGCCCGGGCTTTTCAATCAAGACTGCTCCGCCGTAGGGAAAGGAAGGAGGAAACTTAACTTCCCACTCCCTTTGATTGTGTATGTCGGTGAACGACATCGAGATATCCTGACTTCTGCTGTCCCGAGACATTTCCACGTGACCCCCACGAGCAATTTTCTTGAAATCATCATGTACTTTCTGGAGTTTTTTACTTCCTTCGTCGCTGGCGTACCACTGGGGTTTTGTTGTGACCGCTTCTTGATACTGCGGGGCTCGAGACGGGCCTGCAACTTGACGATGCACGACAGCGCCTGACTGCTGACCATATCGCTGGGGATTATTGTAGTTTACCGTTGATTGTGACGGCCGGAACACATCCCTTTTATTAAAAGGGTTCTCGCCGGGAAGCCTTTCCAAATTTCCTGTTCCTTTCGGGGTCTGGCGGTCAAAGAGGAAAGGAACTATGGATGCCCTGCTTACATCGAGAACTAAAAATCTTGCTGGAGCTCCTGGTCCCCAAAGATTCCCTCTTGCATTCATTTCGTGGGAATCGTTTCCACCATGACTGTGAACTGGTCGCCACTCGCCGATGTAGCATATTTTGAAGGCATCGTACAAGTCTTTACCCATTTGATCACGATTGAACTTACTGGCACTGAAGGACATTGCAAAGTGGACGACTGGGTTACCAGTGCTGGTCCATTGCCCGAACAAACTTCCACCTTTCTGCGACTGACTAGCATGGCTTAACTCTCGTTTAGTTAGTCTGTCGAAATCCTCTTGGAAAATATAAGCAGTAAACACCATGTTGTGTGAGTAAAATCGTTTCTCCGTATGTCGAAAGCAGTACCGATTTCGTTTCGAGACAAAAGGCGAGCGAGTGGCAGATGTTGACTATATTCGTGGAAGTCTGCGACACTAAAAGGGATTTGTAACAATGAAAGCGAAGTTTTGTTATTGTCTTACGTTTTTCCAAGAATCGAAAGTGATGTGACGGGTTATCCAGCGGTACGTTTGACAGTCTGTTCCGACTTTTCTTGGAAGCGTGACCACTCATGACGGTATTGTTTCAAAATGACATGCAAATCACTGAACCGAAAACGAAAACATTTCCGGGAATTTTCCCAAATAAATATTTCACTTTCGAGCCATAAAACAAAATAAATAAAACTCGCGCAGTTGAATTGTTTTTAAGGAGCTTTTAAGTTTAAAACCGTGCGTTCGGCTGCTTTGTTTTAAAATTGATTTTATTGTAGCAGGATTTTTAATATTATATTCATTCACAATTTCGACCATTATACTTCATGCGTGACGAACAAATAAACCGTTGACACGCATGCTTATTATATCATGTGACCCCGACAAGCCTGGGATCACATAAGAAGTGAGATAGTGAGTAAAACCGCTTAGTTGCTAGTGACATGTTGATGCGGCATGTTCTTCGCCAAGGCAAAAACAAGAGAATGGAACACGTGTGTGACACCGTCAACAAACGTATTATTGAGTCACGCAGCGAGAGTCCGGAAATAATTAACACTGTTTTTCGCGTGACTTCATTCGTCCCAACATGTCCTCACGCGATGGAAGACGTTTTACTATTGCCATCCAAGCAAACGATGTCAGGAAGATTTTCAGCTGGGTCCTGAAGCACCCAGCCGAAGAAACCGGCGGTGGTTTATTCGGTTCGTGGAAAGAAACACACGATGGCTTAGAAAACGTCTTGAATATTCGGTATGTTATCGGACCCGGTGAGCTTTGTCGTCGAACAACATTTTCATTTCATCAGGACGTTCGATATGCGAGCAAAATGGAAGATTATCTTAAAGATCAATATGACATTGAACATGTAGCGCTTTGGCATTCGCACCTTACCGTATTAGATCGACCGAGTACTGAGGATGAAAATATGGTCTGGAGCACAATGCCTTCACACGCAATCGACAGATTTGTTCTCGTTATTGCTAACGTTATCGTAGACAAAAGCATCGAACGTGTAACTGTGTCCTTGAAGTGTTTTTTATTTGAGATTGATAAGGAAACTGATGAATGTTTACCAGTTCTTCTTGGGAAGTTTCGAGTCTTGTCGACGGAAAACCTGAACAAGGATGATCGTACCAGCGGCGCCGATGTGCAGGAAGTTGAGTTGGAAGGGGCTGAATGTTTGACTACTGAAGAGGAACTTGCATCTTTCGATATCACTGAAACAGAAACAAGCGTTATAGGTTGTAGAAAATTGACAAAATAAAATAAAGTATAACGAATACATCTAGGTATAGCTAGATGGTATATGTAACATTTTGTGTCACGCTTATATGTGCTAGGCTGTGTACATGTAACGTTATCTGTCACGCTTTTTTTGTCACACAGTTATCAGTGATTTCTATCATTTGTTCCCAAGTGCTTCTGCACGTTATAACTTATTGTGCCGAATTAAAGTACCCTCAGTTATGGAATTTATGTTTTCTTTTTCGTATCCAAGCTAACCTGTAATAAGACTGCATGCTTCCCAGATAAATAATGCACGAAGGGAAAGTCAGTGGCAAAAAGAAAAAACTGAGGGGAAAAAAACTCGGCAAGGTACAATTGAGAAAGAAAGCTGCGATGTGGAGGAACTGTGGACAAGTAAAGCCTAGGAGGACTAAGGGGGGGGGGGGGGGTAGAGAGAAACAGTGGGAAAATTCCTTGTGGCATGTATGGGACGTCATGAAATATCCAAACAAACTTTTCACGCTGCCAACACTGTTGCAATGAGTTAAAACTCGTTAGTTAAATGACCGTCCATTTACGTGAATTTTCATTTAATTTTAATTTTACTCTCTCATGACAATCGTGATGTATTTTTACTCGTTCAGTAATCTGTTTATACTTGGAGTTTCTTGACAGCCTAGGAGCTGGTAATATTTTCAAACTGACATAGATTAAGGGTCATGAAAAGGTGTGGGGGGAGGGGAGGGGGCGGGGGGAGGAATACCATATCTCCCGGCTTACTTGTTTTGCTCAAATCCCATTCCCATTTATTTCTTTGTGTTTCCCAGTCCCAGTGAACCATATCAATTATCTCCCGGGGAATAAGAACAAATCCCAGTTCGTATTTTACCCCTTCAGGTCCCTTATATTCCAATTCTCTTTATAAAAGACAGTACGAAGCTAAGGTTTTGAAAATGTGTAAGAGATATCGAAAGGTGCATAAGGAATACTACGTTTCAAGAGTTTGATTGAATGTAGGTCTAACAAGGGCTGCACTTTAGGAGTCAAGTTACTGTTACCGTAATTGTTTGTGTCATTTGCAGGCGAGGGAACTGGTAGTAACCCAAGATAGTCGGGGCAGATTGTCGCCTCAAACCATACTTCAGAGAGAATAACGATCCCCCTTCCATACATCCGTTAGAATTAACCAATTAAAAAAATAGTACCAATATATGTGGAAAATATGCACTTAGTATTTTTAGCTGCCCGCTTTTCTATCAAGGGTAGTTTCCTTTTATCCACTAAGTGTTAATTTTCTTATTTGTTTCTTTTTTTTCTGACCCGAATTAACATGCGGGTTAGACATTTTTGACGTCTTTTTTTAGTAATTTATCCGCCACTAACTAGCTCGTTTCCCTATCCTTCCCATCATCCCTCGCGCTCCCTTTTTTTAGAAGAATCGCGATTGGGGCGGGTCAGTAGCCTGCGCTGGATTATCGCGGGGTGAGATGAGCGCGCGGGGCCACAGGCAGACCACCCTATGTGTTCGTGTTTAATAATTGTTTACTTAAGACAAACAATAGAAATATGTTGAAATCTATGAGAGTTACAAATAAAGCTCTGAATAAAGCTCTGAAAATTACATTTATAAATGAACCTCTTTCGAAATATTTCAATAAAGGTGAATTAAATGTTAATCTATTCATGTGTGGTGTTTTTTTCGCGTTCTGGGCGGTATTAAGCGTACGTAACATACGAAAAAAAACGCTTAAGGTCTGTTTTGAAGAACAGTTACGCTTTAGGACTTCATAATTTGTAAAAGGTTTAATAATTGTTCTCTATTTACCTAAAAAGAACAGTGACACCAAACTAAAACATATACTAAAATACTATACCGTATAACAATAGGAATAACTTTTACTTTTGTGTTTACTAATTATCACTTTAAATATTTTGAACCGCTACCATTATTATTGTATAAGGTTTTTTATTGCATATCTGGTGGAATTGTATTCCCCATTTTTATCTTCTCTCTTCACAGCGAGTCCTTTCCTAATTCCCGTGCATAAATACTAATATAAAACTACATCTTCATTAAAATAGATGGTCTATTGGTACATTGCACCAATTTTTAAAATGAAAAGAAAGAAAAATGAGGTAAAAAGTTAAGTTAGAGGTTTGTTAATTTGCGCAATTCAGCCTTTGTAGGCTGCTTATGTAAATGCTTTTAGTGAACTATCTATCTCTATCTATCTTGATGACGAAGTCTTTTTACATGTCACATTTCATTCTGTCGGTTACAGTTGAACCCCTTTGCAAGAGGTACGAAGCTGGAGGGCGTTACAGCAAGGCGCCCAAAAGTGTGACCACCTTTAATTAATTCACATTCTTTCGTGCAACCACCATCCAATCAGAAGCCAAGGACAGCTCCAAGTTGACTTCTGATTGGATTAAATCTGCACGGAAGAATGTGAATAAATTAAAAGTGGTCACACTTTTGGGCGCCTTGCTGTAACTGTTCGTTAACTGTGAATGCGGTCATAAGGGCCTTCGTGGACAGGCTAAATAGACCTTTGATATAACCCAAAATCCCATCTTCCAGCCTATCTCTTACCCATTCCCATTTTTTTTTTGTCATTGCTAGTCCCAGTGACCCAAATCCTATTTTTCAGTTAAAAATGGAGAAACCCCATTTCGTATTTTACCCCTTCAGGAAGGTTTCAATAACAGTGAGTGTGGACATAAGGACCTTCGTGGACAGGCAAAATAACCTTTTGTATAACCCTGTCGCGTTTGCTATCATAAAAAAAAAAAAAATTGTTTCATGGCCATGAGTCACGTGACAGAGTTGTGCAGAGTGCCTATTTTTACGATATATTAAGTCGTCTCAGGAGCCCATTACTGGTCGTCTTTTGTGATATATAGGAGCCTCAAAATTATAGTACTAGTTAAGAAAGGACAAAAAGCACTAAAGGTAGAGTTGACAATAAATTAAACCAAAGGAGAACAAAGATATTTAAGAGTGAGTATTACTAACTAACTAAATAACTAACCGAAACACCACTAATTCTAATAAACTTCATATTTAACCGAATTATTTTACACGATATGCCATCCGGGGCTTTGTACCTTAAACATCAACCTTTGCAAGTGAATGTGTTCTTAAATATTACTGTTAAATTTTACGTTAAAGACATCCGTAGCTATAGGACTTATAGAGTCCGAGCGCTATCTAATCGCCAACTTATAATTAAAAAAACTAACTAAACGTTTGAATCAAATCTGTTTCTTTGACATAAGGTGCAAGACAAGTGGTGATTATAGATTACAGCCACTGTGTCCAGCCGTTTGATTTTACGTAGCATCTCTTCAAATTCCTCGAGCTTCAGGTCTGGATTCAAAGCATTGAGCTTTTCTAAGACGCGCTCAGCTGGCTTTGAGCTGGCTTCGTATTCCTTCATTTCAGACTCCACTCTTCCAAGAATAGCTAACTCTTTAAAACTTTTGTTCAACTCTTTGCAAATCTCTTCCTTCAGACACAGTCTTTCTCTGTTTATAAGTTGAAAGAATGAGTCGCTTCGTTGAGGGCAACACGCTGTAGGATTAAGGCAAAAAAAAATAAATTAGCAGTGCTACAATTTCATGGTCTCAAATCCACTCAAAGGTAGCGAAAGTTCTCATCAGCAATTCGCTTTTCCTATTATTTAGCGCCACAGTATTCACTGACTGATCCAAAATCCACCTGGAGAACAACTGCAGAAGCAGACCCGTCAGGCTCTAAATCTTATCTGGGGGCAAGCTTCGCGGCTTGCAAAGGACCGACAGGAATGGAGGCGACTTGTTGATGCCTTATGCGCCACTGCGCGTTAAAAGGATTGATGATGATTCACTGATTGAAACGAGTTCCACCTGGGTGTCTTAAAACCACAGTCAAAACAGTCACATTTCTCCAATCATACAGCAAACACAATGAACCAATAGAATGAACAGCAACTACAAGCAATTGGCGCCAAACACGGGAAAACGCGCGCGACAAAGTCGTGATTGTTTTGCATCTGAGCTGATTGGTTGACTTTGGGCGGAGTGGCGTAAAGCGCGTCGTATAAGAAATAACTTTACGTACCTTCGCAGCGATGCTCGGTGCCTTCATGGCGATTAATCGGGCGATACATACATCGAACGTGGTTGTTTACTGAAAGAAACAATTATAAAACATGTTAAAAGAGTCTATTTCTTTCTATGAAGATCCGTCCAACTTGAACTGATCAGTTTTAGCGAACTTTAGATTGGACTATGAGTACAAGATTGAGTATGAGTACGAGTTTTCAAACCAAATTCGTGTGCCTCTTATAATCACTTATCACGCCATTCTTATCCCTAACGTTTATTTATGTGTTAGTCAGCAACAGAGAAGAGTTATAGTTTGGGGGATAGATATAATTGTGTCGAAATTCCAAAGTCCTACTCGTACTCGATCTGGTACTCGTAGTCAAATCTGAAGTTCGTTAGTAACGTTTTTCTACAGGTGTGGTGATTTTCAACTGGTTGTAATTAGCGTAACGGACTTAAGATCCCACGGTTGATGGTTCACGAAACACTAGACTATTGCCCTCGTGTGTTATGCAATACAAAATCGTTTTAAGTTAATTAGTTTCTTTCTTCGTTCTGTAATTTTACACATTTTTCAAGTTATTGTCATACGTTTTATGAGTCTCTGGCTTGAATGTAGAGGGCAACTTCATCCCGCGTATGACGTAATTACATTAATTGATTGATTGAAGTGATGATTATGCATAGACGTTTAACCACTCACCCGTAACATTTGCCTTCATTGTTTTATCTTCAGTTTCGTCGGCCATTTTAACGTCAATCCCGATTGACGTGGTAACACAGGACTCTGTGCCATTCTTATTGCTAGGGACTTGGCCGGGTACATCTTTCTCATTGTCCACAGCCTCCTTGCAATGGTTCGGATCAATCAGCCAATGATTTTTCAGGTGCGATTCATGCTGGCATACACAATTTGGCTCTTTCTTGGGACTGAGGAGGTTTCTTTTCCCTGCAGTTTTACAGTCGATTCTTTTCTTTTTTGCTGCTGGGCTGCTGTTGATGCTACTTGGTGTTTTACTAAAGTCGTGCTTTTTATCACTCGCCTCGATACTTATTGGAATTTGGGAGCATTCGTTACTCTGATTGGAAATTTCCTGCTCCTCGGAAATTTGAATTTGGTAGCTTGGAACGGATGCCGGATCAGGTGACCGCCCACGGAGAGGAGTCGTGCAAGATGAAGATGATGGAGAAAACGTCACGCAGGAAAGATCAGGAGACTGCCCACGAGGAGTCACGACAGGTGAAGTTGAACATGAAGAAGGCGTCACGCAACGATGTTCAGGTGACAGCCTACGAGGTGGAGTCTCGCAAGATGAAGATGAAGACGTGGTCACGCCATGATGAACAGGCGAACACCCACGTGGTGTCACGCACGTTGAAGATGTAGGTGAAGGAGTCGTCGCACGGCAATGACTAGGTGATAAACCACGAGGAGGAGTTGGAGTCACGCAAGGAGAAATCAAGTGACAATGATCAGGAGGTCGCAAAGAAAACACCCCAGACGAGGATGAAGGGCAGGGAGAAATTTTTCGAGTGGGAGTCTGTGTTTCTGCTCTCTTCCCTTTGTTATAATACTGCAGTTCTTCCGGGATTGTTTCAGCGGAGGACGAGTTGTGGACCATTTTGTCAATGGATGGGTCTGAAATGTATCATTAAAAAGATTATTTTGTTAGGTTACCACTGACTAGGTTACCACTGACTACTAAGGTCTTTTAGAAACCTTAAAGAATAAATGCTGCTAAGCGGCAGATAAGTTTTTTTTTCACTAGGCAAGAAACACATTTCTTCCCTGCTTGGACCTCTTGTTGCTTCTTTAATTTGTCATTTTAGTAACTGGCATATTAAAACAGAACAGATTTAAAGATAACGTCCTGAGGCAGTTACAATCTATTTTCTGCATTTACATCGACGTTTAATAAGGTGAGCAGCTAATTTACTTTAAGAACCTACCCCTGGTATGCATGATTACATTTTCAACTAGTTTAGCTAAGCAGATTATGTTGGTGTGAACGGAACATATGCTAAGTTACCTGAAGTAGTTAGAGTACAAGCACACTGCATCTTTTCATCTTCTATGTCCTTAGCCACACAACTGCAGTACACTTGTTCTGTACACAAAAAGAGGCAGAACCATCACATCAAAAGAATAAACTACTACGAACTGGCAATGCCGAACTAATGTAACTGGGAGAATGTTTGAATTTGTTGTGTATCAGATTACAATGATGGACTGATTGATTGCATTGCGATGAAGGTTGCGCATATTCTTTTTGGTTTCAATAAAAATAAATAAATATAAATAAATCAACTTTGTTTAACGAGGGTTGCACGTAACAGTCTTGCAACTGACAAACCTGTGGCCCTCGGATTCCCGATCGAATTGGAATTTAGAAGTGTTGGTTTTTGTGGAGGGAGGAAAACCGGAGAAGCCCGGAGAAAAACCCTCGGATCAAGGACGAGAACCAACAACAAACTCAACCCACATATGACGTCGGGTCTAGGAATTGAACCCGGGTCACATTGGTGGGAGGCGAGCGCTCTCACCACTGCGCCATCCCTGCTCCCGGGGGTAAATAATTGCTACATGCAGGGGCAGATCCAGGATTTTTCTTAGGATGGGGTGCACCACTAAGGATTGGTGTAACTGACTTGTTTTGAAGAATACCAGTTGTATTAGAAAGCCGCAGGTCTTCTCAGGGGGAGGGGGTGTGCACCCCCTGCACCTTCCCCCTAGTTCCCCTGCTGACATGCTTCGATTGTTGACCTGTTTTTTTTTTTTTTAGGTTGGACAACAACTGAGACATTCGATATCTCCTAGATGATGATTTTCTCTATTCTCATCACCTGTCTGCTTGATATAGTAAGGAGACATTAGATGTAGATCACTGGCTTGGTAAGTAAAAACTTAGAGACATCCACATTGCTACTTTGCTCACCTGAAGTTGGTTGCAAATTCACAATTGTTGGTACAGGCTCGTCCCAGGGAGGGATGGGTGTGGCATAGTCTGAAAATAACATGATTATTAACTAGCTATCTACTGTAATAAAGGTTTCTGAGACTTGAAGGCTGCCTTATTAAGAAATCCACAATAGCTTAGTCTTAACTAAGTAGAAATTCTAGCACCGGAAATTAGTTATGAAGTTGTCTTTTGTTTTTTGTTTTTGTTTTTGCTGTTGTTGTCGTCGTCGTCCTCGGCGTCACATAGGTGCGGTTTCTGATTGGTTGCTTTTTCCCGCTTTGGCTTCTCTTGTTGGCAGAGACGGCTGAACGAACAAGCATTTGCGCGTGAAGCAAAATGTTAGATGAAAATGTTTGATCTAGATCAAACATGGGAAACCATTTAGATCGGTTTTCACGTGAGTGTCAAAAATTATTCACGTTTGCTTTGTTTTTGCATTACTTAGTAATTGGTTTAAAAACTCGCGGCTCTTTCTCAACCAATCAGAAGTAATACAAGTAATACCAATAAATATACTGAAACAAAAAACGTTGTTTATTGTGGACATTACTCACTTATTGGAGGCGTCACTTGTTGCTCTTCATAACGAGCTTCCACATTCATCAAGTCGGAAGTAGCATCACGATCGGCATCAGACCACAAGACACCGTACTTCCGGCAAAAGAAACCGCTGATCTGCTTGCGTGTTCTTTTATGACACGACAGAAATATAAAAGCAGTGATGGTCAAAAATCCCAACAAACAAAACAAAACAATCCAACCAGGCTGGGGAAATGGACGATCGCGGTTTTCTGTCAAAATAAATATAAAAGTATTTATTATTATTTTTTTTTTCATTTCCAAAACTGATATAGCATCATGGGTGCTTTTAATCAAAAGAAGTTATATATTTCTTTGTATTCATGGAGGGGGACTTATTATCCCTATTAATTTAGGTGATCCACATCTTCTTACGAATTGCCGAGACTATTAAGTCCCAGCCACAGCTCCCATATGGTTCTATATGGGGCTGAGGGTTAAAGCAACCTTCAGGTTCGCCTCTGGAGTAAACGGCGGGGTCTATGATCTTATGCGAGACCTTTACGCCTGGCTATACCATGCTGATGGGTCCTAACAAGGACGAACCAACTGTCCACGGCTGTCATTCCACGGGTAATAGGCTGTGCGCATGCGTACAGGTCCTGGCCAGACCGTGGAGATGTGTCGTGTGTACATTGCATTTAGTGGTTTATTTTATTATCATAAGGATATTTGCGTCTGAGGTTTAGGGGCTTAATTTCTAGGGGCGAGGAAAGTATAGGTGTGGTTGGCTTATAAGGAGAATCTTTGGTACCTTACCTTTTTGCTCAGCTTTGAGACCATCATTGGGCGTAACTTCTGGTGATTTGACGGACACAGTAGTGGATGGCTCCTGCGTTCTGTTGTGCTTCGGTTCGTCGCTTTGTGTCGGTACTTGAGTGGTCGTTGTAATAACTGGAGTCGTAATACCCGGAGTTGTTAATGGCGCTTTAGTTGAGCTTTGACGACACGCTCCGGACCAATCAATGTACGTTCTATAACAAAGCAAGAGGGTGACGTTTAACAACAACATAACAAAAAACCGTTTCCAGCAAACTGTTTCCAGCAAGAAGCGAAAACCTCGCAAATAATTAAATGGCCGCGCTTAAGCTTGAAGGCGAACTGGATCGGTGCAGTGACCTCGCTTTTAGTTTTCTCACGGTCACTTGACATGCGCGATTTACGATTTTCTGCGGCCTTTTACCTCTACTCCACCCAACAAGTTCAACCCTAGAAGGGCTTATCTTTAACAACGGGTTAGATATACATGTACTATCACGAATCCAGCTTACCCTTTGGGACATTCACAGACAGTATTACTGGTCGGAGTACACGGTGCTTTTGTTATTTTTCCGTCGGTACATCTCTGGCAGTTTCTGCAATTACCGGTGGAGTCCTTGTTATTAAACGTCACGCCATCCCGACAGACCTTGCACTGCGCATCCCGCGTCCGCTGACCTTGCTCATCGTACCCGCAGTTTCTCGTAAATTGTTTACCGGGGGGACAGGGTGGGCATTGTACACAGTCTTTTCCGTTAAAGTACTTGTCGTCACTGCACAAACGGCCGATAGTCTGTAATAAGCAAACACGTGAGCTTAAATCTAAAATGCGCAAAATTTCTTCTCGACCGTGAAAATGTCGCTGTATATGTAAAAATAGTTTATTGTTTTTAGGCTCGTATATATCATAGGTTTATCTCTTTTTATTATTTTTTCTTTCTTTCTAGGAGATGTTAGCTTCTACAGCTAGCTACTCTGTAAATCCGAGGTTTAAATAAAGGTGATATGTATGTACGATGTACATACATATCACTATATCATTAATCTCTCATACATATGTATGTACGATGTACATACATATCACTATATCATTAATCTTATCATTAATCTCTCATTACAATTTCGATATAAAGTGATGAATAAAGAAATTAAATGAATCACCAACATGATTTCACTTCCAGCTAACTAACAAGCTTGAAGAATACAGCCGTTAGCAAGCTGCTGTAGCTAGTTACAACGACATCTAAGCTTAATTGTGGCTAAAGTTTCTTGAATTAACGAATCGAGCCGCAAATTTCAATTCCAGGCTTTGTCGAGCGGATTTGAGCTGTTCATTTTTGAAGTGCTTTTTTTGCCTAGTTTGGGATTTTTTGTTTTCCTTTAATTATCTCATATCAGACATATCCTGATCACTAATAGAGCTGAAAGGCCCAGCTTCACATCTGTCATGCATGTCCTGTTGTTGCTTCATTCCCCGCTCCCTCACACTCCGGGACTCCTCTCTCCCTCAGTCAATGCTGAAATTCCTGTTTTTCCAGTTTTCATTAATCAATGTTAAATTTGAATTTTCGGTTTCATCGGAGCTCAGTTGGAGGTCTGCTGATCAACAATAAGAACCTGTTTCATGGTATAACCAGATTCTCCTAACGAGGGCAAAATCAAATGCACGAAGACAAATCGCACGCGTACGTAAACCCATGACTTGACTGCAGGCAACATATAAATACTAGTTATGCAACGCTTTCGAGTGGTATACTATGGAATATCCCACGAGTCACTTGTATTTTCTCGGTATACACACGAGCCTTTAGGCGAGTGTGTATACCAAGAAAATACAAGTGACAAGTGGGATATTCCATAGTATACCACGAGAAAGTGTTGTGTAACTATTTTATACCATGCCATAGAAAATACGCCTTCTAAATTTCGTCGAGAATACAATCGCAGCGCACGATGGGAAGGTTGGGTTGAATACCGTCGAATATACAACGGCTTTCCTGTATTCTGATTGGCTGTATTTTCTATGGCATGGTATAAAACTGATTAGAAAAGAAATGAAGCAAACATTATAGTCCTGCAAAATCCGGCATATAGGTCTGCTAAAGTGAAAATCACAATTTTAAATCATATACGAAATTCCTGTTTTGCTCTTATCCAACAAAAATTTTCAGTTTCAGTCGAGGTCGTTTGGAGGTCGTCGATGAATAGAGTCGAACGTTTGTACGGATTGTCAGTATCAGGTAATTACTAGTGCAGCTTAGCTTATTCCTTTTAAACTCAGTAGGATCCGTTTAAGCCAAATTTTTTTGCGATTGAAATTATCATTTTCTTTTAATTTTTATTTTCAACATTTCAATATAAATCAAGGCCATAAGGATCGATGACAAAAGGGAACTTGTTTTATCGTATTCCAGACTCTCCCAACAGTCAATTAGAAAATGCATGCAGGAAGAATCGTGGCACGTGGACGAATAACTTTAACAATAACAAATTACGGACTGATTAGTAAAAAAAACTGAATCACCTAAAGCCCTGTCAACGTAACCCGGTGAAAATTTCTACCAGAAATAGATTAATGAAAAAACAAAAGTTTGACTAAAACAAGAATAGTTATTTTTTTTATACTGAATTACTAAAAAGAAGATACCTGTTTTTACCAAATTCAAAATTGTATCCGTTAAAAAGTCCGGCTTATTTTTTAACGATATCTCAACATGGCAACACATTTTAACTTAAGTAATATTATACTGTTGTACGTTTTCGACAACGAATGCGTTAATCCGAGCAGTGAGCAAAGTGTTTCTCTAAACGATATTAAATGCAACTTTCTACGTACTTCTTTAAAAACTCGAGAACGTTGCTAAATAAAACCAAACTACATACATTATACACTAAAAAACCTCACGTCAATTAAAGTTTAACTTAAATTGCCGCTGCACAATATAGGAAAACCTTCCGAACGGAAAACTTTGTAAAATGTTAATTGACTTTCTGCAAAATAAAATTATAACAGTACTTACAATAGGAAAGAACAGCGACAGGATAAAGACAATGAAGATGCTAATTTTCTCCATTAGTACTGGTTTGCTAGTTTGCAAACTAGGTCACGGTGTTCAAAACACGAGAGCAGATGAAAGTGTGCTCTAAATGCGCTACACCGTGTACTTCTGTCAAGAGATTGAACGAAATACGATACAATAGCCGCCTCCGTTGAACTATTGCTTCCCGTTTTGGGTGTAAACTTTCGAAAGTAAAAGACGGAATAATTTCAATAATCATGTGATAAAGATAAAGAGATCATGAGTTAATTTTGGTTTCAGAACAGAGTCAGAATATCGTCAGACTTTCAGATAATGACTGACCATTTCAAGTGTAATAACATAAAAACAGGCACAATTGCTTGTTTTTTGCTTTTTGATTTTTTATTCGCACTACTATACACTTCACTCCAACTCTTATAGCAGTCATTACTATGAATAGCACCTTGAAGCAATATTCTGCTCTTAAACGCGTCACAGAGTTGTTTCAGGTCCGTTTCAAAACATGCGAATGGCTTCCGGTGTATTGTTGACTTCCTGTAACATACATTACATATATTAATTTAAGGATAAATTACAATTTCGGAGCGTAACAGCCTGCTTTCAAGAGCGAAGAAGAGAATTTATATTAAGAGTCAGACATTGCTGAAAAATACTAGATTTTTAGTACTGTTCAGCTGATATGATCAACAAGAAAAGTGAGCGGAAGTTGAAAGTTGTTTTCAAATTCTCAGTTAGAGGTCATGCTTAATTTGCCTCTTCCGGGAAAAATTTGCATGAGTCAGACAGAATAACTCATAGCACAATAATAGTTTTAGATCAGTAATAGACAGTTCCTCAATTAACACTGATTTGATTTTCTCTTACTACAAGGAAACCGAAGGTCTGAAAGAAATTAAAAACTGTCTCTACAACGCAGACGTTTCCGAAAAAAATGAAAACTGGCTGAACTGCCCTATCCCGTTTAATGCTCTTACAGTTGACTTTGCGAGATATTTAGACATCAGTTTCATTGATCACCCACTAAATAGCGAAAGAGACTGCTCTTAAGTTTAAGAAATATTAGAAACAAGAATTAAAACTCTTTTTGCTAATTGTCATAGATAACTAATAAAGTTAAAGTTCACAATATTTTTAACTGATGAAATATTTTGGTTCTCAGAAATCAGTTAGAGAGTCAAAGCTTTGGAACTTTACATCACCGTCCTTTTAAACAACCGCAGCTGTATCAATAAGCCATAAGCAATCACCAGCGAGGCAGCAAACGTTTCACTGTCTTGAAACAGCATGAACTAGGTGATTGTGGGTCCCTCGCAAAAAACATCGCCTACACAGGAAACAGCAAAATTTCAGATGCAATACATGCTACGGTACAGTGAGTTCCAAAAATACTATTTTAAAGCAATGACGATCAATACTTTCGGTTTTTAGAGCAGGTCTACTGTCGTCACAATCGGGGGGTCAAACCACGACAAACACACGAACAATCGCTGCTGTTTTATGTGGCGGAAATTTTAACATATCAGTTTGTTCACATTTTTCACGAAATCGAATGCCATCGTTTCAAGCTCAATATCAATCTCCACCGTAATTATGCTAGTCACCAGGCCAGACTGGTTTAGGGAAGTCACTGTGTTAAGGAGTTGTTAGCTAGTTGTTAAGAAACCATTACACTTTATCTGAGTTATTTATTGATGTACGACGCAAACACGTTAAGTTTTTCATTCCAAAATCACAACGCGAACTAACCAGCGTGCAAATCGAGTACCCAACACGGACTCGATATCTTTATTCCTGTGTTTGTTATACATGTATCAAGATGGGGGGCTTTAATTTTATAAAAGCGGTTGCACTGATCTACATGCACGTGAAATCTTTCTGGCATACATCATAGTTAGTAGAGGAGACTCTACTAACTATAATGCATACATGTATGTCATTTCACTTTTTTACGAAAGCGTTTGACTTGTTCAAAACTCCAGATAAGTACACTCTGATCATAAAAAATCAATCCTAAATCTATTAACAAATGTTGAAAAATACATCACACTTATTTGGGATTCGGGATGACGTCAATGACATGTTTATTGAAGGTTAATTGAACTTCCGTCTTTGAAGAAGACAGTCAATGCCAAGGCCATGCGTCGTTAGGCTGCGAATAGGCTCCCTAGTGCATGGGGCAGATGACGAAAAAAAAAGCTGGCGAGCGGAGGCGGAGGGAGCAGAAAAAATGGAAAGTCACAGATCTCTTCCTTCCCTCCCCCTACCACAGACCGCGCGCGCACTCAGCCCGCTCCACTCCCCGAAATTTTTCTTTCCATACTATAGCCAATTAGTGGCTGTTCGCAGGCTAATGTGCTTTGAACGTTTGCTACAATCCTCGACAAAGCTGTTTAGACACTTTAGACAATATTTGTTAGCTCTTACTAATTTTAGCATTAAAAGTATTAGCCGTCTTTTGCCTCCCACCCAGACACTCTTTGCGTTCGTCACGTAATCTCTCCTCTTTCAAACCTCCTCCCACTTATCAACTAAACATTTAATATATCACCAATAATATCGTACACGGTACGAGGTAGATAACTTTTAGTTAAGTGTTTCTCTAGTTGTAACCTAGAAAAATTCCAAGAGTTGATGTGATCACAAACGTAACAATAACGTGTGACTTCACCATACAATATATACATTAATAACAAAACTTGAACAAACTGTAAGAGGCAAGTCGTAATAATGAACATTGTTTTTAAACTAAAACTTCATATCGATGTGGTTCTAAAACAGTTCGACTACCAAAACGACTTGGTAATTTTGCGTGCGTTTTCGAAATGACTCATAACAAACAAAAGCACCTAGCGAGAGTCAAGTTCAAGTTCAGCAAAAAAAAAAATGCTGGGTACCCTGTTTGGCTGCATATGTTATTCCGCTCTGTCTCCTGTGCATGTTAGAGGGGATTCCCCTGATCACGCGATCTTTATCACTTAATGGGAATATTGTAGTTCCTTGCGATATGGATAATCCCCTAAAACAGTCGTGTGTAACTTCCGATGAAACGTCCCTGTTAGTGAGAAGTGAATGTTATTTCCTTTCGTTTATAGACAAGTACAGAAATATGAAGCTCATTATACTCACACACAACATCCGTCCTTTTGGCGCCGGAATATCGCTACAAGGTTAAAGATTTGTATTGGCAGCTTGCTAAAATTAACCTATATTATCTCTTTTCACCTCCGTTAAGCCTTACCCACACGTGTAAGGCGAGCGCTACCGCAAACGGAAGCAATATTTACACACACGCTTACACGTGTGAATATTGCTAGCGCAAGGAACATAAAGCACGCAGGCGCATTTGTTGTCTTTTTTCCAGGAGGGCGTAAGAGATGGATCTGCTTGTATTAGTCCCTGATTTACCTACAAACACATTTGTGACACCAAACTCAAATGCAAGCGCAAACATGAGCGCAAGCAAATGGCAACATATCCAATTCTTGCGCGCGCTTTCGCTTGTGTTTGCGCTTACAATGAAGTGTCACGTAAATTCCTAGGCTGTTGTCAGGTCTTGTTCTTGCAAAAGTTAAAAATCGGCCGGTTCTCTTATTGATGTCATAAATTCGAATCTTCTTTCCGCGTCCAGTTTATAGTCAAACTTGAAAGATGAAGGCTGGGGATGGAGAAACGTGAAGATCTCACAGACACGCAATCGAGGGCTTTGTCTGTTTGTTCTTCCATCATAATCGCGTCGATTTGACTCATTATCGTGCTGGCGTGGCGAACTATTGGCTTGCTCTTAATTTTCCGTTTTAATCTGCAAAATATACAAAAGAAAAAAGAGAAATTAACAATTATACAACGTTATTCTGAATCGTGACCACAAGTCTTATGGGCGAGTAAAACTTACAATAGGGGAAACGCTCGGGTTCCACTTGTACGCGTGCGCGAGTACGGGCGAGTGAGTGAGCCAGGGAACGTGACGCACACGTTTGACCCCAGAAACGTTAAACCAATATTTTTTCGCGAGCTTCTTCTTCTTGCTGTAGACTATTTTGACAGTCATTATCAATACAAATGAAAACAGCCTTTAGCTTGCCAAATCGCTATCTATGGGACACAAACTAAGACCAGAAGAAGGATTATTAGAGAAAGTGATTTAAAATCATTTCCAGCAGTGAAACAACCTTGCCTACCTGTAGGCTAACACTACCCCTGCCAGAAGAAAAAGTGCCACGGCTCCCACCACAGAACCAATGATAACTTCTTGTTTGTGTGCTGGCGTCGCAGAAACTTCTTTTGTCTTTGGCATGGAGCTCTCGGCTGTTGAAATAAAAAAGAAATGCAATTCAAGTAACCTTTAGTAGATTACTAGATCGCTGTGATGTCACCGGTTCCATCCAGTATCCGATATTTTTGGTTATTTTATACTATACTTGATTACACGGTTGTTGCCGTTGATTCGTTGCCATGGTTTTTTTAAGATGCAGGATAAATCAGTAATGATTCGCCTTTTACAAGTTTTGTGGAAGGACGCTGGTCTAATAGCTAGCGCGCAGCGCCTTAAATTGCGAGGTAGAGAGTTGGGGTAGGTCCACTTGCCTTATGTTGTGTTTTATAACTACGTTTCTCAGTCAAATCAAGTACAATAATACGCGCGAACTGGAATTGTTCGTTTGCCGAGGGTTTTAGCTGCAAGAATGTTCAAGCGCCAGGATTAACAAGTTTGAAGCTTATTTCGAACAAAGTAATCAAGAGCCCTCTCCTTGAATACGAAGGAAAATGAAGGAAAACGAGCATGCCACCTTCAGTGGGGGTAATAAGCGCCGTCCCCCCCCCCCCTCCCCCTCCCCTTCATCAACTCATAACGGGTGCAAGTTGTCAGAAACCTGACTACAATCGCGCGTCTACAAAGTACCTGTGCAGTCGTATCCATCACCAAAGAATCCAGTCTGGCACCGACAGACCAAAGATCCGTTCAATTTTGTACACAACGCGTTCGTGTGGCATTGCACGTCTGCCAGACAGCTGTTAACAGGTCTACAGTCGTGCCCATCTCCATGGAAACCCTTGACACAATCACATTTATACGATCCTAGGGTGTTCAGACACGTAGCATTTTCGCCGCATGGGTAAACGTCTAGAGCGCATTCATTGATATCAAGACATTCTCGGCCATCTTCTGTGTACCCTGGTAGACAAATACAGCTGTGTGATCCGTACGAGTTGACGCAAGAAGCGTCGCTATGGCAATTATCTACTCCGAGTTCACACTCGTTGATGTCCACGCAATCACTTCCATTTCCTGTAAAACCTGATTTACAGGTACAGACAAAGGAACCAAACGTGTTTGAGCAAACTGCTTGGGAATGGCAAATCCCAACTTCTTGCTGACATTCATCGATTTCTGTACAATTTGATTCATTTCCGGAAAAGCCTAAATTCGCGTCTATCAAGCACTCATCAATATCTTCACAGATTGAGCCATTTCCGGTAAAACCTGTTTTGCAAGTGCAATTAAAAGATCCTGGAAAATTTAAGCAGCTCGCGTTCGAGTGACAGCTGTCCATCTGCAAAGAGCATTCGTCGATGTCTGTGCAGTTGTGTCCGTTACCATAGTAACCATGTTTACAACTGCAGTTATAAGAGCCAGCCGTATTATGGCAAAAGGCATGCGTAGGACAGTTGTGGGAGTTCTCAACGCATTCATCGACATCCTGACACAAACTGCCATTTCCAACAAAACCCGCTGAACAGTTGCATCTATATGACCCAAGCGTGTTGATGCAATTCGCTGAAGTGTCACATTGGTGAGAGCTCAAGGCACATTCGTCTATATCAGTGCAGTCACGCCCGTTGCCGCTGAAGCCTGCCTTGCAGGCGCAAGTAAATGAGCCTGATGTGCTGACGCAAGTAGCATTTGAGTGGCAAGGGTTGCTGCTGCATTCATCTGCATCTAAAATGGATGTAGCAATGGATTATTAAAAAGGACGGTTTACCATAGTAATGCAATCTTCCACTGCCTACAGGCCCCTTTAGTACAACCTCACTCCTTTTCCTCAAGGTTTGAATTTCGCGTAAACTTGAAAAAACTGACCCTGAAATTTTGAATAACAGACTGTCGCAAGACGCAGAAATGGCATAGCAATGGTATGGCAAACAGGTATAATTGATGTATTTTCTTTTTATTCTTCTTTTTAAGATACATTCTCGCGCAAAACCTAACGACACTCAAAGCTAACAAAAACCACGCGGACATAAAATGTCTCTGGGTAGTCTTATTAGAAGCCAAGTTTATAATCAAGAAAAAAATAACTAAACGCTTAATAGAATCCTCAATGTACTTGTTTCAAATATAGGCTATGTTACAAATGCTTGGCAAGTAAATGAGGTCACACAAAGACCTTGGAAAGAGGACTGTTCGTCAAACATACCATTCTCGTACCTAGAGCCCGCTTTCCTTTTGGTCAGCGCCAAGAATCCCCGATTCTTGGCGCTGAATTTGAAGGTGCTGGCCAAAAGGATCGCGGCCTCTGAGAATGAGAATGCAGACATACCTGCCCTGATGTTTAAGAACACGCTACACGTGAGTAATGTATTCCAAACAACAAGAAGAAACCATCGAGGACAGTGCATAACTTCAACAGAGCAAGACTAAGTGGTTGATAAGTTACAGTGCCGTCGGGCCATGCTCGGAATATCCTGCAGAGATAAACGGGAATAAATTTGAGACTAAGGGACTTTTCATACAAATATGTAACGGTTAAAAACCAAAACATGCTTGCAATCACTTTTAATGAAAATATTTAAGGGATCTTTCTGGCAATTTGCCCCTACGTAATGGTCGGTGGCATGTGATATCTTACATT
Organism: Oculina patagonica; assembly: GCF_052425735.1. Classification (NCBI taxonomy): domain Eukaryota; kingdom Metazoa; phylum Cnidaria; class Anthozoa; order Scleractinia; family Oculinidae; genus Oculina; species Oculina patagonica. Next base: position 1,503,785 of record NC_135762.1, read on the forward strand.
AAGTGGCTCTATAATGTGATCGAATCACACCGCTGCCCTTCTAGTCTCCTTAGCACCCATATTTGGGTCGCCACGGTAGAAGCGTCGCGTGACGACTAAGCTTTATTTGCATGGCCATAAACAACGGCTGCGAAGGAGACTACCGACCAGAGACTGGGGGAAGGGCAAGAGACGACTGACTTTTCGGGCCATCTTCTTCCAGTGATTTTGCATCATCAGCGCTTTACGACAGTGAAGAAGAGGATCCTGTTCACCTTTTACCAAGACTTGTAGTCCCACTTTTTCTCAGAGTTAGTCGATTGAGTGAGCACACGAAGACACGTGACGGTAGATATCCTGGTGGTGGATACTACCCTACAAGAAGCGATTCTCTGTCTTACAGCGTAATTATGTGCAAGCCGAATGTCAGTTCCTGAGGGGTGCTTGAGGTGTTTGGAGAAAAATTGAAATCAAAGATGCTACTTTTTTGTCATTTCCTGCCCCCCCCCCCCCCCGCAGCTTCTTCCCCTCCCCCCTTCTATTGTATTCCTTCATCACACATACTACATAAAAGAAAGCAAAAGAGAAAGCGAGAGAGGCGAGCGCGAAGCAGGAGCGAAAGAAGCTAGCCGAAAGAGAGTCTACAACATGTAGGGTTATCCACTCGATTAACCCTACCCCCTGTCAGTAAATTAAACGATCAAACCCCGTCAAACTGACGCACTCGCTCAGAGTTTATAAGCGGCTTAGTAGACTTAGTAGTATGTTGTATAACAGAAATACGTGAGTATATTTACGCTTATTTTATTTCAGGAGGACGGTGTAATCGTGTGTGCGGGAGAGTTGAATGTTTGCTTTGGTCGCTCTGTTTTCCGTTGTATTGAGTTTTCGGAAGCCCCTGCATCGTTCACAAACCTACATTGTGATTACAAAACTGTCATTGATGTGTAGACTTCAAAGAAACTGTTACATTTACGCCTTACGCTTTCGTTGTCTCTGAAAATTCGTCGAGTATCTTCCCTACCACATTAAATTAAAGTAACTGTAACTAAAATATCACATAAACGCTTCATATTATCAGACACTGCATGACCTTTGTGAGGCAACCTAATACAAGCGATCGTAAAACGACGCCAACATGACCGAGCAGATCTAAACAATCGCCCCAAAATACACCAAATGTTATTCTAACAAATGTAACCTTGGTGCAATCGACAAGCTTAAGACTCCCAGCACGGTGAAGATATAACAACTAACCTAACAATGGATCAGTAGATATCCACCTCGTTTGAGCGTCCATGCCAGAAAGCGTTCAATATGCTGTAGAAGCCTTTGGTTGTCAAGTACAGGAAACGCGTTTTAACGAAGGACGTGATGTTAATTTTAGATTCATTTGATCCTAAATTTGAAAGTTGATACTGACAAGGTAAACGTTTGAACTGACTCAGTTAATAGTTAATGAAGTTTCGTAATACAGTCGAAGCTCTCTTCACGGACACTCTCGTAAGCGGACAGTTCTACTTACGGCCGCCTTGTTCGAAATCCCGTTTTACGCTCCCATACAAACTCTGTATTTTTAAATTCTCGTAAGCGGACATTCCCGTAAGCGGCCGCGGACACTCTCTGAGATAACGACTTAGACTTTTTCCTTGTTTTTAAGTTCCCGTAAGCGGACATCGCAAGAAAGTCCTTTTAACAACCTTTGTAACTTGTTTTTATTAATCAAAGTTCACATCGCCGTTCGTCACAATGATTTTACAGTAATTACAGTACCATATTTCAGTGTTTGTTTTGTCGTTATCCACGTCCGTCCGGTTATTGTTAGCTGGGCAAGCTCCCGTAAGCGGCCATCTATCCCTTACACCTCGCGTACGAGAACCACTCTCGTAAGCGGCCAGCTCCAGTTACGGACACTTTTTTCGCGTCCCGAGGGTGTCCGCTTACGAGAGCTTCGACTGTAGTTCATCTTTCGATGTTTTAAAATCGAAGCGAAAATTTAGGCAATAAATTACTGTTACAGGAAAGCCTAAAGATGAACAGTGTATCAAACGGGAATGGATGGGCAGAAATGAAGAAGATTGAATATTAATTTAAAGTGATACAATATCGACCGTCAGCAGGGAGAGGTCAAAGAGGACAAAGAGGGGCACAATCGAAAAATCGTATGCTTGCGTGACAGAAGACCCAGAACGAGGCAGCCACGAAGCAAGATCACGCGAGAGGCGCGAAGCGAGATCACGCGAGAGGCAGGTTAGAGAGGTTTCAAATGACTGTCAAAAGCCCCGGGGGGGGTACTCCAAAAAGTTTTATACGGGGAGGCTCCGCCCCAAGTTCTAACCCCTTACCCTTTTATATACCATTTTTGACAGAAATTGTACCCCTTTCGTATACCTTTAACTGAAAAAAGGTACCCCTTTCATATACCTAAGAGACATGGCGTGGACTTAAAATAGCACGTTTTCTTGTCATTTTTATGTAACACTTAATAAATTAAAATAATACAGCCATAAATTGCGTCTGTTCGAAATATTTTAATTTAATGCCCTTTTAAATACCCAAATGACAGATTTCCATACCCTTTCATATACTTAAACTCGTGAAATACCTACCCTTTTATATACCTGAAGCCTGAAAAAGGTACCCCTTTCGGGCGGAGCCTCCCCGTATAGGCCGTTATATGGAGTACCCCCCCCCCCCCGGGTCAAAAGCAATCAAACATCCTTCAAACTTGGCGAATAAAAACTTTTGCCTAGTATCTTAACTTTACAATTCAATTCAATTTGTCCAGAATTGAATTTTTGTAGAAGATTTTTGCCGTCGAATTCCCATACAAACACTGTAATTTCTACCAGCTTTGCCAACTCGTCAAGATGGCGTCGAAAACCGTGATACTGGCAGTGGGGCCTATTGCTTTGCTTTTAATCGTTTGGTGTACTTTCCTTCAAATTCCCATTGATTCATAACGTTGGTTATGTTTGTCGTGTTTTGCCAATGTAATTTGCTTTATTTGTAACCTAAAGTCCTAAATGCAGCTAAATGCATCTAAAGGGATTGTTCTGCACACTCCTACAAACAATAAAAGAAATAGTAAAATGAGATCCTGTGTCAGTAACAGTGGTCAGTAATCACCTTAGCACCTTCCCACGCCGAATTGTAGAATATCTGACCCACAGTGCGGGAATCTAGAGGGCTAGCCTGTAGGATGGTCTGGGGTTATGCTCCCCCAATAAAAATTTTGAAATCTCTAGGCTCGGAAATGCTATTTTCAGCATTGCCCAAGATATAGTCGTCGAAAAATTGATCTCATCAGGTGTAAAATGACAGGTTTTTAGTGCTTAATAGGACCAAGAGAGGATGTAGCCTGCGTGGCCGCGCCGGGCTAGAGAGGATGGGACCTGTCCTTTCCTTCTGCATGAATTGTTTTCTTTGCCATCCCCTTTGCATGAATTTTTTCTTGGTATTTTCCCTTGCATGATTTTATAAGTCTCCCCCCCCCCCCCCCCCTCCCTTTTCTCCACCCCGATAACTTTTCTAATCGTCCCACTCCGTCCGTAATGCAGGGGCAGATTTTTTGAAAACTGGGGACGAAAATGACGTTCCTGTGACGTAAACGGTACGCCACATGATGTTGGGGTCTCTATTTATATTTTCGCTGGGTCAGCTCAAAATTACAAGTGAAAATGTAGCATGCAAATCTGCCTTCGAAGAAATTCTGCTTTGCGTTTGTGCAGTTTGGTGTTCCAGGTAACCTGCATTTGTTGTTGTCGCCCCGTAGTTTGTGGTGCACATTCGCTTGTGGTGCTTCGCGGCAAATCAGGCTTCGAAGTTCGCTCAACTCACAAAGTTCTAGAACTAAACACGGACTGAATGAAGCTCGATTAATTGCGGTAAATTGAGATCTCGATTTCTCTGGTAGTTAATTAAGTGAGTTATGCTTGATAATGGCCGTTTTACTATACAAACATTATTAAAATGGGACAGTGTTGAGGGCCAAATTGTCCAAGGTGATCTCGACAAAGTATAAACTGCGAGCTACAGTAAGAGCTAGTAAGGGACGTCGACTTAGCTTCAGGTGTAGCTTGCGTAAGTGAAGCTTTTTTTTATCCGTAAGCTTAAATAAAGAGTCATTTGATTTCCACTTTAGGCACTCACTTTAACCAGCCGACATAGCAGACTGATATGCAGCTAACATTTGTGTTTGGATACAACTTGTTGATCTTTGCCGGGTGTTTGGTGAGTAAATTAAACTTTAGTTGTTTTTTTCGAAAATCATTCGTTATTGCAGGTTATTGACAAATACGTTTTAGTATCCACAGGTATTCTTTTATAGTTTGCAGTTTATTTTGTAATCCTAAACTTAATTATTTTTCTTTTCAATGTCTACCCCAGGCAATTAAAACTCAAATATTTTGTTCGAATAAGTGAGAGTCTTGAGAGTTTTGAGATTGCTTGTTCACTGAGTGCTTGAATGAATATTGTTCTGATGCAAGGACATGAATTTTTAGTAATCCTTTTAATTAATATACATTTTTTTAATTATTAAATGGACAGAGCCGGTATTTTGAATTCTGATTAAATTTTTAGCCAATAGGTGGTTTTCACTGTCACGCCACTGTCACGCTGCGAAAAAATAAATCCAAAACTATTGAGTCAAAAAAATCAAGAATATTACAGGTTGTAGAAAACTACAATATAAACTACCCTTCCAAGTCTCAGGTCTGTACCTTATTCCGAACTCGAGCTATCCGTCAAAATGTTTCACGCAAATTTAGAGAGCACAGTATGGAATCGCCATGCTGGAGTCCAACTGCTTGGGCTCCAACATGGCGGCCGGAAATCAACAAAAACATCTGGCATTCACTTCTGCTACAAAAAGCGGTCAGATCACCATCATAAACAAGTAAACATTCAAATAAACACTTCTCGCAAAATCTCAACTGTTCAGATTGTTGAAAATCACAAGAAAAAGCATTTTTTTAAGAATACGTGACAGCCTTTTGGCGGCCATCTTTGATCTCATGTGGCGTGAAACTCCGAAATTCAAAATGCTCTATCTTAAAGACGGCGAATGCTATGGAGCTAAAAACCTTCAAAAATATATGTATTAAGGACGTCTAATAGCCAGCGAAGGATAAAAACTCAGGGGCCTTACGATTCTGGAATTTAAAATTTTGATGACGTCACGTGAAAACCAAGAATATTCATGACATTATTATAGCAACAAGTCCCTCAAAAATATGCAATCTTGTAGAAATTTAGTCAGGTTTTACATGTCTCACCTACAGTTGCACTTGATTAATATTGTTTGCAAAAATAGGACGAATTACATCATGAAGTCTGGGGCTCATAGAAAAGATGTTTTATAGTCTTAAATTTTCTATTCACCACTGGCCTCTCACATTGCAAAATAAATCAGTCACAAGGTTCAGTGGAAGATGTAGGACAACATAAGAATGGTACATCAAAATTGGGAGAAAAGCAACACACAAAATAACACTGTCACAATGTACTTTTAAACTTACAAGGATTCTTTTTTCCTAATGTATAATCCTAGTGCTACATTATTAATGAACGATAGACAGGGCTTTTGTGAACCTTTTAAGCAGCTGTTTCAGTTATCACCCGTAGCATTTCGCTTTGTATATACATAACACCATTTTACTACAACTTCAACCGTGACATTGAGTGAAAACAGCTGTAACAGGTTAGGCAGAAGTTTTTACGGCCCTTAATGACATGTACATGTACACAGCATAGCCACACAGCCCGGCACATATAACTTTAACTAATGTATGTACATAATATTTTGTCTGTTTTCTGCAAGGTGTTACAAATACAATGCCAAACATTCTGCAAGAGTGACCAGTACACGGTTGTTACATCAAATGGCCACTTTGTAAGATGTTTAAATTGTGACACTTGCCATCCTGGTCGCGGATTGTATCCTCGATGTGGTAGCCATATTCTACAGCAATCCAACATTGAATGTAAAGATTGCTCCTCAGAAAAATTCTCTTCCGAATATGACTCAGCTCCTTGCCACAACTGTCAAAAGTGCGCAAAGCATGAAATAATAGCTGCTCCATGCACAAACATGTCTGACAGAATTTGCAATGGAACTTGTGAGAAGGGGTATTTTTATTCCAAGAAAGACTCTACTCACAGCTGTCAGAAATGTGCCTATTGTTGCTTTGATGGAAAGGATGAAGAAATTTCTGAGTGCACAAACCAAGGCTTGAATGTTTCCAAACAACATTGCCGTCCTAGACCAGACAAGGATTGTAGTCCTGTTCCATCATCGACCTCACCCACTGGTCTTGCAAGTGGAACTAAAGCTTCAAAAAGTGGCAGTCCATCAAAAGCAACCATCATCGCTGGTGTGATTAGCAGTGTGGTTTTTGTCGCTCTGGTAGTGCTATTTGTACACCTGTATCGCAGAAAGAAACATAAGGGAGTGCCACATGTACAGCCGCCTGGATCAGCTGAAGAAGGAAATGGAAGAACAAATTGTAAGCGATCATGTTTTTTATGTATGGTTAACTTTGTGTTTATGCCTAAGAAATTGTTGTATTGAAGGAAAAAAGAGATCATTCAGAAGAATTGCAATTGGTCCGATTTCATTTTAACAAGTTTTACCCCAGCCCATCCCCTCTATCAGAAAAAATAAAAAAAAGTAGTGGTGATAATGGCAATGATGTTAATCATGAAAACGTTTTTATGATTAACATCATTGCCATTATCACCACTACTTTTTTTTCGGTTGGAAATATTTAATGTTTTATATGGGGATCCCCATATAAAACATTAAATATTTCCAACCGATTTTGCACCAAGTCTTTGTCGCCTTTTTCCTTGAGTATCTGATCCTGGGATTGCAGGCACATACTACACATATAATTCACATGATTAATGGAAGACAATACTAGATGAAAAGTGAAAAGATCCTACCAAATTGAGTTACATGTATGCTGCGTATTGTTCCAAAAAATATCTATACCTCTCCCATGGAAGATTTATTTTATGTTTACATCACCCTTACCCTTCTGGAAATTCCAGTTAAGCCCCCTGCTTTCATTAAAAAGTTTTGGATTTTGAAATCCCTGCACCCTTTCAGAATTTCCAATCAGTGTGCAAAGAAGTGCATGTCCAATAACATGGGGCTACTGAGTGGATTTTGCGGCCAGGCTAGTGGATTTTATCCTTCACTTGCCCAACGGGCAAGTGAAAGTTTTGGGGGAAGTTTTTTGAAGAAATTAATCACACTTACAGGTATAAGGATTTTTTGGGCTAGTTAATAAAATGACTTTCTGGCTAGTACATCCTGGCTACAGCTTGCCCGAAGGTCAAGTTAGAAATTAAATTGAATTTCCTTGCACCCTGCCAATATCCTAGCTTCCACGGAGTTTAACAGTGTGGATATTTACTCTAACTGCACATTTCATGTACATGTAATTCACAGTCTGAGATGACACATCATTAATTTAACAAATAACCATTTTTAATTTGTATTTGTTTTAGCTGTACCATCTGGCTATGCTATTGAAGGTCCACAGGCAGAATCCACAGACACCAAAGTAAAATTTACATTGCCAGATGAGGAGATAGATCCCAAAGATAATCTTGGGCTTGACAAATCAGCTTTCGGTAAGAGGGATTTTATTTAAATAACTGAACATTAGCTATTGTTTGAAACTTACAGGAGGTAGGCCATTAGGATCCAGTAAAAATGTTTGAGGGTTAGAGATATCTACATGTACATGAAGGCGTGGTCACTAGTTTGTACAATGTTGAAAAAGTCTTGAATTTTGCCAGAGTCCTTTTGAAAATTTCGTTGAATCTAGCCAGTCCCTTTAATTAGAAAATGTGCACTATCTTCTTAATATATATAAGTATTAATTGAGTAGTTTCTGTCATTTTAGAGCAAAAGTGCAATGAAGCTGCTGCTACTCCTACAAACTCAGCAGATAACCAAGTTGTGAAATTACCTAAGAGAGGCAGCAAGTCTTCTTTGAATCGACAAATCAGCCAAGACTCACAAAACAGTGGCAAGTATCTGCCCTTAATAGTTATATTACCCTCAAAGTGCCACATGACTTGTGTTTTAATTTTGTTTTATTTTCTGGAATTGTGGGTATCTGGGTGGCCTTATGGACTGATCAGGACTGATAATACTATACTAAGCTTTGGTGACTGTTGTGCACAGCTTTTGACATTTCTGAGCAACACGTTCATGCCAATTAACTAAAAGTTGTGATGAGCTGGTTGTTATGGACCAGTGTTTAGCATGTGATCCAAGGGAAGTTGTCAGTATAATACTTCTGGTCGCTTCATGCTATGGAAACCTGAGCATTAAGTGCTGACCTGTTACTCTGGAACATAACGGATGGTGGAGCAATATGGAAATAATTAACCTGGTTCAAATGAATTCTGTTATTATTGTAATATTTATAATTATGAATGTACATGACAGCTCATTTATCTAACCATTGAAAATCATTAATTGTATTCATCAGGAGATGGAGAAGTTGGATTCAGGAAGCGCAGTAACTCAGCAATAAGTTTTGAGAAGCTGAAACGGAAATTGTCTGAAAGAGATGATTCTCTTTTAGAAGAGGTATAAATTTTACTTACATGATATGTAACTTTGTCAACTTTACTTCAACCCACTAGATGTATATTCATGTAATTTAGTAAACAGTTACGGTAATTACATGATGTTTGTATGTTTTTTAACCTTAAATATTAGAACATTGTACAAATTTAAGCTATGTTGAGACAATATTTCTACCTTTATTAGACAGATGACTGGCAGCATATTTTTACTCTTACATACAAAGATTGTCAATCTTTGCATAATGTTACACTCTTTTTACATCGATGCAAAAGCGTGCCTGCTATTATATTTCAACATGTCAAAGTCTAATCACAGTAATTTTGCCTCTTGTAGGATACAGACGAGATACATGGTAAGTATTTATAATAATTACTATTATAATTATAACATGCTTGGTATGGTAGTTGTACTATGCTGTGTGTGCCTTAGACATTACGCCATGGTCTCCAAGGTTACTCTCCTTTGAATTATTTTTTAGCATTGGTGACACATTGATATGTATCAAAATAAGTTGCTTATTAATTAGACTGACAAAATCTTTATTTTTCTCCCAAAACTAAGCGAAGTAGGCACAAAATTACTATGAAAATCATAACTTGGCCAAAAGGCAAATAGATACTGGATTTATGCCCAGGGAGGTACTTGGGATTTCAAGTGACGGGAATGATTGAAGTATTTTTTGAGGTTTGAAATTTTCGATTCCGGGATTTTTTGGGGTGGGAAAATTTGGCAAGTATTTTTTTATTTAGGTAGCAGGGATGTTTTCGGGTATAAAAACCAATCTAAAGATTCACGGTAGTGCCTTGGCTGCATAGTTCTGTGAATAAAGTACAAACAAACTTGTTTTGCTGTTGATTTTTGAGGGGTCAATTATTGATCTAAGGATTTTTTTTTTTTTTTTAAGCCATGGGTTTTTTTGGGTCTTGATTTTTGCCCCCATTCGATCATCCCTGTCACTTGAAATACCGAGTACCCCCCCCCCCCTCTGGGGATTTATGGGGCTGTGTAAAGGGTTTTGGGAGGCTGTAGTTACTTGTAATTATATTTTGGGATTTGTGGGGTTTTAAATTTTACCCAGTATTCTTTAGTCACTAAGATTCTGGCAGGAACTATGCTTTGCAGTTTAACTTAGAATTTATTAATACTGTATATGATTACTCCATTGACTAGATTTATAAACTTAAAAATGCATTAATTATAGGATATTTTTGTTAATAATAGTTATCAGAAAATCTTTGATATTATTAAACATTTTCTGATATGAACAAAAGCATGTGTTTTTTGGCTTCTTGTGGGGGTGGGGGGGGGGGAGTTATAGGCTTGGGTCATGGATTTTCTGAGTTGTTATAGATTTAATTACATATTTTTTAAATCCAAGTATCCCCTTCCACTTCACCCATGCCGTCTATCTGGTGTCACTAAGTTTTGAGAGCTTGCCTGCGCTGTAGACAGTATACAGTGTACAATGTAATAAAGGTTTTACCTTGGAGATGTTTTGCTTTTTGATAACGAAAGCTACAAAATTATTGTTGTCTGCAGAACCAATAAAGATTGACAGGCAGCCTAAATCTCGAAAACAAAAAGAAGGTTCAAAAGTGGAATTCAAGTTCAGAGCCCAAGGAACCAGCACGCTATTGTATCAGTGGTACAAAGATGGTGTTGAATTGCTGGGACAAAATAATGCGAGTCTTATTCTTGAATGTATTGAGCTGCGTGATTTTGGCCATTACACATGTCGAGTGAGCTACCAAGATGGTTATGGCATTATTATAGAATCATCGTCTGCTGTGCTGGATGTCATCCCTCAGTGTCGGAATGGAATGAGTAAGTAATTTCGTACCATTAAAATTATAGAATCAAATACAGAATCAAACACAGAATCAAATGATTTGATTCTGTGTTTAAATTTCAAGGCCCTATACCAAAAAAAAAAAAAACAGTTAAAAGCCCTCCTGCCTGCCAGGTCATAGCCTTATCTGTCTGCTAACACAATATTCAAGTTATAATACCACCCTCGATCACCACCAGGTAAAATTAGGATACGAGTCAGTTATCAAAATATTTCATGTTATGGTATGTTATTTCTCTGCAAGGATGGATAACACTATACATGCATGTACGTACAAGGATAAATAATATGCATTCATGCATGTACAAGTTTGGAAAAAATAATTACAAAATTGAGGCCCATTATGGCTGAAAAATAAAACCTTGTGTTGTTGGACAATAAAATGCCTGGTTAATCTGATATGGCATCTTGACCAGTACAAACATAGTGTGGCCTGGTACACAGTGTACTCTGCTTAGTGAAACACCTTGAGTACCTGCAGGTGCTGTAATTTTTATGAAGAAAAAGTTGACAGTTAGACCAGACTGACTTCTTGTCCTGTCAGCATTGCCTTGGACAGACAAATGATTATTTGGAGGCTCAGAAATCCCATCTCAGAGCTACAATATCACTGAGTAGTATGTTAGTACTACTATGTGCCGTTTCGTAATATATAATTAAGAACTGACTTCTTGTTTACAGGACCCAAACTTCTCCAGGAAGTAGACCTTAACACTCGCGATAAAATTGCATGTCTACTTGAGAACAAACGATATAGCCTCGGGGGCTGCAGACAAGTAGCTGATAAATATGGCATGAAAGAAGACAAAATTGGAGCTCTAGACAATTCCCGGGAACCTGGAAAAGATGTTATGGAGTTCCTGATGGGATCCAAACCCGATCTGACAGTTTATAGTTTCTGCAAGGTAATGAAGGAAGATAAAATTGAGCGTTTTGATATCGCTAAACTCTTGGAGGATCATCTTTTGATTCGAGACGGAGCAACTTATTACCTTTAAGCTTCAGGAATGTGAAGATGCAAGATAATGCTCCTTCTAGTTACACATGTAGATTGTTGCAAGTCGCGCGCCCCCTTGCATGGTCGCCCCCAAGTTACGTCGCCCCACAACCACAAAGTATTCGCTAGTGTAGTCACTCTTTGCTCACGCTTAAAGAACGAGAAGTATACATGATTTTTATTCTGTAGTGTAGTTTTTTATTTATTACTATAGATTATTACATTTTTCATTTATTTCTCTTTACAATGTTTATTTGGTTGGGGGGCGATTAAACTTGGGGCGATAAAGCGAGGGAACTAGGTTCCTATGGCCATTTTAGATGGTGCCCATTGTATGGAGATTAGGTTAAGAGTAAGTGTTATATATGGCGCTCCGTCAGGGATGTAAGTCTTTCTGTTTTCGAGGGGTGCAGTTTACTGGAAGGTAGACAAAAGTAGAGATTTGATTGCTGTAAACTGAGTTTGCTGTAATTAGTTAAAAAGGACCGTAAATCCTACAAAATTGAATTTTTCCTTTGTTGATTAATTAGTCATTTCTCTTTGGTGTGTTACGTTTCGTCCTCGTCTAGTTGTTTCTTACAGATTTTCATCTCAGTATCTGAAATTTTACTCTCGCAGCTAAACGTGAAACTATGTCTTGTTTGAAAGAAACGTACACTGGTATGCTTATAAAGTTGTCCTTTAGTATAGCTTTTGGCTAATTTTAAAATTGACCTTTTCCGCCACCAAGCAGTTATTAAGCTTATTACTTGTCGAATGATAAGAAGCCTGCGTATATACGTAACTGGCAGGATTTCTGGAGTGCTTTTTTCGTAACGAGATTGGCGAAGCCGCGAGTAGAATAGGGATATATTCAAGTTGATTTCTATTCGTGTTGCACTTGTAATAAAAAAAAATGTAGTTAGTAAAAGACTTGTAAAACAAGAAATACAGTATCAATCGAGAACCATTTTACTTAGTTAACAAAATGATAATGACAAGTTTAGGAAAATTGTTTCTTTAATAATCACTGCAATTATTATTTAGTAGTACTACTGAGTTTTAGCACTGCCAAAAGAAAAAAAATATATATATCTAAATTTTGACCATTTTTATGTTTTCTACCTTAGAAGTGAATTTTATATAACAGAAAAATGACTACAAGTGTTGTGAGATAGCTCCTTTAATTCCCATCACATGTACACTTGATTGTGTACTCAATTATTTTATGAAAAGTTCGTTGCTGATCATTGTGGCGTTATGCAGTCGGGGGAACAAGTGCCAGTTGATGACGACATCACCTCTCCGAGAAGTGACTGAGCCCACGGTTTTCGTCCCAGAAGTTGCTAAGCAACATTCGGAATACTCGTGAGCGCTCGCGCTAGTTTTGGATTGGATGAAATAATTCGGAATTCTTCGAGTGCTTCAACGAAGACTTGCCAGGGCTAGCACTTATTCCCCCAACTGTATGGGTTAGCATCACTGAATGCATTATGCAAAACAACGTTTTGTAGCTGGTCTGCGATAAACTAAGACAATGTGAATAGGACGCGACACGTGTTAATAGGTGTTTTCAGTTTAATGTAGCTTTAGTACCATGAAATATAGCGAGGTATTTTTGTATTCAAGAGCTTGTAGCTGGCCTACGGCACAATAGACTGTGAATAACTTTTAACAGTTTGCGTATGTTTTGTACTTTATTCTCGAATATGTTTTGTATTTTCGTACCATGTCTCTTTATATCTGCTATTTTGTCTGAATATCATATATTTTTATACAAGAAGACAAGGTGAAAGAAAATCGTCTTTCCTGCGTAATTTATTGCCAAGCAAGCTTTTATAGACCAATTTAGATTAGTAGTTTACCAAATGATTTTTAACTGCGTATAAATAAATGTATTGCGGTTTTCAGAGATATCAGCGAACTCTGAAATTCAAAATCCAACTAACGATTGCGTTTTTCGCTGCCGTCAATCATAATTATGGCGACAGCCAACGACCTGATTAAAAGTGAACTCCTGTTTCCCGAGAGGTCCGCTAAGATGATTGAGGGCAGCAAAAAGCGTAAGCCGTTTATTGAGGATTGAATTTCAGAGTTCGCATATCACTGAAAACCGCAATAAACCACGCATGTATTTTTTTTACTTGAAAAATAAAATGGAGTAGTATAGGGCATCAAAATGGGTGCTAGTGGTTTTACCAGAAGTTAGACATCTTTTTAACTAAAAGATTTCCAGACAAACTTTTAATGAGTTTGTTGTTCGCGAACATTTGGTCATCTCATGATGAGATGACCTATACCCCCCCCCCTCCCCCCGCACTTTCTTATACTCGAGTAAAACGTGTCGACACCAGCGATATCGATGGGGAAGGGGTGGGGGTTGTGATGGAACCGGTGTTTGGGAACTATAGCGTCCAATTTTTTTTCAACGTTTTGTGTGACCCCTTATTTTCGTGGTGACCCCTTATTTTATATTAATGTAACAAATATGTAAGTGATAAGCCGACGCAATTAACTTTTGGTTGTACGCAAAAGCTGTATAGACTATTTTTCGTAATGTAATGTGGTAAAACTTAATTTAGACACGAAAAATCATCAGTTAAGTAAAAAACTAAAACTAATTTCAATTGCTTTACATGATTGCCGTGTGGGAATCCGATATATCAGCTAGTGCCTTCTTAATAATTTTTACAGCATTTTTTGGGCATTTGGGCAAGTTATTCCATAACATAGCCCCGCTGTAAGAAAGGCTTCGTTTCAAATAATTGGTACTTTGTTTGGGTAGAGTCAGCTTTCCCTCAGAGTCTCTCAAGTTATAAACAGAGTGACGCTGAGAGAAAAGACTGAAGATAATCTGGGGCAATTCCATTCATGGTTTTAAACATCAACAAGGCTTTCTGTTTCTTTCGTCGAAGAAATAGCCTCTCCCAGTCAAGGGTGGACACGAGGTGGTTTGAGCTCGTATCAAAGGGTGATTTTGTAATAACTCTGGACTCTGGCTACACGATTCTGTAATTTTTGGAGCTCATCACTCAAGTAACCACTCAAACAGTCCCAGACAGGGCTGCGGTAATCAATATGTGGCATAATTAAAGCGTTATAAATTTGGATTGCAGTTCCTTTCGATATAAAGGGTCGCACTCGTTTAAGGGCGACTATAGCCGAACTGAGAGACTTTCTTGCAAATTTCCCCGGGGGGGGGGTACTCCCTATAACGGCCTATACGGGGAGGCTCCGCCCGAAAGGGGTACCTTTTTCAGGCTTCAGGTATATAAAAGGGTAGGTATTTCACGAGTTTAAGTATATGAAAGGGTATGGAAATCTGTCATTTGGCTATTTATAAGGGCCTTTAATTAAAATATTTAGAACAGACGCAATTTATGGCTGTATTATTTTAATTTATTAAGCGTTACATAAAAATGACGAGAAAACGTGCTATTTTAAGTCCACGCCATGACTCTTAGGTATATGAAAGGGGTACCTTTTTTTCAGTTAAAGGTATACGAAAGGGGTACAATTTCTGTCAAAAATGGTATATAAAAGGGTAAGGGGTTAGAACTTGGGGCGGAGCCTCCCCGTATAAAACTTTTTGGAGTAAATAATAAATAAATAAATCAACTTTGTTTTACGAGGGTTGCACGTAACAGTCT
Source organism: Oculina patagonica (assembly GCF_052425735.1). NCBI lineage: Eukaryota > Metazoa > Cnidaria > Anthozoa > Scleractinia > Oculinidae > Oculina > Oculina patagonica. Next base: position 1,518,853 of record NC_135762.1, read on the forward strand.
TCGACTGACAAATCTGTGGCCCTCGGATTCCCGATCGAATTGGAATTTAGAAGTGTTGGTTTTTGTGGAGGGAGGAAAACCGGAGAACCCGGAGAAAAACCCTCGGAGCAAGGACGAGAACCAACAACAAACTCAACCCACATATGGTACCTGGCCGGAATCGAACCCGGACCACATTGGTGGGAGGCGAGCGCTCTCACCACTGCGCCATCCCTGCTCCCCTAAGTACTCCCCGAGTACCCCCCCCGGGCAAATTTCTTCAACGTGTTTACACCAAGAGAGATGAGCATCAATGGTAAGACCCAAAGATTTTGTATGATCAACTCTCTCGACAATTTGGTCATCAATTTTGATTTCTACGTTGTCACATTGAACAGATAGTCTTGATGATGCGATGCCGTTAATTTGCGATGATTTTGCCGGTTAAAATTACATAAACAGTAGTTGTACTATTATCATTTATAATAAGTGTTACTTTTGTGTAATGTGGCGAATTCTAAGGAAATCTGGGAAGAAACATATTTTTGTTTTGAAAGAAACAATGCCAAGTCAGATTAAAGCTTAAATATTTGTCAAAAATGAATAGTTTCGTCCAATTTTCTTTTTGGAATCTGCTTTTCAACGGTCGCGTGGATCTCGCGTTCTCCCGCCCTCCCGCGCTTTCCCGCGCTGCTTTTCGCTTTTCAAACAAAGGGCGCTTTCCATTCGACCAAAAATTCGGGAAATTTCGGAACAAGTGCGAATGCTTCAGAAATTTCATTGGAAAGTTTCCAGAAAATCCGGAAAGTGATGACTTTCCGAAATGCGAACCATTCAACCGAAAATCCCGGAAATTCCAGGATCATAATCAAATGGAACTGAAAGTTCCCGGAAATTGTTTTTGAAAATTTGGGTCTACCTTGCGAGGTTGTCCTCTTTTCCGGAAATTTTGGAAAAAACTACCATTTTATACTCAATCCAAGTTCCTTCGACAGAAAATTTCGCGATTTGTGCAGCTGAAAGCAGCTATATGTGTTAAGAAAGCATTCTTGAAACTCCAAGTAAAAAAAATTAGGTTAACTCGTTGTTTTCGATTTCGTTGTTGTTTTGCAGGCGGCAGCAAAGAAATGTACAAATATTTATAACGCGCGTGCAGTTAATTACTTCTTGGGCTATTGCAGTGACAATCATTTTGTTAAAAGAAAATAATTTCAGTCAAACCAAATATTAGCAGATAATTATAAATAACCCTAACCCTAACACTAAAACCTAATTACCCTTTCAGTAACTAAAATTTGAGATAACAATGGAGTTTAGAGTGCAAACAGTATTTCTTTAAAATACAAATCACTAAGTTGTACATAATGGTGGAGTTTAAAAAAAAAGGAAACAATAGAATTAGCATAAAATTGTAAAATTTAGCATTACTGACATTTCACTCTACCATTTAACTGTTTTAAGCCCCCCTCTTAAAATAGCCTTGACCTCCTGTATGAAATAGCCTTGACCCCCCTTCTTTTTCCCTCCCCCCTCTGCATAAATAATGGCCGGTCTCTTAGTTAGAAATAATTTAAAACCAAGATTCATGACCTCGTTTGAAGCCCGTGAAACTGTAAGATTATGCAATGGACTTCTTTACTTGCTGTGAAGGGTAAATGTCCAAAAGTATCTAAAGTAGGTGATTTGACCAAATGATACTCCAAGTATTACATTGTAGTTCTTTTTGTAACACCCACTGAGTAATATGGGAAAGACTTAAGATGTAAAGATGGCATAAATTAAAAAGTTATGAATATTGGTTTGTTGTTCATGTCTTACCCCTTCCCCCCAAACTGCATACAGTCATTGCAGCTAAAATAACCTGGTTGCATGTCATAGATAACAATTTGCTTACACTTAATTGGTTCGCTTTTGTGTTATTTATTTATTTATTTATTTAAAAGATTCCCCATAAAAATAAATATTTACAATTAAAAATAATAAAATATATAATAACTACTAGTGGAAGGATTAAAGCAGGGGGAACTTAATTCCCATGTAAAAGCTGTTATCCAAGATAAAACTAAAATTTATAAATAGTGTTGTCCTGCAGGTTATTGTACCAAGACACATAGTACTGTGACTCTTTTTCAGAATCACATGAACAACTTGTGGCACAAAAATATCTTGAAATATAACACACTGAACTTTGCATGAAGCTGTGAAGAGGAGTGGGCTAAAATGAACTACCCCCACTAACTTGTACAAAACATAATGGTCAGCAGTCAGAATGAGATAAAAAAATCAAATTTTATTCTTATCAGTAAGTGAACACTGGTCTATGTCTTTTTGTTACTAATTAAAACACTTCATGAACTTGTTGGGCATTGAATTTATTTTCCATTAATGAAAACTTTCAAAGCTGTTTGATATTTGGTTTCCTGTCTTGTGTACATCATGATAATTACCCCAGTTCATCTTTCATAATTGTAAGGGCCTAATTCTTAGATAACCAGTTTTTTCAGTTTTCTCAGTTCAACCTGCAACCTAGTACTCTCAATAATTTTTACAGAGAAGTTCCTTAATTAAATAGCTCCCAGGTACTTTTAATTTCATTAAAAACCTTGGCAGGCTAGCGCTGTAACCTGCAACCTCTTTGACAGATCATGAGATATATAGAGGTTTGTCACTTGCTAACACATTTGGTCAGAAAATAAGGCCTGCCGTATCATTTTGTTAAAATTCAGTGATTGATTGAAAATAATGGGTTCCTGTACGAACTGAAGAGTGCATGGCATTCATTTAGTGTGAATGTAGGAGATTTATGACAACGAAGAGCATTAATATAAAAAAATTCAGGCCTATGTTGATCATTATCATAGTGATTTCATAAGATTGTAGGAATGCCTATTTTTTAAATTTTATGTTCTCGGGGCCTATATCGATTTTTCTTGAGCTATTAAGCTTCACTAATCACACAAAAACAAATGTAGTCCAAGATCATTTGTAAACAAAATTTATTTTAATGCTCGCCAATTATCAATACAATGTGCTTTGTCAACAACACAGGCAACCACTATGGTCTGAAAGACCTGAGATTGGAGCAGGGACCTCCCTTGCTTTGAAGCGACGATCGCCTCTGGATGTGCAAACAACACACGCAACTCACCGTTATTTCTGTGAACAAGTAGATCGAATTCAACGTAAACTTCTTCATCACTCGAAATCGAATCACTCGAGCTGCGGTCATCTTGTCCTGCTAACTCGACCTTTCCACTTCACAGGACAGCAAAAGGAAGTCCCTTTTCAATGAGCTATTTGGCATGATTTGGAGTTAGTCTCTCTTCGCAATATTCACCTCGACTCCTCACAACTGAAACCATTCGTACTATAGCAACCAATTCAAATCAGGACTTAAATCAAAACTGGTCGGTAACACTCAGAGAATATCCCGACCTAAATATACTGCTTCTAGAGCACGAACTTTCTACTAACACAAAAATATTGCTTCTCTCCACTGCAAAGTTCAAGGCTCGAAGAAGGGGTATGGCCGCCATTTTTTTTAAAGCAAGAACTCGACCCATACCTCATGCGACAACTTAGAAACGAGGCAATCTCCAAGATTTCTGGAGATTTTTGCAGGGAATTTTGCGTGACGACACTAAGAACGGCTGCGAGGGAGACTATTTGCAGCCTGCACCAGGGCCATTCGTCGGGGGGTACCACGCGGATAGCCCTGGGGACGAGGTTGCCCGCGACCTTAAGTGTCCGCCGTTTTCGGAAAGACCAGGGGTGGGGGGAGAGGGGGGGGGGTGCGATGGAAAGAACTGAATCATGCACAATAGCTCGTCCGCGTTGTTCGTCCTCTAACGGGAAATATTGATTGGAATAATGTGAGATCCTTGGCCTAAGTTGAATTGAAAGGCTGTTCCTTTCTTTGGTTGCCCACGTTTTCTACTAAACCGGTCACGGTGAGTTTAATTTTACTTATCATTCTCCTCGCAGCTGACTTCGAGCTCGAATTCGTACGTGACGCTTAGCAACTCATTGATCGGGCTTCATAACCTTCATAACAAGTGTATTTTATATTTATACTTAGTGATTATTCAGTTCATTTGTTAGTGTTACTACTACATCGATTTTCCAGAACACTGAATACTTTTTTAAATGAAACTGTCTCACAAAACAATTCTAAAGATTAAGTGGTAATTTGCACAATTGTGCAAGATTTGTATACATAAATTACATGTCGGGTTTCTAATTGCTATCAGATCACGAATATTTTTATTTTAGAATGTTAGCTTAGTATAGTATGCTCTGCAATATTTCAATGTTGTTTATTTTCTTAAATAGAAACCAGGATATCAGTTTAGTGATATGCGATCATCATTTTCGATAACTTTATTGATTTTTGGCGTCTGTTTGTTGGTGAGTAAATAATATATTAGGCTTGAATGTTAATAAGCTTAAGCTCGTTTAGAATTTTTAACTGTATTGACGAAACCACTTGTGACTTTAAGTTATGATGAGAACTTAGAAAGTGCCTGTGCAGCCCTCCACGGTTCTAATTTCATCCAGTAAATTAACAGGGGATGACTGCAGTTTTCTATTTGTATTTTTAGCCTGATAATGAAATTGTACTGATATTATGCACCTATCAATGTAAAGCCCGAGGGGGGGGGGGGGAGGTCGGGCAAGGGGTGGGGACTTTGACATTTTCTATAAAAAAAAGGTCAAAATCCCGACCCGGAAGCAATGAAAGGTGGTCAGATGTCCTTCAAACCTTGTTGCAGGGGATCATTTACGACCAAAATCCCTACCCTGGGGACCGACCTCACGATCAAATTCCCGTGGTTAGCCCTCCCCCCTCCCCCCTTGGGCTTAACATTGATAGGTGCATTAATAGAACAGGGAAAATGTAAATTTATTAATGTAACAGTCTCCTTTAGGCCTTTTCATATGAGCCAGGTTATACAGACTGGCCCAATTTACATTACATCTCCGCGCCGGTTTAAATGTGTCTTTCTGAAATGGGCAATACCGCTGGAAATTGTTGCCTGAAGGCTCCATTTATTCCTTTGGGTATAAGTTTCGGCAGCCACCGAAAACGTGTCGCACAACTTCGGTTTTATTCGTTTCTAAAAAGGTGAGATATTTTGGAAGAAGCCGCCCAAGTGACTTCAAAAGACGGAACAATAGCGCAATTAACCTACCTTGAGCGAAAGGAGTTGTGAACGTATCCTTTTGTTCTTGAAGTGTGATTGAACGTCAGATAACCACTGCAGACATTTTGTAGATTTAAGTTTTTCGCACTGTGTGTTTAGCTTTTATCTTTATATATTAGTAAAGAGCGTGTTGAGAGCTTTAAAAAGAGATCTTGAACGAGTTGTTTTGATCGTTGGAGGCGAAATTAGTTTTGTTTCCTCCGAGCGCGGAGCGGCGGTCTCAGTTTACAGAGTTAATTATGCGTAACCCTGCAGGTAGCCACATTCCGACGCGTGTTTTATGCCCAGATCACTTTGTATAAATTTAAACTCTTCGTTTTGTTGCTGAAATTTTATTCCAGCTTTCAAAGTGCACATAAAGCGATATATTAATCTAGGATTCACTTTAATTTAGTTTAACAAAGCAATTTAAGCTACCGTAAGTGAGTGCTTTGTTTTTGTAACCCACCATGTTTCTCCGGTGGTTTCTCCATCAGAAGATTCATCCATAGTCTTGCTGATTTTGCGGCATAACTAATAACGCAGCTATAACATACATATGCATGTACGATCGAGTTCTTATTCGCAATCTCTGTTGTAAATAAACAAAATCACAGCTGAAATTTTGCTGCGGCGGCGCGGCCGAATGGTTTCAATTGTCCGGAGCCGACCAATGGCGTGCCGTGTCTTGTTCAATGTCATTCACCTGAATGTCACTGTAGTCACGCAAAAATCATGGTCGGCGCGGCCAATCGATGAAAACCGACCAGATTTGAATCAAAGAAAATATTTTACACAAGGAAGAGTAAAAATTAAAGCCATAGAAACACACAAAAAAAGCCACTGAAGGACCAAATATCGACTTCGAAGTCGCGTTTCGACACTTTCCTGGCTTTGTTTATTAGCTTACACGTGGCAAACCCGACCGGCACAATAACATCGCTTTTCAATTATTTCCTTGAAAAAAAATATCTCAGAAACCAAGGCAAGTTTATAATGATTAAAGATGATTTCCAGTCCGTACTGCGCAGACTCAGGGTTTGTTTTCATTTTTGTTTTGAATTCGTTGAAACGTTACACTTCGGTGATAGCGTACATGAAGTTTTTTAGTTCGCCATTACGGATCGTTTCGTTCAAGAATTCACGATGAGCTAAAACGTCCGTTTGAAATACCGTCGAGCTTCTTTTACTCGTTATTATTGTTTTGCAAGGATATCTGGGGTTAATAATGAAGAAAAAGGTAAGTTTTGTCCCGGAATTTTTATTTTTGCTAGTAAACATTCTTCTGTTTGTGAGGCTCACAAACATTGCAGGCGGAGATTGCGCAGTACGGACTGGAAATCATCTTTAAAGAGTTCTGTTTTATTTCTAAGTGGTATTTCTTTTTAAACGATATTTCGCTTTGGTTGCATCGAAGATATTTACATGCGGTTAACAGAAATTATACCGGAGCTTGCTTTACGCCCGTACGTCCACTCCCGGCACTGGCTTTAAAAAAGTTTGCGGTTTTTAAGTTAATCAATCATTCCACGCATTAAACGACGCATAGAAAATAAAATCAGTGAAGCAGATTCCCAGGAGATTTTATTCAGTCTGTTAACAAAATAAATACATCTCACCTACATCAAAGACGTTGCGCTTTTCACGATCTTCGGAGGCATGCCGGCTTGTCGGCAAATAGATCGGAATGAATAAGCAATGAGTTGAAACAATAGCTTGAATATATGAATGCTTAATAACCTCAAAATTTGAGGTACACATTTAAACCGGCGCAGAGATGTAATGATGAAATCTCGCCTAGTACCCGACCTTACTATTCATTGCCTTAACCAACAAAAGTTAACTGCAAGCAAATCAGGGTGAAAATAAGACATGGATTGTGACATTTTACATCTGTTTTTCATTTTTTTTTTCTAGGATTTTTATGTATCCACTGAAATCTGCAGTGGAAAAGAGTATACTGTTGAAGATGCAGATGGAAAGTTTTTAAAATGTCAGCCTTGTGATAAATGCCACGAAGGGTATGGATTGCAACCAAAATGTGGCAGTACAGTTCAAAGCCCGGTGAATAACACTGATTGCAAACCATGCCGCAGTGGAACATTTTCCATCAAGTACGACTCTTCCCCGTGCTATCAATGTCAGAGATGTGCAAAACATGAGATTGTGACGTCAAACTGCAGTAGTCAGTCCAACACCAACTGCAGTGGAACTTGCGATAGTGGCTATTATTTCGCTAAGGATTCATCACATGCCTGCCACGAGTGCTCTTATTGTTGTTCAGACGAAAAAGATGAAGTACAGCCTGAGTGTGTCAGGCAAGGTCTTGAAGCAAGAAATCAACATTGCAGTCGGCGAGGGGATAAGAACTGTAGTCCAGAACAATCCACTAAAAAGACCACTGATAATCCAGAAAAAGAAGACAAATCTCTTGCTATAACTTTGGGTGTACTTGGTGGTGTGCTTCTTGTAGCTATCTTTATAATCTGTGAAATATTACGACGGAAAAGAAGAAGTCGCAGTGATGAGGGGCAGATCAGGGAACAAGCTAGGGAGCACGAGACTCCAATGATAAAAGTTGTTGGTGATGCAAAGGATGCGACAACTTCTACATGTGAGTTATATGTTATGGATAATTTTCCATGGTTTTGAGTGAACGAAGATAGGAAAAAATTCCACCCATGCCACCATAAATTACAGTACCGCTCAGAAATAAGCGTCCATCGTATACGCACCTTATAATAATAAATAATAATAATAATAAAGATTTATATAGCGCCATATCTCATGGCTCATGGCGCTTTTCAATAAAAATGTTGTTAAAAAGTGAAATTTACTTAAAAAAATTTTACATCAGTGATAAAAGGAAAAACTAACAAATAAAATAGCTAAGCTGTAAAAATGGAAATAGAAACTAAGAATCATTAAAAACCTTTAAATGAAAAACTAACTCATTAACTAACTAACTTAACTAATTAACTAAGTGACTAACTAACTGTCTAACTAAACTATCTAATTTACTGGTTAACTGTCTAACTAAACTATCTAATTTACTGGTTAACTTACTAACTAAAAGTCTAATTATAAAATTTGTTAAAAAGGTATGTCTTTATGCAAGTCTTAAAATCTGATAGCGAGCCGCTCTCTCTTATATAGTTTGGGAGAGAGTTCCATAGGCTAGGTGCTACAAAAGAGAAGCACCTTTATACGCACATATACACGCACATACGCATACGCAGTTACGCAGAGTGACGCACATAGGCAGATACGCAGATACGCAGATGCACATACGCAGTTTTTTGTTATTCATTGCTCTTGGTTTTCATTGTGTTGTATTGTTGGAGAAAACAAATGAAATATCTCTGCGAGAAAATTATAAAACAGCGCATGCGCATAAATAGGGCATTCTGTCAGTTTAACAAGGGTCATGTGAAAAGGGGGGCATGTGTTTGCTGTCTGCCATTGTTTGAATTTCCCTCCTGTGTACAGTTAGAATTTCACTTATTATTAAGCACTTAATATTTGACAGCATTGTAGTCTGAGATATTGATCTGAAGCTTTTTGAAATAACCCGAGGCTGGAAGACCAAACAGTCGGCTGGCCATTATGATATTATTATAATTATTAATATTTTAATTAGAAAATTAACGATAAAAAAGTAACTTGACGTTTCGATGACTTCATGTCATCATTATCAAAAGTGCAATGGAAAAAATTAACATACAGATATATATATAATATATATATAAAAATAGAAGCGGACTCGATACGCGTGAAACTTTTTGTTTAAATTTCAATACGCACTAATTATGCTTTACGACACAATGTTTTTATTCTTTTCACACTTCTGTTTTATCTGTATGTTAATTTTTTCCATTGCGCTTTTGATAATGATGACATATATAAAGTCATCAAAACGTCAAGTTACCTTTTTATCGTTAATTTTCTTATTTAAATGTGTTTCAAAATCTACTACAATTATTATTATTATTATTATTATTATTATTATTATTATTATTGTTATTGTTATTGCTACCCCTAGTAATAATTATTATAAATGTGTAGCCTCTAATAGAATAAAGGCGTGCACTATAACAGCATGTGTGAATCAATTTTTGCTCGTTTTTGTTTTTCTCAGTGCAAGAAAATGGAAATGTTGCCAATGGTCAAGACGCAGCAGCATTGTTAAACTCAAGTCCCTCTGGTCCTGCAGTAAACCCTTGCATTGCTAAACTTAATCCTGGCTATGATCAGTCCAATCCTGGCACTCCTCGTGTGTCACCTAATGTGACCCCTCATCACACTGATGATGAACTGGACGCAGTGTCTGATCCTCCTAATGTGAACAGGCATCGCGTAAAGCGGCAAAGAAGCCGTGGTAAGTATACATGTATGTATGTTGGGTTATAATTTAAGCATCATAGTTTTATATGGGTCAGTTTTGAAAGCAATCTGGCACCTGCATGGGGTCTGCCAGGTATTCTGTCATAAATCACTGCCAAAGAGTCATACAGCTCCCCCTATAAAGTCCCTCATTTCCCTTTGTTCATTGAGTGAGAAGCTGGTGGAAAGGAAAAAATGCCGCCTGAAAATTGGTGGCATCTCTGATCCCCCCACCCACCATATTCATGCCACCTTTTCTACCTCTCGCTTTTTTTTTTCACCTCCCGCTCGACAAACCTAATTGAAAAAAAAAGCTCCTAGTCTATAGGGGGGGCCCCCACTGTTAAAAACACCATCCATGCAGTGTCATGACAGATGTAATATTCATTCACAGGGCAAATAAAAATTGTGCAACAGCCTGAATCACAAAAACAGACAGAAGGTTTAAGGGTTGAATTCACATGTAAGTGTATGGTTCAGGAAAACTATGAAGTCGGGTATCAGTGGTTCAAAGATGGCATGGAACTTCAGGGACAAAACACTTGCAGTCTTGTCCTGAATTCTGTTGAGATGCGTGATTTCGGTTGCTACAGATGCCAAGTAACTCGCGTTGGCGATGAAAGTCAACCTGTAACATCAGACCCCGCATTTTTGGAGGTTGACCCTCGTGGTGGAATGAGTAAGTATTTTTGGTGTCGACGTGGGCGTGTGCAGTCAATCAGCAAATCAAACAACTTCCTGTCAAATTGAAGACCAATCCCTGTATTGGTCTTCAATTTGACAGGAAGTGGTTGTTTTACTAACTGACTCCACACGCCCACGTGGCAGAAAAAAATGCTGTTACAAAGAAATGTGGGCTACCGCCAATTTTTTCAAGGGCGTTTTTATTCCTCTGATTAGCAGTATCCTACCTCCCATGCGATAAGATCAATTATTTTATTGCCAAGTGATTTTGCTTCACTTGCTTTAATAACGGTACAGACCGCAAACTGAACAATCATAGTGCGGGAAAAGTCTTAGCCACACATAAGCCATGTAAAAAAACATCTTATAAACCTCATTACTGAACAAATAGCTTTTTATATGGCTCAGGGAAAGAAAAGAAAAAAAAAGCCGAGAAAGTAAAAATCTCGATATTAATAATATATGTACGTCCATAACTTATAGCGGCATAACCCGCTCTCAAAAAAGAAAACAAAGAAATAAATTAAGCATCTCCTTCCGTAAACACTTCTCACGGCTAATAATTATATTAAATAATTATAAGGTATGCTGTAAGAATGAAACATCATGTTTGATAAGTAAATAGGTGATTATCTTTATTATTTTTCCCCTAACTAAGTGTAAGAAAGTATTTTATTTTTCAGTGTAATAGTAGTATATGTAAAGGAGTGTGTAAATAAATTAATGATATGCAAGTAAATGTATGGAACTGTAAATAAGGAAGCGTATGTAACCGTCAGTGTAAGTGTATGTAAAATAATAATAAAAAAAACTTTCGTCATACACTTTTGATATCAGTTGTGTAGTATTTAACAATTTTTGTTATTATGTGCAGGACGTAAGTATCTACGGGAAGTCGACCTCAACATAAGAGATGAAATTGCCACTCATCTTGAAAACCAAAGCCACGTTCTTGGGGGATGGAGGAAATTAGCTGCTAAATACAAAATGGAGGATCACCTAATAGGAGGTTTGGCAAACGTGCGACAACCCGGACGAGAGGTTATGGAGTTTCTGCGGGCATCTAAACCAGACCTAACGGTTTACAGCTTCTGTAAGACACTTAAAGAAAAGGACATGAAGCGCTTTGATATTGTAAAAGTCTTAGAAGGCTACCTCTCGATTAAGAAAGAAAGCACATAATTTGAATATCCATATTCTGCTCTTGTACTCAAATTCCGTCTATTCAAACGAGGGGACGGCTGTACACAGGTTATTGCCCAGTTTCCATGTATTAATTTCCTCCACAAAATTCCATCCCTGGGTATTACAGTTGAGTAATGTTTCATGTAACCTCAGGTGCACGTGGTACAGAGGCATGTACAAAATAGCTTTAATTACATTTATATAATTCTAGGTATTTTTATTCTTACTGAAGCGTGTATATAGTTGTATAAATATACTTTTTAGACATTTTAAATAAGATGACGAAAGAGTTTAATGCTCGAGAGTTTTGTAACTATATTTTTTTATGTATTTGCATGACAAGTTCGATATTTCTGTTGTATGTAGTTAGAACAATATTTTAATACGAGATGACCTGTCTAAACACTAGTTTTAGACAGTTTACAATTAAAAGGACTTCAAGTCAGTTAACATTGCTTGGAAAAAGTGTGCACTGGCATGGAAAACAAATTGAGGTAATTTTACTCACTCAAGTCAAGTTATCGTAACTTAGATTTGATAGTACAAATATGTTTGAACATTGAGACAAATGCGAGGATTTTATATTTTGATTTATTAAGGAAATGCTTTAAATTTGTTAAGTGATAATATAAGTGACTCAATTTCACCCTTTTCATTTTAGGAGAAAGTGGTCTAGTGCTATGACTGTTATAATTAAAAAGTGATGGTTTCCATGGTAATGGTGGAGCAGTTTTCAATTGAATGTCGTAAACAAAAACCAAAATAATCACTCTAGCCAATCACAAAGGACGCAAACAATTCATTGAACCAATCAAAACTAGAAGCAAATACATGAAGCCGGCTCGAAGCGCGGGAAAACGTGTGTGAGTGAGTCACGATTGGTTTTGGTTTTACTTCATGCAGATTAGATGAGAAAGCGGCGCGAGATTTTTAAACCAGTCACTAAGCGTAGTAATGCAAATCCTAAGCAAATGCGAATTACTTTTGACACTCAATTGAAAACCGCTCCAGTGCCATTGTAATGATAGCCCTGCGATGGCAGACGCATTCTTTATAGGCTATGGTAATGGCAGCAACAAAACTAGAATAATGAAAATGAATTTTTCAACAATGACACGAGCATGGGACAAAGAAAAATTCTGAGTCCCCGACGGGAATCGAACCTATGGCCTCCCAGATACAGGTTGGGCGCTCTAACCAACTGAGCTACGAGAGACTCGTTGTGAGCTGGGTCATTTACTAGGTTAAAATGTGACACGCGTCCTGCATACTGCTAGGATCGGTATTTATGTGCCAATGATTTTGGTCCCTACCTTGCAACCCAGGGGCAGAAGTGAGATCGGCACCAACAATTTCGCCCGTTTTAGCAGCCTATGACAAGCTGCCCTAAGTCCCCGAGGGAGGAAGATTATAGGAAGAGTGTACTGAGAATTCATAGCTGGCGTCCATAACTTATATTCTGCAATTGATATTTTTAGTATTCAATCACGTTTCACGAACCATGTTGTGCATGTAGTTTTGACGAGATAAAACATGCTGGTGCTCAAAACCTATAGCAGGCAATGTCGTTCTTTCAGCGTAATGAAAATAGGGATCATGAATGGTCCTTCAGAAAGTCGCAGTGCTCACAAAATTAAGATTTTGCTCGAAATGCTGGCAAAATTTTAGTGGGTGCTCTGTACGTTGCTAGTGCTGGTACATTTCTACAAGTGAGCGCATGCTCGGTGTTTAGGGGAGGGTAGCTTTTTGAAAAGCGCTCGTTGCTCGCAAGGCTAATTTTTGTCAATTCTCGTGCTCGCAAAGAAAAACGCTGTGCTCGCAAAGACCATTTGATAAACTGTTCTGTGTTGATTTTACAAACGCCATGAAATATATAAGGATCAATTGCCGTTTGGTGTCTTCAGTTGTAAAAGGTGAACGAACAAACCTGTCTAGGAACTATTTTACGGTTTCCAAAATCATTACACAAACAGATACGGTAATTTACGAACATGACAATGAAAATAACAATGATGATTATGATTATAATGATAATAATAATACTAATAATAATAGTAATAATAATATTAATAATAACAAATGATAATAATTTACGATATTCCTTTCAAGGCGTCATCAAGTTTACAGAAGAATTTCAGTGAAATAAATACTTAGAATAATTAAGATTTAATCGTAGTCCAGGTTTCTTCTTACGTGTATTATTGATATAATTATATTTGTCCTGTTTAGTCCTTTGCGGTGCGTTTTCTTTTTCTTTTCTCCGTCAACATAATATTTTTAAAACAGCAATAACTGTAACCAGCGCCGGATATTTAGGTAAGTGGGGGCCCCTATCATGCAGACCCTTAACTAAGATTGGGTCCGCTCTCGAAAATAATTTTTCTCGGCCCGCCCCTCCCCTAGATTCGCCACTGGTGACTGCTATTTTGAAAAAATTTTCTGTGACCAATTTATTTTACAGGAGCTGAGATTCAGATGAAGTATTCCTTTGTGAAAACGAAATAAGCTTAAATTTTTGTCAGCCCAGAATCGTTTCCTTGTCTTCTTTATCTTTTGGCTAAAAATATCCTGGAAAGCTGCCGTTTTTTTACCGGTTACTTGATCCAATAAATGTTTGTCTACACTTGAAGCTCAACAAATGATTAATGAGCCCGGGGGACTCCTATAGCTTCCTATATGAAAGGGGTGGGGATGCATTGTCGGAAAGTTTGAAAAGAACTCCTAGAAGAGACCAATCTGGGTGTGGCTCCAGCTTCTCTTGACCCCTAAAAGATACCAAAAAAAACTAAGAATAGAATTTATATTTGACTATTTCTACGTGTGCAGCCCTTAATCACAGTGCTTATGAAGACCAGTATGGCTAAAAATATTGGCGTTTTGCCCAGAACACCCTAAGTGAGACCAAAAAACAGAAATTTACACCCCTACGCGAGACGACGAGCATCTCTGCCCCTGTCATATGCGAGACCCCTCCGGGCTCATGAACAAGTTTGAAGCCTTTGGATTTGGATTACCTGATGATGAAATATCTTTTGCATCATAAATGACATGGAATGACTTCAAGCAATCATGACTGGAGTTGGATAATTCTGTGACCAATTTATTTTATTTCTGCCCCTGTCATATGCGAGTCCCCTCCGGGCTCATGAACAAGTTTGAAGCCTTTGGATTTGGATTTAATACCTGATGAAATATCTTTTGCATCATAAATGACATGGAATGACTTCAAGCAATCATGACTGGAGTTGGATAATTCGGTAAAAATTCAAAAACGATCTGTGGTTAAAAATTTTAAGATTAAAACAAGCTTTTGACTTCAAGTCTGTAGTCTTTAAAGCTTGTTTTAATCTTTAAATTTTTAACCAGAGATTGCTTTTGAATAATATCTAGCAAAACATATACTAATATGCCAAGAAAATAAATCATTAATATATAGAGAGAAAGAAAAATTAAATAGGTACACTTGACTAGCTAGCTGTTCACAGCATTGCAAAAGGCCTGTAGTGTTTTTTTTTTTTTATTTAAAAAAAAAATAAGCTTCAAAACTGAATTACGCTTCGTCACCGAAGTCTACGCTGCCGAACGTAATTTACGCAAATGCTTTTTCCTGTTTCAGCAATGACCCAGAATGTATTGTACGTCATCTGTCTAATCTGGTGCACTGTACTAGCTACGAAACACTACGACGTGTAGCCAACAGCCCGGCGCGGGAAACAAATAGTTTACCGGCTTGCGCCTAATTCCAAAGTAAAACACATTAGTCTTCCATATAAAGATCAAAGAAATTACCACAATGGGATTCGGACCCGTGGCCTCCGAGTGGGGGTGTCTGTAGGCTCGAATTCCTTCACTTCCGCATACTTTGCGTGACGTGTGACGCGCGAGATATGGGGACGAATGGGCACTATTTATTGTGTCGCTGAATCTGCTTCACTGTTGCTTGACGATGTAGAAGGACCTGCAAACTCAGCTGAATTTGAGGGATTTGAACCGTAAACTGAATTGGAAAGGAAGGCTGGTCCTTCCTTCGTTATTCACCAGGTAAACTTA
The DNA here is from genome assembly GCF_052425735.1 of Oculina patagonica. Classification (NCBI taxonomy): domain Eukaryota; kingdom Metazoa; phylum Cnidaria; class Anthozoa; order Scleractinia; family Oculinidae; genus Oculina; species Oculina patagonica. Next base: position 1,534,317 of record NC_135762.1, read on the forward strand.
AGCGCATTTCACTTTGCATTTCACTTGGTGTTCGCGGGCATTTGGGCGCCATTATATTCTAGCTAGCGGCCGATAGTATTGTCACTTCTCGAAGAATAACGGATAGTTATATCATTATCACAAATTTTGATAAATAGCAGTCAATTGTAGAAGGTGTATTTGTCATGGGTTGAACCGTTAATGGTTTTATTTGGCGCATTAACTTTTACACCATGACTAAATATTTGCGGTTGACGTGCCGAAGGATTTGATGGCTATGATGGAATCTCTTTGCAAATTACTAACTTGACGCGCTTGACGTTTGATTTCTCTTCCAGCTTTTATGAGCTTATAGGCTGGTATGCAGCGAAAAGTTCTGTTTTGCTTATTGGTCGTTAGCGGCTCTTGGGTAAGTTAGCTTATTAATGGGGCACTAAATTTGTTTTTAATACTTTCAACTGTTGTTTGCGCTAGTAGTAGTTGTGTTTATTATTAAGACATCCAAAAACATTTTACATTTTAATTTATTTCTTACCAACCGATCCAATGTCAAAATTCGAAGATCGTATTCCTTTTTAAACCATTTGGTAAAATATACATGTCCATAACTTATACAACATGTAACTAATGGATCATGTTTAAGTTATTCCCCTAATCTGTTTGTACAGTCAACTCTTGGTATAGCGGACACGCTCGGGGCGTCGTTTAGTGTCCGTTATAGCGAGAGTCCGTAATAGCGGGAGTCATTTCCAGTCAAACCTCTTTCGCCGGGGATCTGGATTTTGTCCGTAATAGCGAGTGTCCGCAATAGCGGGGTGTCCGCAAGACGAGAGTTGACTGTATCATCTTGTCAAGACTGACGAATTAAAAGAAATTCGATCACATTGCTGGGTATAACACATGAATAATAATTGTTTTCCTTTTTTTTGCTAGGTGTCTGTACAATGCCAAGCAATCTGTAAGGCAGACCAGTATACCATTGTCGCATCAGATGGCAGCTTTTTGAGATGTTTAAATTGTGATACCTGCCATCCTGGTCATGGATTGAGTCCTCCATGTGGTAGAAGCATTCCAGATCCACCCAACATTAAATGTGAAGAATGCCTCTCAGAAACATTCTCTGACAAATACGACTCAGCTCCTTGTCACAGCTGTCAGCAATGTGCAGAACATGAAAAATTAACTGCACCATGCACAAGTACCTCAGACAGAATTTGTAACGGAACTTGTGAGAAGGGGTATTTCTTTGCAAACCCACATAATAACTGCGAGCAGTGCTCATACTGCTGTTTTGATGGACGAGATCAGGAGCAACCAGAATGTATCAAACAAGGTTTGAATGCTACGGGTAGACACTGCAGTGGCAGATTAGATAAGCAATGTGATCCTCCTCCAACAACAGTGGTGACAACCAAAGGAATGACTGTGACGCATTTGCCGCCAACAACACATCGGATTCCGTCAACCAACACTACTACCCCTGCTTTAGCCAATGTGATATCATCACCAACCTACCCTCCAACAAAACATCATTACTATACTGCTACAATAGTTGTGAGTGTGCTTTGCGGCCTATTGTTAGCAGCTCTTGTAGTTGGAACAATAATATTTCAGAGGAAGAGTCGGATATGGAGGCGAAAGAGGATAGAATTTAATCAACCCAGCATTCAGATAAATGCAGAAGACAGAAGCCCAAGTAAGTGGCTAATTAATTACTACGGTTCCATGTACAAATTGTATCATGCATAACTGAATCAGATATGTTTTTGTCCCTTTCAAGCCACATTGACCATATGGTGCAAACAAAAGTGTACAATACAATAGCTTTATTAACCAATCCCAAAGGGTTTGCATGATTAGTTTACATGGAATATTAACCAAAAGCAAAATTATAATCAAAAGGTCTCTTAGTCTGGCCCGTTCCTGGCTATTAATTGTCATCGCATCATTCCAGTCCTTTCAATTAGTATCATCAGTACATCATCTCCTTTTTTCCATTCTCGGCCATGTGTCTGTGGATTCAGTTTTCTCTTCTTCTCCAGCCAGGTGGTGCTCTCTTCAAAGAATTATGTCCAGAAGTCACTACCACCTTATGGTTCATACTCTGATAATTATTAAACTATAAATTTATTTCATGTCTATTTTCAGCACAAAGAAATCATGACAATTATGCTAGTCAAGGACCACAAAGTGTAGTTTACGTAACAGAACATCCCAGAATACAAGCATTACAGAATACAGGATATGCCCCCTCTACACCTTCTGCAACCCCCCAGCAGACGGATGATGAAGTGGAGGAGTTACCTGATGTTATTTCTGTGCGTAATAAGCGTCTTTTGAAACGACAAAGTAGCAGAGATGCTCAAAGCAGTGGTGAGTATTTATAGTGAACAGCAATAACTGTGACAATCCTTTTGGTCTTGAGAACAGCAGACACGTTAAGATTTTTAGAAAAAACAACAATTTTTTTAAGTTTCAAAGACATGTTTCGACAGAGCATCTGTCATCTTCAGTTGAATGGTTTACAAAGCACAGTGAGTTGAATAATAAGTAGAAGAAAATGCTAATTAAGACAAGTAGTAACAACAGAACGTGAAAATGTGTGAATTAGAAGGATAATTTTAGATTTACATGGTGTTATTGCTGATTGAGGGAAGGTAGTTACTTTTGAATATGGATAGCCTTCTTTATCTTAAGTTGAAAGCTGGTAGAGGCGTGATCTAAAATATGAAAGCAATCTATTGAACACAAGGAGCAACAACGTTCAGAATTCTGAAGGTGTTTGAAAATGTGGGAAGCCTTATCACTGGCTAAGTGCTCACGCATGCATGTGGCAAAATTGCGGGTGGTTTCGCCGACATAGTTTTATTTTTGCTATGATAATCTCTGAGTTAACTGCAACATATATACCAGTGTTAATTTTGCCAAATATAAGATAAATTATACCAAACAGAGTCAAGTTTGTTAACTTTCAAAAGCTTCCCGATAATAATAATAACACCGGTAACTATTATTATTGTGTCTAAAATGTTTCTTCAGCTGAGGGGATCGCGGAAGTGCCCCCTCTAGTTATTGTTGACACCTAACTAAGTTTGATTGGAAAAACCAACAACTTTGTCTCTTTAATGTTTCTCCTTTCAGCACCAAAGAAAGAGGGTGCTAATGAAAGCTTATTAGATCCTAAAGAACAGGCAGATGACGATGAAAATGTTAAAGGGCAAGAAAGAAGAGGTATGTTTAACTATGGGAATAGATCAATCAGGTGGAATAATAATAGTATTACATTCCGTAGTTCATATAGTGTGATCATCTAGCAGGGTGAGAGTAGTTCTGAAGAGAACTTTGACTGACATTTCAACAACCTTCTGATTATGAGTGAAAGTCATCTTCAGAGTCAAGAGAAAAGTTGTTGTCAGTCAATGAATGATGTTATAAGTCTGGTCCGTTGAAGCTGATGATGTTATTGGCTGTAAGACTTATGTAAAGTTTGTCAACAGTAATTGGTCAGTTCCAATCTGTCTATTGTTAGTCATTTTATAATTAAGTCGTTCTGTTTCCGGTCTGTCTGTCGGTTTTGTTTAAGTCATGAATGAGTCGTTTGTGAGGTGCCAGTAGATGTCAACATTTGTTGATAGGCATCTACATGTTCTACGTTTGTGTACCAGCTTTCCAGAGTCAGTCGTTGAAAATAGTTAGTACTGTAGGATAAGCATTCAGCAGAGTCCCAGTCCATGTCAAATTACCATTTACTAATTAAAGTATTATGTACAATGAGACCTTCCAATTAAGGGGGGTAGCTGTGTTGCAATGTCGCATGTTGCTGAGAAGCCATGTCACCTAGCCAACAGCTGTAAATGTCGCTGTCATTTTTCTGGTTTGTGTGTTGCTGTCGTATTGTGTCACTGTCGCGTTTCAGCACCGTAATGATGTCACTTGTTGCTGTTAAAATGTTCTTGTGTCACCGGTATTCAGGGTCATGTCGCTTGTCGCTTTTACCCCTTAGGAGGCCTCTACAATCTCAGGTCAAAACATTTCAAACTAGTTTGACTGTTATTTTCCTTTATTGAAGATTTGTTGCCGTAATCCTGAAAGAACAAATACAAATCAAACTTAAGTTTGAAATGATTTTGACCTGAAATTTATTTCAAACTACAACTTACATATATTTTAACTTTAAACAATTTATGTTTGGCCACTGCACGGTTTTGACCAGTTGGTGGATGTGCAAAACAAAAAATCCTTTTTTTATTTTTTTCTCACACACAATGACTCCCAGATGTCATTGATGTGTATGAAAAACATTTTCTGTTTATTTGTGCCTTGGCCCTGAACAGATAACAACCTTTTATTGATTTCACAATGAAGAAATACAACATGATAAAGTTTTGCATTAATTAAAATTACATGTACATATTTGTTACATACTTTTTACAATATACTTATCTGTTAAACTTTATTAGGCAGTGGACATGGTCATTCTAGGAAACGCAGTCTTGAAGCACTCAAAAGGAAATTTTCCTTATCTAGCTCTCTTGAAAAGGATGATTATCAGCCCTTAGGTGAAGAGGTACATGTATGCACAATGCAAATTAATCTGCAGTTATCATAAAAATGCATTCTACTTGACTTATCATAATTGGATGTACAGCAATATGATATTGCTTATGATATTGAACTGTACTATAATTTATATTATTTAAATTAAATTACCGGTATGTTAAGGTCATTGCCCTGAAATAGAACTGAACACAATTTTTTACTCAAACTTCACCTACTGGTTTATTACTTTAAGGGAACTTAAATTTTGAAATAAAAAAGGAAGGTCACCAGATTCGTTTAGGAGCGGGAAGACCTTCTATATTCCATATAATTCTTTTAAAATTCCTCTGCGAGTACTAGCAAAGTACACGTTTTTACCAATAATTTAATTTTTCAAACACAAGAATTGATCTGTTTTCATTTTACAGAAAGAATTTGATCGCTATACCCAAAATATGAGAAAAAATTGATAGGTCACCAGACTCGTTTACAAGAAAGCGACAATTTACTTCTCTCGCGGACTAATTAAAAGCCACATAGAAAAAAGCCGCCATTTTGTTTATGTGCACGCGCTCGCGCGGGCTTATTACACGTAACATTCTGCGCTGTAAGGATGCGCAATGCAATAGTTACAGGGCAATGACCTTAATTAAGGCCTGGCAATGAAATTGCTATTGACCAACACCAAATTTCTTAACCAAGAGAAAAGTTTATGAGAATTAATAAAATAATCTTTAATCTTATGTTGCTCTTTTAACATACATTTATTCTCCCTACTAATGTTATAAAAAAGAATATCATTGAGATAAGTCAGGAGAATTTGTATGCAGATTACTTACTGCCCACTACTGCCTACTGTCATGAAGGACAGCAACGAAGGGCTTCTGTTCCTGTCTTATTTAATAAAAAGAAAATAATTTATATTAATTGTTTTGGGGTGGGGTCAAATGAGGTAGCAAATTTAAGCCTTTTGATTGGGTAGGGGTTCCTCTACCCCAGACTTTTTCAACTCCCCCTTCCACTCCATCTTGGGCTAGTTGGTAAAGGCCCAATGTATGCCAGTCATAATTAACTACATGCATAAAGTATATGGGTACTCAATTTCTAATTTTGTTATTTTGTTTTTTTTAGGATCCAGATGAACCACCAGGTGAGCAGTTAAAAGGATGAATATTATTTTCCGCACATAATTTTAATTTGTACATTTATCTTCATGTCTGCCTTTGGAGTTTGGCATGTCCTCTTGGCCATGAATTATAATTGAATGTTTAGTGTTATAAAGTGGTTTGTGATCCGTACACCAGTGGTCAGTAGAGGGAGTGGAAAGAGAGCATCCAGAGAGCTTTCTTATAGAATCACTGTGACCGTAGTTTATTCCTGTAAAACCTTTACCGTACTCCTAAATTGCAGAAAAATAATTTAATAATATGTGATCAACATTTCATTTGTGGATACCTTTATTTAGGAAATGGTGAAGTTGGCTCAAAAATGCGTAGTGGCCCGACATCAAGTTTGAAAGCTGCATTAAAAAGAAAATTTTCCTCGTCTGAAAAGGAACAAGATTATCAGCAAGTTAGAAGAGAGGTAGGTTTACGTGTAGAAATATATTACTTGGCTGTATGTAATTTAGAAAAGTAATGTGTTTTCTGTTTAAATGTTTGTTAAAGCTTGAAGCAAATTTACCTCGAGTTGAACCTCACTGTGAGATCACCTCTCGTAAGTAACCACATACAGTAACCACATACATGTACCCCTACTTTAGTTTGGGCAGTCGCTTATGGGCAATAGACCATTTTCGTATTCTCGGTATTGGATTGGAACTAGCTTGCAATAGAGGCTAATGCGGGTAATCTTTTCAAATGCAAATTACGTGAAGCTCTTTTTAATGATATTCCCCCGCATTAGCCTCCATTGCAAGCTAGTTCCAGTCCAATACCGAAAATATGAAAATGGTCTATTACATTGTAGCTTCATAGGCATGCAAAGCGTGCAAATGGCTACAGCTGCATTGCTCTCTGGACTCATTGTGTGCCCAATGTGAAACTGGATATTACCATGCCTTACTTTTCTGCTCTGTGCATGGTCCAGTTGTACTGAATCATGTAGTCTGATTGGTAAAAGATATAGCCTGGGAGTGCAGAGCAAGCTGTTGCAAAGGCCATAAGCAGACTGGTGAAAAAAAAAATAATAAGAACAAAGTTATCAGCTCAGGAATATAATCAATACTGCAATCCACACAGCCCTTTGGATTGCATGTGTGGCTCTTCCACATCACGTACAGTTGAACCCTGTTAATTTACTCGGGTATTTCAAATTCCCCGCATTTTCGAACAAAAAGCTGTTTGCCCTTCAGTCATTTACTATCGGCTTTTTTGAACTCCCCCTATTTCGACTGTTTTTTGTTTTCCCTGACGGCTCAAAATAGCGGGGTCCAACTGTATTTGCAGAGATTGCTGTTGTATTTCTTTGTCTCATTTTAGGATCCAGAAGAAAGTCAGCGTGATAATTTTTTCACTACATGCACCGGTAAGTTATTTGTTGTTTTAAGTGAAATTTTACCTTTCTGACTGTGTGACACACATGTTATCAGTAATCTGTCAGATTGGAATCCACTGAGGGTGATATTAGATTGTCCAGTGCAAACTAAATACGGCACTGAGCATAGGTTACATGTTTGCCAAGGTTTAACGAAATAATTATAAAACCTAGAATCAAATTAAAATCAGTTCTTATAGTGTATTGAGCTAGCTAATATAATATTTACCAGGGCTCAAACAAAGTACCATCTGGATGTCCACGACAAATGGATTTTTCAGTTGGGCCAGTAAATTTTGATGCTCACTGTCCCGATGAGCAGGGGGCCAGCTAAGTTGTCTGCCGATTTAATCATAACAGAAGTAAACTAAAACAAGCATGCAACTGTTTATTCAAAGAGCATGCTAGAATTCAAGTACCGGTATGGATTGTGTTATTGCGGTTTTCAGTAGTATGCGAACTCTGAAATTAATCCTCATCTGATGGTTAAACCTTTTTGCTGCCATGAATCATCTTAGTGGACCTCTCGGGAAACAGAAGTGCGATTCAACCTAACCTGCGATCAGGCGTTTTTTTTTTCCTTGCAAAGTGGAAAGTAGCGAGGGAGGGCATGATCTCAGGTTAGGTTCAACCGGGTCAAAAGATCACGTCTCTGGATTGTGATTGGTAGATTTCGATCCATTTTGTTTGTTTCTGTTTTTCATGGTTTGTTTGCTGTCGCCATAATTATGATTGGCGGCAGCGATCATTAGTTGGATTTTGAATTTCAGAGTTCGCATATCACTGAAAACCACAATAATTAATTAGCGGAAATCAATTGATAACAAGAATAATTAAAAAAGCCTTTCAAGACCTGCATGATTTGGTGTAAAATGAAGTCTTGGATGACAGTAATGTTTTTGTTTTTTCTCAGAACCAAAGATTGAGGTAGAACCCATCCATCAGGAACAAAAAGAAGGATCAAAAGTGGAATTCAAGTGCAATGTCCAGGGAAAGAATAAAGTCTTCTATCAGTGGATCAAAGATGGTACGACGATGCCAGGTCAAAATGACTCCACTCTTGTCTTGAGTCATGTTGACCTGCAGGACTTTGGTTGCTATGTATGTCAAGTAAGCCTTGCTAATGGTGATTGCTTGAAATCATCTGCCGCAGAACTAGATGTTGTTTCTCGTGATGGAATGGGTAAGTATTGACTACCAGAGGTACTAAATAATCTCTTATTGAGGGTCTCAAAAGGGGTGGCCCGAGCCAGGGAGCCCTAAAATGTTCATTGTAGTGCCCAGAGCCCCATCATTTTACTGCTTAGGAGCTGGAGACCTTCGCTTCAGGGCGTGTATTCCCTAAGAATGTTGGCCACAGAGCCTGGAGCACTGTTTTGTAGTTGTTGTTATTGTTGTTGTTTTTGGGGAGGGGTGGGTAAAGCGTGGCCCTGGCCCCCAGTTTTTGGGAGCCTGGAGACCTGGGGACCTAAAGCCCTTGAGAACCCTGCTTATTCTTCTTTGTAGTAATGCATACACCTGTGTCCTTGGCTCACATAGCACCTTAATCGAACTAAAACTATTACAAGCTGGATACCTAGTACCAGAGCCTCTTTAGAAACCCTTTGGGTGCTGAACCCTGTGGTTGCCGATTCCCCGACAAATAAATATTTTTTCTTGTCATTTCCAGCCTACAGATGTCTTAGAGATGTAGATCCCAACACTCAAGGTAAGATAGAAACCCTTCTCACCAAGAAAATCCATGGACTTGGGGGCTGGAGGCAGGTTGCTTTCAAGTACGCGATGGACGAGCTTCATGTAGATTCGCTTGAGGGAAGTCAAGACCCAGGGAAAACCATAATTTCGTACCTTAAAGCAACCAACCCAGATTTGAAAGTCTACGAGTTTTGTAAGACGTTGAAAGAACACAACATACGGCGTTTTGATATTATCAAAGAATTACTTGGACATCTTTCTGTTCCAGCTCCAGAGAGGACCACATAATTTAGTACATTACACCGGGCACATAACACACTTTGTAAAATGTTCAAGGAATTGCGCGTGCGGCGATTGGTAAAAAGGGAATGTAAATCTGTGTTTGTAGTGGTCATGGTCAGTTCGAGAAAATCATAGCTCGATAAAGCACGTGGTTCACGACAACATAATTTCTTGAACGTTTTGTAAAGGAGGGTCCTCGTGCATTGTTGAGTTATGTGAGCATTACTGATTTTTTTAAGAACTCTCGAGAAGTGCAATAAGCACTCTGCTGCGCCTCGTGCTTCCCTATGCACGTCCCTCGTGTTCCGCGACAAACTTACCTTTTTCTTCATTATTAACGCCAGATATCCTTGCAGAACAAATAATAACGAGTAGAAGAACCTTGACGCTATTTCAAACCGACGTTTTAGCTCATCGGAACTTCTTGAACGAAACGAACTGTAATGGCGGACTAAAAAAACGTCATGTATGCTGTCACCGAAGTGTAACGTTTCAACGAATTCAAAATAAAAACGTAAACAAACCCCGAGTCTGCGCAGTACGGACTGGAAATCATCTTTAAACGATAGAAAAAGGTCATAAATTTATTGCTTCTGTAGTGTGCAGCTTGTTTAGATTGATAATTTGTCGCAAATCTATTTTTAACGTCCAAGGTTTTCATTAATTTTATCAATTTGCACAAAATTTAGTCAGGTGGCCCTGGTTGGAGTAGTCACACTGTTAAGTAGCGATACTGCTAGGATCTTTGTTTTACAGAAACTTAACAAGCCACTGATCTGGATTTGGATTGTAGCCATTTTACGTTTGATTGACTGGTGTTCAGTTAAGAAGTGAAAAAAGAACATTTTGTTTTTATCTTGTTTTTAAAGGGTGAGAGAAATCTACAAATTAAGCAAAATGCTTTCACGACCGTCAGGGTTTCCCAGAAGCTTTCTCTAACACTCCTTAACTGAATACAAACAAAAGCAAACAATTTCGTTCCCAGGGTTTCCCCTAAAATTACCAAGGGAAAAGCCTTGGGAACGAGGTTGACAAGCAAACTAATTTTCGAATATGACGGGTTGTTTTCACGGGCCTAATACGTGTCGTTAGAGGATTATGACCCACACTGAGAAATGTGGGTAAACCCTTCAGTCGCCAACTGTGTCAGTTTGTATCTTCTTAAGACATTTTTATAGGAAAATTTCAAGTGATTTGGTAATCAATTATCGATATGATTATCTCAGGGAAAAGTGTTGATTTTAAGCCAAATTCTCCTTAATGGTAAAAAAGGATGCTGTAAGGAGAAAACTGATTCTGACCAGAGTGTCAGTATCGTCATATTGCACTCGTGCAATTCAGTTTCACTGTTGCAAAATCAAATCTGAAAACAACAAAAACATTTTATAGTTTTTTTCATATAGACTTAGTTAAATTCTAGGAGATTTTTACGCATGTTAAAATAATCGTACGGGTTTGTCAAAAGATTTCATAGTTATTTTACTAAGCCACTAGCCATAGTATGGCTAAATTGTACCTGTAATTGTACTCAAATGTAATTGTTGAACGTTCACCTCAAAACAATTTTAGAAAATGGCGCGCGTGATTTTAAGACGTGTGATGACAGTCAGTTTTGAAAAAAAAAACGGCGCTCGATTGACAAAATATCCCTAGATATTATAGTTGATATTAATAGATAATATTTCAAGTAAAAAATATTTTGAACGATTCTCTGTACGTTGTTAATTAACACTTAAAGTGCATAAAAATAATATCTAAGCTATAAAATAGCTGTTTTAGAAATTAATCAAGTTATTATTAAAGTTACAGTTAGAGCCTCTTTTAGCATGAGTTCTATTGTTAATTTTTAGGTTTTTAATTAATTTGGTGTAAGGCGCATTTGATCATATCCATATGTTAATTTGCGCCGAATAAGCATTAATTAATATTATTACAGTGGAACCCCGATATAACGATATGCCAAGGGGGCAGTAAAATTATATCGTTATATCGAGGAATCGTTATATCGGGGTTCCGTCCCATACATTTTACTATTGCCGGGACATAACATATTCATCGTTATATCGGGAATATCGTTATATCGAAGATCGTTATATCGGGGTTCCACTGTATAGGCTGCTTCGTAGCTGTTTTAGGATTTTATAATATTATATCAGCTGTCGAGTAAAAAGAAGACCAGGAGAAAACATGGCAGGGGTTTCTCTCCATCATTGCTCACTGGCCTGCAAGGAGATTTAGACACAGGCGAGAAAAATAGGCTGCTGGCAGCTTAATCTCGTTCACAGACCCTTCTGAGTTCGAGCATCGCGTACATAAGAGTATAACTACATTTGCAGAGTTGGATTACTTGGTCGAAGACATGTAACTGCTACTCAGAGTTTCATGCTTCTTGCGAAGCAATTGCCTGATGAGTTTGTCTGATGATTGCTTGGCAAGAGGCTAGAAACTCTGAGTAGCAATTAATTAAATGACCTCGACGAAGTAATCCAACTCTGCAAATCTACATATAGCTTTTGTTTATCTAATGAGCATTCTAATAGCTGATGAAGTCTTCAATTCATCATCTTACTATATTAAGAGTATAAATAGATATTTTTGTACTTGTTATTTGTAGCTGGCCTACCCTATAACGGAACATTTTGCACAAGAAATGCGTTTTGCATGAACATTAAAATTGCTTCTGCCAACGTTCGTGCTGTGTCTGTTTATGCTCTAATTTAACAAGAAGCTCACAAAGCTTACAACCGGGCCTGGACGCTTGACCGCTGGGTATGACTGGTTTTTGGGGGGTGAGCACTCCCATATATCTGGGCTATATAGGTATGTTCCTCGAGATAGGGTATGGTTGTTTAGGTTCTCAATCCTTAAATAGGGTGTCATTTTTGCCTCTTCACATTTTGTTCCAGGTGTGATCCATAGATAGGGTACCTAAATTGCATCAGCTAAAATTGCAGTACTTATACGTACAGCTAAACGAAAACGAATGCAAGAAATCTAACAAGCTTTCTTTTCATCTCAGGGTTGTAACGTGCCTTGTAAAATATTTTTCGCCCATAGTGAGGTGAAGTCAGATAAAATGGTCGCCTACCGCGTAAAGCGAAGGTAAAACAATCGAAACTTTCAAACCACAGCCATAAAAGTGGTAATTTGCCCTCCCTCCCCTTCGCTGCTATACAGACTATAAAAATGGTCACGGTCGCCTAAGAGAGATGGTTGCTTACGACAGTTTCCAACCTAAAAGTTTTTGTAGTTTTAAAAAAGTGGTCCCTTACGAAAGGTGATCCCGGGATCATGAGAGGTCGCTCGACTGTACAGTTTACTGAATCGAATACAGTAAAATCACAGTTATAAGCCCGGGGCTTATACATCTTCGTGTGGATGGTGAAAACGGAACTTTACGAAAAAAGATGACGTCACAATATCTGATCTTGCGCCGCATAAGAACGTTTCACTGCCACCTTGCTTTATTGTAAAAGACTTTATATACCATATCCTATTCTAATACATAAAGACTTAGCGAGACATCAATACGACTAGAACCCATAACAGTAGGATTACAACCATGAACAGCTATATCGTTCTTACTGGAACTCGTTGCTATATTGTTTGTGAGTTCTTTTTTTTTTGGCTGATTAAATCTCTTCTAATCCCACATAAGCACTTTCGAACTGGATATAAAAAAGAGGCAAATAGCCTTTATTTCAGTTTATTTTGCTATAAAAAATATATTGGGAGCCTCTCGTCTCCATATTACGTCCCTAGGCCTCGTTTTGGTAGCCTTCGTGGCGGCCATTTTGTCGGCCATCTTGGATTTTTAACAAAAGTCTTTAATCGACAATTGCTTTTAAACTAGACAGTATAAAGAACTAAACAACCATATTTATTTTCATAGGACTGGAAAACCAAAAAGAAAACCAACCCCAATTTCCGTTTATTTTGATAAAAAAGATAAATTTAGAGCGTTAGATACGTTTTTTGGCTGTAATGATGGCTTCGATGTTTTCGGCCAGAACAGCGCCTTAGCGTATGCCTTTCACTTTAACACAACTCAGGAAACCTTTGGTGTCAAGCTGAGCCTCAATTAAGATCTCAGCGTAGTTCGGAAATTTGTTCACCTGTCACCATGCCAATATAATTCATTTCTATTTGGAATGACCCTGGAATGGCCCAAGATATCATGCTACTTGTACTCATCTGAAAATTTCCAGATCAGAAGAAAGACCATCATCCAGCCACCATGGTCAAAGGTGTACTGCACATACGCCTGACCGACTTACCTGTTGGCGTTCTCTTACCACCTCTGCAGCTCCTCGATAACTGAGAACTCTGTGGTTGATTGACGGAAAATAGTAAATGGTTGACTTTCGTGGGGGCTAAACGGCAGTAGCTGAGACGAAGCCACCAAACCCTATGACAAATTGTTTCTCTCCACTGCTCCCTACTATTTATGCAAGTGACAAAACATGATACTCTTGGATTCACTTTGAGTACACTTCACTGTTTATGGTAGGCGGAGTAAGCACAGCTCCTTAAGGAAATTGGGTCCCAACTCGACTGTGGACGTAAATAGGAGGCAGGTTTTCTGGGGTATCAACGTTTGGGAGCGTGCCGTTCTCCGTTTACAGTGTACGATACCCCTTGTATCATGATCCTACCGGTACTATTCGCCACATTTAGGCCATGGATGGTTGTTGTTATTTTGTTCATATTGTCGAAAGGTGAAATACTTCGTTGCATTTACCGGTAACAATCTGGGGAGTAAAGGAAGTGGAAACTTCATCTTGCGTCTTGCTGTTCAAAGTTCTAAGCCAAAGTATTAAGTCTCACAGTGCTCAAGTTTCCTGAGTATGGTGGCTGCACAAAGGAGGATGTGTTTTGACAGCTTTCACACTCCCTTCGTTTCAGCACGGCAAATGTCCTGAAAAGGCAAAAACAGTGACATGCATGATATAAAACTATCACAGAAAATCAAATAAACTGAAAGTAATAGCTGAGCATGTAATGGAATTGTATAATGAAATTAAACGCTAAAAAATTGGAACGACGTTTCGACCGTTCGACGGTCATTTTCAAGTTAGTTCATTTTCAACACCTAACTTGAAAATGACCGTTGAACGGTCGAAACGTCGTTCCAATTTTTTAGCGTTTAATTTCATTATACAATCAACTTCCAAAATCTTGTTGATTCGAATGTAATGGAATGCCTGGACAAAACAGAGGACAATGCAGTCTTCCAGTCTTCTCTCGCCACTCTACACTTGCATTACCAGAGACGACAAAGCTCAGGACCTTCACAAGCTTGGAAGGGACAAGCTCGTCCGATCATTTGTCTCCAAGATCGTCGGCTGAAGGAGGCCACGGTAGTGGTGGTATCCGCTAGCACCCCCTGGATTGAGCTGCGATGGAGTAGAGCGACGTCCTTTCACTTGTCTTTTTATCCTGAGTGAGTTTATATATGTAGGCTAATGTATTGCAACAAAAATACTGGCGCTGTAAACCAGTTTATAGGTGAGACAATCTTTGTCACCTTGGCAACGGCGATGAACCCTTGAATATCAAGGCTCTCCAGTCGTTCTTTCAATATCTCACTTCTGTACTCTGCATTGGCGAAGCCAATAATTATAATCTCCAACTCTTGGATATGGAGAAGACAAAGCAACACGTCTTTCTTCTGACCAAAAACGCAGTCTTAAACGAAATCAAGCACAACAGTGAACGCCTTCAGATGCACAGACACCTTACGATCTGTATCACGCAGGAAATTGGTTAGATGATTTGCGACACTAGACCTCCATCACAAACAGGTTTTCGTTTTTCACCTTGCAATCGTTTCAACTATTACCTAGCTCAAGTACTCGAGGTTCAATCTTTTTCAGGTAGGCTTCTTTAGAGCTTCGTCCTTGTCATTGAACATAGGGAACTTGATGTAAAAATAATGTAAATGTTGTTTATAGTGGTCATGCACTTAGCTTCATATCTCTTCGAGATAGCTAGTTTACAGGCATGCCACTGAAACAGAGGAAACAAATATTTAAATGAACATAACAAGGTTAAAAATCCCAACTGGTAGGAGGCAGACCAGTTGGCTATGTACAAAGCGTGATCGAGGATTTGAATTCGGGACAACCGAGAAAACAAATCCAGCTAGTGGCAGGGGCAGGTCTTGAACCGGGGACCTCCAGATTACAACACAAGCGCCCTAAACCACTCGGCCACGCTTGCCTCCCCTCGCTCTGTTTTTCTACACGATTTCAGGTCAAGCCTTTCACAGAAAATTCACTCTGGAGGAAACAGCCGCAAAGCAGATATGGATTTAAGGGGGGGGGGGGGGGTGGGTGTCTTACAGCAGTATTATCTGGTGTTACGCTACACTTCAATCGATCAGGGTTTTTACAAGGGTTTGGTAACAGCCTCGGTGCTACCTTATTGCTTCCAAATTTGCACCAGCAAGTATCCAGGAACTGATTACAGAGTTCTTTGATGCAACTGGGTAAATATCGAAGTTCCATGAGTCGCCTATATCGATTAAGACAGCTTCTCTGAGTGGCATTTCCGTTTACATTAGTGAGTGGTGTTAAGTCGTGACGCTAAATGCCATTCACATTTAAATCAGGCAAAGAAGAGCAGCTTACTCCCTTATTCCGTAGAACTTCTTGCCCATCCCCATTATAATCGGGGATGTCTGACAGTTGTAACCTTTTTTTTGAAGAAATTTCAAACTCTAGAGGGTTTTTCGTTTGGAAAACATGAATGCAAATAACCTCAAATCGTCCTAAGAAACTGCAAGAATTTTAATTATAGATTATCAGCATTTTTTATGTCTCTCGAGTTTAAACTATTATAATTGTAGTAGGGAGTTAAATCTCTGAAAATAACACCGTCAATTGTTTTTTCGCAAAAAATGCTTTAATACAAATAAAAAACACACTGCGGTGACAAACATGACAAGACAACGTAAGTCGGAAAAAACTTTGATTTAAGAACTTAACGTTTCGTATGTTACAACATACATCTTCAGAAGTGACCGTTGAAAAGATTACAACAAGATTTAAACGTAAAATAAAAGACTGGTACCTAATCTAAAAAATAATGACAATGTTGTTAATTAATAACAAACAGACTAAAAAATGCAGAAGAAAAACAAACAATATGGCTAGTAAAGAAAAAGTTTTCATTTAACGCTGGTTTTAAATCACGAATCAACAATGTCTCCTTTATTTTACAATGGTGATCGTCCTGTTGCAAGAATGTCAAAGTGATCCTATTTGATGTTGTGACCCGTTGATGTGATGTGATCTGCAATGGCTGATGCGTGACAGTTTTTTGAAAGTGCTTTAAAATGTTCAGTTTTCCTTTCGTGTAATCGACGCTTTGTTTTTCTAATATAAAAACCATTGCAGTCCCAGCAACTTGCCTTGTAAACAACTTTGAGAGAGGCTGAGTTTGTCCTTGTATGGGAAAAAAGACTTAATACGGCGAGTGTTTTGGAAAATAATTTTAAGATTGAAACAACCATAGAATTTATAGATACAAGATTTAATTTGCTTTGTACAAGGCAAGTTGTACAAGTTTTTAGCCGGCCCGAAACCGCAGGCGAGGGCTACAATGAGCTCTGAGAAGGGCCAAAAACATATTTATACTCAAGAACAACAACTTCCTCCTTCGACTCTTTGTAATTCCTTTTCATCTAACTGAGAAGACTTACAATTTGCTTCCTCGTTAGGGGTTTCAGCCATTTTGTCGTTATAAAACTCAATGGTAGTTTGCAGTGCCCGATGGCAGCGCTCGAGTCAAATGGCGCTTGAAGTGCTGCCGGCCAGCAAGAACACGGCGCGAAAAGTTGATTGGCTTCAAGTTTTGATTGGCAGGCTTTGTTATTTTCTTGTTTCTGATTGGATCAGGGCAGCGCAAAATAGTATTAAAAATCTTATTTTTCTGCCGATTTTAGGCTGAAAATATTCTTTTTCTTGTTAGAGTGTAGCCTATGACATTTGCTTCTGTGCTGTATGCCATACATATTTATTACAAGACCATTCATCAAACTGTCATTGGCAGGTTTTTATTGTTTTAAATATTGGCTCGTTCTGTCGTTTACATGGTACAGAGAAATGAAGAATTTTATACAGTTTAGTTAAAAATGTATAATTGTATTTACACATTTTCAACACAAAAAATTATATTCTTTTCAAAATCTCGGCCTCGGGTTTATTCTTAAAATATTCTGAAAATTTCACAAATTTCAGCCTTGATATTCTTATAAAATAAATTCTAATAGAAAAATAAGAGTGTATGTTAATTGAAGTTTTCTTTGTCACCAGTAATATTTAATGACCACACTGTCTTGAATTGGTCATCGATCACGATTCTGTAACTGAATTCTGACATGACTTCGGGGGTTATATGCCTCTGCTCCGGGCGAGCAAAACTATAGATTACAGCTTTGTCTTTGTTTTTGAGTTCTTTTCAATCTTGAAACGAACAATTATTTTAGACGCATAACATTGTCACGTTATTTTGGAAAGCAAGTCAGAATTTTTGCCGTTGTGTCAAACTGGAGTGATGTGTCGAAAACTACCCTAATAGTTGTTTCCAAGTAATCGCAGATACTGGGTAACTATTTGATTTTACCTATTCCTTACTCACGCAATCCTTTAATTAATTTTATTCCTGGCGCAGCTTCACTGATGTTAAGCACTTCCTCAATACCCGTGTTTAGCTAAACACTTCAGTGAAATGAAGTTAAGAGGTATATTTCTCTTTATGGTGGCCTTAAGTTCGGTTATAATTCTTGGCATGATTGCTTACATGAAAGAAACCGTTCAAGAAGGTGGTCCAATCTAGTAAAGGGATAGACATTGATTCATCAGCTGAATTTTACGCCTACAACTCGGAACCTCACGATTACCATGATACAGCTCAAAGCAGTTCTGGATTGCCAACAAGGAAGCCATTCATTTATCTCACGGAAACCGAGCAATGCCTTCCTCCAAACTTGGCAACTTCTTCTCAAACTGGCGTTCCCCAGACTTGCAACTGTGATGTGATAGTGCTGAGTTTTCGAGTCAAGTGTCAAGAAAACAAGCGATCACACATCAGTTATTTGTTTGATCCAAATACCCTCTTTGCATCGGGACGAAATGTGCCCTTTTTTTGCTGCAATGGATCGAAGACCGGGTTACCATTATTACATTTTTATAAACGACGACACGATTCTCAAGTACAACAGCTTTACACCCAGTAGTAATAGGTGAGTCAAATGAATAACACCTCAGAAGTAACCGCTTTTATCGCAGCTGGAGTTCGTTTTTTGGCAAGTGTTAATACACGGTAAATTCCCCGACTTTGTTTACCCACGCGGAAAAAACAAAATTTGCATACCATGTTCAGGCAAGCCCTTGACATGTTCAAACAAGCCCTTGACTGTCACGTCACGCCCTCAACGTAATTCGACTGAATTAGACGCTTTTTTGACAGGTGGCGATGTATGAGGGGTTATCCCCGCCATAATTGTTTTTTCATTTTAAGGTAGTGTTCTTCTTTTTATTGTAGCAACTGTCATTTCGCTTTAGTCGTTTCTCTTCCGCGAAAGGCACATTTTGTGAAATTATGCATCAAGTTCCATCAAATATGGTTATGCCGAATTAAGAATGCACCCATGGATGCTCAATTTGAGCAGAATTCAGGAAGCCAAATTCGACAGAATTTGGTCACTCGAATTTTGCGAAATTCAAGAAAAAGGAGCGGTCACTCAGCAAAACGCGAAAGCGCGCGAATGTGTGCACGTGGTGTCGTTCTCTTGTTGTTCGTGTTTTGGAAGTTCTGGCCGTATGATGTCTGTGAACGATAATACAGATAAGGCTGTGAGTCTTCTCAGAGAAGCGGCGAATTTGCTTGCAGGAGGTCGAGAGACAGCTGATGGTAATCAAGACACAACTTCTTCAACTGTAGGAAGATCTTTAACTTCGACAGTGGTGACCAACTCTGTATCTAATCATGATCAAAACCGTTAGTCAGGTCGCTTAGGGCAAATTTTTGGAGAAATCGTGACACGGTTGATAAAAGCACCAAACTTTGCAGAATGATTCTTTAAAGACTATTAAATAATTTTATCCGTGGCTCCACCTGAATTTTTCCTTGCAATTTGCAAAATATGCTTAACATTTTGACCACGCACAACCTCTCAAGCACCGCTACCACGCCATTTTGAATTGATTAAATTAAAGTGGGACAGCAAAAAAATTTCTCTACTCCGTAAGTAATTTGCAGTTTTATGCTTAAATGTTGCAAACATATATGTAACTTGAAGGCATTGTTGAAGTTTTTTGCTAAAATTGTAATTTTTAGATGCAGTATTCTAAAATGTTTATTATGGTAATTATACAGTAGAATCCGGTAACTCGAACTCGGATAACTCGAAAACCCTGCTAAGTCTAAATTTCGTTTCCCTCGATCAAAATTTGGGTCAAATTTACCCCGATAACTCGAATTTCGGTTCTTGCAACTCGCTACGAATTCCCATTGATTAGAGCAACGAACAGATCACGTTAATTTGACAGCCTTTTTCCATTCTTATCATAAGAATTTATGATCGTGAGTTTCTGACGAGATAAGTTTAATATGCACTGTACTGTATACTGAAGCGCTAAAAAATCAGCAAACTATTAATAATTAACTTGGCAACCGCGCTAAGCGGAACTGCTAACTGGAACTGTTTTTCGTTTCCCTTTAGAGGTCGAGTTACCGGGGTTCTACTGTATTTATGCGCTTGTAGTTTGTGGCCGCCGAGGGATGCGGAACATGCTTAAAGAAGCACAAATTTTGGCCAAGGCAGCTGCAATAATAAGAAAATACATTTTCAGCCATGAGGCATATAAATTTAATGGTCGATTGTTTTCATAAAATAGTCAAGAAGCGTCGTTACCATCTTACCTCAAAATCATAATATTCTTAATTTTCAATGGAGACGGTTTGAAACATACATAGATCGAGAAGCAAGCGGATCATTCAGCATTTACACCAGCTGGGAATTTCTACTCCTATGTCAGGGTCACACTAACCGGCGATATCGATCTTTCTCTTCCCGCCTCAAAAAAAAAAAAAGAACGCCTGATCGCACGTTAGGGTCGCACAGCTTCAATTTTGGACAGCAGAAGCCATGTGCCAGCACTTTGACGAAGATGGAGTTGTATCCCCTGCCTGCCTGCGAAAGGTCTGTTCACTGTTGGGCCTTAGACAACCTTCAAAAAGCTCTTTATTGGTACCGGCATCAGTCTCCTCCAGTTTCCAACTGAGAACCAACCGGGTAAACGTATACCGCCAGTTACGATTCCCCTATCTGTACCTAGAAAGCTCTCTGCCATTGTTCCACGCTATGTCTGGTTGTAATGCTACATCCATGCAGTTTTAGGGAAAAGGGCAGACTTGGCAGGCATTTAAAGAAGAAATAGAAACAATTGCCTTTTCAGCCTCTCTCATCCGTTTAAATCCCTTGATGCCGACTGTGAGCACTTCCGTAAATTTGAACGGCTGGTTATCATTGTTTATGACAGAGAGAGTTCGTCCTTGCCCCTTAACTAAACTAGGATTTACTTTTCTGTCTTAAGAACGTTCATGGAGAAGATGCCACCGACGGAAAATGCTTTGCTTTAACTCACTTTAATAAGGCTCAGCAAAATATCCCTACACCAGACTTTATTTTAACCGAACATTGCAAAGATTTCTACACCTTATCGAGTTTCACTCTCCTTATATTTTCATGTTTTTATGTTTATTTTTGGATCAAGGGGGTGGCTAGCCACCCAATCCAAAGCCACTAGATCCACTCCTGTCTAGGATATTACAGTTAATTTTTTCAAGCCTTAAGCCACCGCATTTTTTACTTTTGTCATTAAAAACGACTGCGTGGAACGCTAGGGTTAGGGAACCTTAAAATCGCGTGGTTTTTTCTTCAATTTACCTTATGGGTTATCAATATCAAGTACTCTGATAAATGCCTGTCCAAAGGGAACATTGAAGAACAGCGTTTATGAATTTATGTAAATTAGATAAAAACGTTCTTGTTTAAAGTCAAGAAAAATAAAAAAATTCGGATGGAGCCACGAATAAACTTAAAGCAAGTATCAAAAAATGTCTGCATGCCAAAATTGGGGCCTTTATCACAAAATCTAATCGATCACTTACGAAGGGGCATTGCGGAACAACTTTTATGAATATATGCAAATGAGCTAAAATCGTTCTGGTTTAAATTTCAAGAAAAAATAAAATAATTCAGATGGAGCCACGGATAAACTTAAATAAAGTATAGAAAGGAGTCCGCATGCAAAAATTGGTGCTTTTATCACGCAAGTAACGATTATTACGCTAACCGACCTGACTACGTGTGGTGCAGAATTTCAGGTCACTTTTTGCTGGATACCGATCAACTAACCCTGGTACGTCAACTTACCCCAAAAGGTCAGAGACGAAGTCACTTCCTCCAGCGAAAAGAAGCCGACCATCTGGGGGTGGATACTATCGGGTTCGAGAAACGTGGACGCGGGAATTCCTATGCATGGCGAACAAAGATGTCGAAGCAGTACCGACTAAAGCAGACAAGTTAACCCTGCTTGCAGCAGGTTTGGGCCGCAAGAAACTAACTTTTGGAAACAAAGACGACGCGCCAACGTTCAAACGAAAAATGGAAGATGCATACCCGAAACTCAAACAGGGTGGTGGGTTTGATCTACTAAGAAGTGGTGTACGGCCTGGCGAGTTACTGCTTGTTAAGGTCGCGCAGGACCCTTGCTCATTAATAAATTCATTAGCCAAATTTCTTGACGAAGTGCTATCTTGTAAAGCTTTTATTCGCTACATTTTGAACATCGATTCCTCTAAAATTTATCAAGGATATAAGGGGATGATGGAATTACATTGTGATTGTCCTTTTACCGAGAGATGACCGTTGTCTGTGATGTTACAAGCCCTTAAAAGTTTTAGTGCAGATAATGCGATTTTGTGTCCAAGTTTTCAGCTAGAACAGCGCACCAAATTAAATGATTATATAACCTAGTGTTAAATCATAACCTCTTTTGTGCTATGGCTAGAACGAAATTTTCGATTTTAAAAACTGCTACAAGTTAATGGCTTCTAAGAGAGCAAAAATGTGAAATCTAAACTTTGAAACGTGCTATCTTCATTTTGAGAAGGAAATTTAAAAATTCGCTCTAGTCATAGCACAACAGAGTACACCAAGTTTTTGTTTCTCGCGAATCAACTCTTGAAATTCTATATCGGCGGAGAAAACTTGGACACAAAATTGCAGGTTTTGAGGCTTCCGAAGATCATCCGAGTGAATGTTTACAACAACGTGTGATATATTCAAAGCTGTGAATCTAATTATGATAATTCCTTATGTTCCAGCGCACGTGGCACAAAGCTGAGAACAATTACTAGTAATTACTTGTACAAAAGTGTTTAAAAACAAACATTCTCATGAATATTTCGTTTGTTGTCGGCTTCAGTCGTCCGGCAGTTCGTGCATACTCTTTAAATAAATACATACTAATGATTGCAAGGGTCCTGCGCGACCTTAAGCCTCCTCCTTCAGGGTACACTGTTCCATTTCTCAGGGATGGCGCTGGCTTGGGTCAGGCTATTATTTATGTAAGACCGATTCAACAAAATCTTGACATCTCTGAGGTGAAACAAGAAGTGGTGAGTTTAATATGCATTCAACTACAAATAACAAAGCAGTAGCTATCTTTTTCCAAAGGGATTTTCAACTCTTACGGGTGTGATGTGGAAATTTAGTTGGATTTTCCCCTAACAGTCTATCGTCTTTTATGGTTGACTGGAGTTATAATAAACAAGTAAAAATTGGCTGTGTTAATATTTTTCCTCATGAATTTCAATCCCAGTCAGATTTATTATTTTAAAAAATGATTTAATGATGATGATGATGACGATTATTATTATAATTATTTATTAGCTATTAGAATATAATTTGAGAAAATGATATAAGCTTCCCCTTTCCAATGAGCACCCCCTCCACCACCTATCCTAAATTTTGAGTTAGTGGCTTAGGCAATAATATTATAACAGTAGCTTGATTTAATGAATGTATAATACACTAAATTGTTTCCTTTTGAACAGTAAATTTCTCTTACTTTTTAGGGAGAAGAAAGTAACACACTAGCACTTGTTTCATGTTTGGGTTGTGGAAAATCAGTCCCAATGTCATCACTCAGAGAGAATCATGAAAAATGTTCAGAAGAAAGGTTTGTGGCAAACAAGCATGAACATCACAAAATAATATATATACATGTACTTCTTACAATCTAACCTAAAGTTTACTATATCCATTGTTGCTGAAATTCCAATCCATTAAGCATTGATACATGTAAAAGTGATTTGCATCTTAAGAAGGTCAAACAAATCTTGTTCTAACTTTGATCTGCAGGTCACAAGTTTCTGTTAGCAGGATTTCCATAGTTGTTGACAGCGATGAATACCCAGATGTACCATTGCCTACCAAAAGGCTGGTAAGTTTTTAAACATCATGTTTTTGTAGCAAGGGCCAATGCTTACTGAAAAACATCAAAACTTCATTTGCTATATGGGGTGAATAAAGTGTGTTGTTGTTGCTAATACAGTCTTCAGTTTATGAAAGTACAATGTACTGTATCTTACTTTTGGTCTTGAATGTAATAGATCCAATCGTGCAACATTGTTTCAACACTCTTTTGGAAGGGCATGATTCAAACAAAAGCCCATGTGAAAGAAATTGGCCACTGATTTGTATTTTCTTGGGTGTCAAATGTGGCATTGATTTCCCTACAGCCCACACAAGAAGATGAAGATAAACTGTGCGAGGTTTTTCCATCCAAGAAGGAAACTGTGAGGGCAGCCTTGGTGGCTGTAGATGGAGACCTTGAAAGAGCTGCTGCCATGCTTGCAGAAGGTAAGTTTTTGTATGTAAATATTTGAATTAAGGGTTAAAAATATATTCACATATACAGCAACATATTTATTCCTAAGATGATAACACTGGTTTTTTTGTGTTATTATTTGACTTGAAGAGTCTGGAAATTGTGTTGATGATGACAAGGATGACCTCTTAAACAAGCCTGTTTTAAATGAAGTACCGGTAGTCAGTGATGAGTGTAAGTAGTTATTTGTTTTTCAAGTTATTTACTGAGATACAGTAAAATCCCATGTGTTAGGACCTAGGAGTTTTTATAAAAACCGGTTGAGGCAAGCCTGATTAAGCAGCTTCTCCTGTGGGTTAGAGTTAAAGTATGATAAACATTTAAACCGAGGAGTATGACTTTGAGATTGCAGAGCTAGAGATAACACTACACATACACATGTCCATTTCTGTAATCAGTTTTGTTAGGGTTACCGGTATATAAATACAGTTGTGAATAAATACTGTATAATAGCCCAAATTCAATATATTAAAATTCAGCCTAAAACAATAGACCTCAGGGCGAGGCTCCAGGGAATAAACTTTAGAGCTTGTGAGGTTTATTCCCCGGAGCCTCGTAGTGATGTCTATTGTTTAGGCTGAATGTTAAAATATCAAAATTGGGGTCTTATAGAACAAACCCAAGTTAATTTATTTTTCTGGTTATCAACAACAATAATTTCCTTCATAGAAATTTAGATCCTAATATTACTAAGAACCTACTTAGCCTTAACTGCCAAAAAGTGGGGCCCTTTTATGGAACAATTTGCCCTAAGCAAATGAAGGATATTGGCTCCATTGGGCACTTTAAATGAGAAATCATAAATCGAATCTCTGACATATCGGATTCCCACACAGCAATCATGTAAAACAGTGTTATGCTTTTTTTTTAAATTTTTTATAGCTTACTGATGATTCTTTTTTACCACGTGATTAAATAAAGATTGACTTGACTTGACTACCCCAAAATTCAAGAACCTTTTTTGCCGGACTTCAAAAAGTGTGGGTTCTTACACATGTAGGTGTTTACAGTAGTTGGATGAAATAAAAAATATTTTTGTAATCTTTATGAACAGTTGAGACACCTGAGACCATTCAACCTCTTTCTGCAACTGAGGCATTGAGAAAATACAGAAGCCAGAGTGAGAGAGGGACCCAGTTCATTGACTTCAATAGAATGCAGATGTCTTCCCTAAGGCAGTTGATGCGCATATACAAGCAACCAGACTTAAATCTAAAGAAACATCTGGATGTGTCATTTAGTGGGGAGTGTGGAGCTGACATGCATATGGGTGGCCCTTCTAAAGAGTTCTTCCATGTTAGTTTGGCATCACTGAAAAAAGTTGATCCAGTGTATAATTTCCAACTATTTACTGGCGAAAAAGGGCACTTGGTGCCTGTGTATGGAGCTGATTTATTGTCTAGTGGTTGCTTTCAGATGGCTGGAAAGCTTCTTGCTCACAGTATTCTTCATGGTGGTGATGCCCTGGTTGGCTTGGCTCCTCCAATTAAAGAATACATGGTTTCTGGTTCTGTTGAAGAGGCTGGAAAGCTTGTGACAACATCAGATTTGCCTGATGTTGAACTACGAACACTATTAGAAGAAAAGGTAAAAAATAAACAGTATCACTACACTGTATACTCTTTCTTGTGCCTTCTTTAAACTGAATAAGGTAGCTTCGTTTGCTTTTATAGGGCTTTTAAGAAAAACAAGCTAAACAAGCCTGCAAAGTAGAAAATATTGTTGCACAATTGGTGGGTTTGCAAGGGGGTGGAAAATGTTTTCAGACAAACTAAGTGATGTTGCACCTCAAATTATTTAGGAAGTGCAGCCAGTGCAAATGAGTGTGGACAACACTAGTTCTCTAGCATGTAAACTGATAAAGAAAAAATGTTTCGCCAAATTCTGAAACATTTTGTTCCTTGGAAGCTAAAATTTTGTTTACAAGAGATGTTTGCTGTTGGGAAAACGTTTTCAAAAAAATGTTTCCTTTTTACAATGGCCTCCAATCTCTCTTCCCCACTAATTGTACAATTATATCACTGTTTTGTGCCTTTTTTTATCTCTGTTAGGTAATAGGGAAAGAATTTGATTTGACTGATGGAGAGAAGGACAAGCTTGAGGAGTTAATGGTTAGGCATGGACTTACAATGTGGGTCCCCTTGACCTCGTTGAACATAGGCGCTGCAGTTCAAGACTTGATGATTGCTGAAGTTCTTTCCACTAGAATTCAACCCCTGCAATCATTATTTAAAGGAATGAACCGCTTGGGGCTGGGAGATCTTTTGAGAGAGAACCCTGATCTGGTAAAGAAGGTTTTCCCTTCAGCTAAGGATGTACTGATAGATGTGGACCTTATGACCAAGAAGATAAAGTTAGATGTGTTGGAGAAGGTGGATTCTGAAGAGAAGCAACAAGCTTGGCAATGGTTCTTGCAGTTTGTTAAAGAGTCTGATTCACTAGAAGGTAACATTCAACTTTGCATTAGAACTTTTGAGTAGATGGGTCATGTTGAATAATTGTGGTTGTAAAAGAAAAAAAGAAAAAATATATAAAGTTTTGATTGCAAAAAAAGGTGTAAAATTGTTCTGTTTTCCCATTGACAGGAAGGTTTCAATGGTTTACAATTAGGGCATTTTATTTCCATTCATAGATCCAGATTCAAAGGAACCATTGGTTAACCAGCTGATGACATTTTTAAGTGGACGTCCAACATTAAATGATGTTGATGAGATTGAAGTAAAGTTCTTGGAAGATCCAAAAAAACTGCTTCTTGAGGCAGGTGCCTGTTTCAACACGATTTCACTCCCACTTGCACACCAGACATACAAAGATTTCAAGAAATACTGCCTAACTTCCCTCTTTTTTGGAGGAAAAGGTTATGGACGATTTTAAAACAAGACGCTTAAAGCTTACAGCTTAAAACCGGGCGGTTAATGTTTAACTTCTTGATTAGGCAAGTACAGCAAAAACTTTTAAAATACCATTTAATTGAGTAACACGCAAGTATGTGGATTGTTTGTCTATGCTTGGACAAATTCCTGCTTGGGCTTTCAAATTTTTATTTTTTTTCTGAATACTGAATAACCTAGGTATTCAAAACGTTGAATAAATGAACTCAAACCAGTTAAATGGCAGTACAAATGATATCCGACCAAAACAAACAAACAATTAGAAAGATTTCGTTAAAAACTAAGAAGCGTTTTGAAACATTTTTAAAAATGTACCACACCAAAAAAATGGGAATAAGAACAAGATAAGAAAGCATTTTAGCTTTTAAACATGCAAGCTCTTTACGTCAATTTTGGGAAGCAGTCACGCAAACGCGAGTTCTTGATTGCGTGATTCATTGCAGGTCATTTCTCCATCGCCGTTCGGTTCCGACTGAAACTCAAAACCCTTGAATGAAAAACTAAAAATATATATTTTATATTTCTCGTTAAAAAGAGCGGAGTAACCAAAAAAATTACAGTATTAGCTCCTACTCGAATAAAATGAGTCACATAAATAATAAAAAACGAATAAAACGAGTCAAATATCAAGAATAACAGAAAAACTTCTAAACAAAATTACAGAAGAAAATAAAAAGACTAAAAAAGGGCATGCATTAGATCACACGTATTAGATAACAGATGCTGTTTAAAATCCCAACTAAATGTGAAAAAAAAAAAAACAGAATGAGGCGAAGAAACATTTGAATTGCATAAAAAAATTTGAATCCTTAAAAGCCGTGAAAATAGCATGCCGTGATAAAATTTAATTAATTGTCCGCGCCAAAGGGCAAGTTTTCATTTTTGCCGTCTATTATTTCACACGATGGCTTTACCGATTTAAATTCCATTCTAGTTTGAGAAATTATTATATTATTACTTTGCATTTCCATTTTGTTTTCTGAGTTCTTGAAAAGTGTGCAAGTAAAGTTTTTACATCAAGAACAAAATAAGGTTCTTTTGTTGTGTAAACATTCAATTCGTCTGTGACACACGACTTTGTCGGCCCAACTGTACACAGATGGAAATGGACAAAATGGACAAAATTCTTGCTAAATGAAAAACATCTTCAAAGTAGAGTCTGGCCCAAAAATGCTTTGGCTACCAGCCGTTTTTAAATGCAGGAGCTTGCTACAGAAACATTGCGTGACTGATGTAAAAAAGCTTCGACCTGTCGAAGCAATCACCGGTTTCGGACTCCAGTACTCGCTTGAGTCGAACGCTTGAATAAAAACACAAAAATATATCTTTCACGTTTAACAGAAATCGGGGTGTTAGATAAAATTTTAATTGCTCCTGAATAAATATCAAAAGTGCGGGATTTGAATCCTGGCCAAGAAGGCGGCCGAGTGAACTACAACGACAAATAACGCAAATATGTGTATTAAAAACATCACACGGTGCCTCAATCTATAAATAGACTGTCCACAGCCCTCTATTTTTTGTTTCGTTTCCTCAGAAACGATACGGTATTATTTTGGCTTCGATGTGAACTATTTACACAGTGGGAGCTACTATCCAATCAGAAGAACGCTCGTGACCACAAAGTAAATACGTTTGACCGAAGGCAATTAATTTCGTAAAAACATGTTCTTCAAATATCGGAAAGATATTCCTCAGCATGATCAAAAAATATTGAGATTCGTTGCAAACAGAAATATCTGACGACTGCAATGGTTTTAAGTTTGATTAAAGCGATGTGTTGTAAGAAAACTAGAGAAAGCTCTCGTAGCGTTTAATTGTTAAGTAAACATTCTAGCGATTTTCTGAAACGGAAGTAAATTTCCACCAATCAGTGTTTGCAAGCGCAAACAAAAACGGGATGACTTGTCGTGTTTGCTCGCACGGGGGGCTGCTATCCAATCACAAGAACGGTCGTAACCACAAAGTAAATACGTATGACCGATGGCAATTAATTTCGTAAAAACATGTTCTTCAAATATCGGAAATATATTCCTCAGCATGACCAAAAATATTGAGATTCGTTGCAAACAGAAATATCTAACGACTGCAATTGTTTTAAGTTTGATTAAAGCGATCTGTATTGCAAGAAAACTAGAGAAAGCTCTCGTAGCGTTTATTATATTATTCTGAAACGGAAGTAAATTTCCACCAACCAGTGTTTGCAAGCGCAAAGAAAAACGGGATGACTTGGCGTATCTCGTGTTTGCTCGCACGGGAGAGCTTAAGTGTGCTACAAAGAGAAGTGCATATTTGCAGGTGAGTTACAAAGTTAATTTCACTTCATGTAACAGAGGAATGTATGCATGTGGGAGATTGCCCTCTTCTATTTGTACAGGAAAATTCACGGCATCTTCGACGTCACAAACAGCGCGAATACACGCAAAATTGCGTGGGTTCTCGCGTGGATGAACCCGGAATTGCGTGATCAGTGTCACGTGCGTCGCAAAAACATTCGAGTCTGCACGGAAAGTTGAGAACGAAAAAAAAGACAGTCAAGTTCTGTTCAAAGTTTAAATTTTGTATGGACAGTATCGTATAGCAAGGTGTACAACTGCCGTGTCGAACTAAATTCGTCTCCTTAGTTGATGTAACGCTCAACATTAACTACCGTTGCAACTGCTGGAGCAGATTTCTGAGATTAAATTCATGATATAAACATTATTTGGATTATTCAAAGCCATCGTGGTCTGATCGAAACTCCACAGTATCGCCAAAAATGCAAATCGTTATTATCAGTGTTACCAATGCAAGGCTGTTACACTGACAACAGAAGCAACTTGGCTGTGTCTTGTTCTGTGGAGATAATTTTATATTTGCCGGGAGAGCGTGCAGCGCGGATCTAGCAAAATACAATCCTGGTATGACTATATATAAAACAATAACATAAAACTTTCTTTAAACTTGAATTTTGCTTAATTTAAAAATCTGTGTGTGGTAGCTTTTTACATTAATTTGCCCTGGTTGTTTACGTGTCTTTGTAAAGTGACAACAGGCATTTGATTTTGAAGAAAGGGCTTCGAAACAGTGTGCTTCTCTCTGTTCTTGTCGACCAGGCGGTTTTTGTTTGTCTTGAATTTGGCATTTATTTGATTTGAGCATGTGATCAACTCAGAAAAGTATATACCTCAAGCTTTTTGTCAAAAGGTAATAATTTCATCTACGATTAAGTGTTGTTTTGCATTTTATCAGAGATCAGTAGTCACAAAACGCTTTATTTATGGAACTGATTTATTTTAGGATTGTTTGTTTCAAAAAATAAACCATTTAAATTAATTGCATTACTCTGATCTTGCATTTTACTCTTGTGGTTTGATGTTTCCCCACATTGATAGGAATATATTTAAATATTTTTCCATTCATGTAACATTCAAAGTTATGCTATCAGGTGCCATTTTTAAGCAAAAAAGTGTTCTGTAGAAATCAAAAAATCATTTTAATTTTCACTGGATGAGTAAAAACGATAAAGGCAAGCTCCCTTCACTTAACTTAATTTGGAGAGAAAGATACGCGCTATTTCTATAAAGAGAAATATTTATGTGTTACTTGAGCTCTGCCAAACTGTAGCAGGACGTAGTTTATGTCTCCTTTACATAAAATGGACAGTAGGTGTTAAATGGGAATTTAAGTTACTACTGAATATGAAGTTCTTTTTATTCTTCACTCGTGCATAAATTCAACATACACTAGGATCTTCTCCAAATTAAACCCATCTCTCCTTAAACATTACGCTATTCTCACCCTTCCGCAATCTGGAAACGAAACACTATTTCTTTTTGAAATAGCTGCTTGTTCGTGTTTTTTCGATCGATGAGCGCGCGGTGAGAACGGCGAGAGAACTGGATGCCAGCGCAAAACGGAAGAAGCAAGGGGGTGGGGGCGGGAAGCGAAAAACATTGAAAATTCGAGAGGCTGTGGACAGTCTAATCCATAAATAGATGCCGTGCCCATTTCAAAAGCCTAAAAAGGCAACTAATGCAAACGTGAAAAAATGAAAGAAACATGAAAAAATGTTTTAGATGAATTTTTATTCAAGATGGGGTCAAGAAACATTTTAAAAGGCAAAAAGATTTAGAAAATTTCAAAACCGTGAAATTTTGCATGCCGTGGTAGAATTTAATGACATATGTATTAAATTACCCGCGCCAAGATTTCATTTTCATTTTGCTGACCATTTTTTTACTTGCTGGCTTTACGGATCCTTTCAAAAATACCATCATAGTTCTTAGAAATGCTATACATTACCATTTTGTTTACTGAAGTCTTGGGAAGTGTGTAAGTAAAGCTTTGACATCAAGAACCAAAATAAGATTATTTTGCTGTGCAAACATTCAATCGTCTCTGATACGCGACTTTGCCAGCTCAACTGCGCACGGATGAAAATGGACATAATTTTTCCTATTTAATGGAAAGCATCTTCAAAGCATTCCGGCTCAAAAATGCTCTGGCTACCAGCCGTTTTTTTAAAAGCAGTTATGCGTAAAGCTTGCTGCAAAAACATTGCGTGACTGAAAAACATTGCGTGGAGCTGTCAAAACAATAACCGGTTTCGCAATCCAAACGCTTGAATAACACAAAAATATATATTTCACGCTTAACAGAAATCAGGGTTTTAGATAAAATTTAAAGAGTGATTTAATAGCCGGGTTTAATAGCTCCTGCCGAATAAATATCAAAAGTGCGTGATTTGAATCCTGGCCAAGGAAGCGCCCGAGCGGGTCTGGAACGATTTACCGACACGACAACGACAAAATCCCGGGCGATTTATGAACCGGGCCGGCCCAGTCCCCGGCCGCCCGGTTAATAAGAATAGGTTACATCAAAATCCCTCAAGTTAAACTACCGTTGTGTTTTAATGTTACCAAGATATCCTTGGTGACGGTGACAGTAATATACATGTAGGTTTTCAATGTTAATACTAAGTCTATTTTAGTTTTCAATGTTGATACCATGCCTATTTCAGTTTAGGTAAATTCTACAACCTAAAATCTATTTCCTGTTGTTGTTTTTTGTTGATTTGTTGGTGAATACTTAAGACAAGAAGTATCAAGAATGTTTCTGTTATCAATTCATTTGAAGATTGTTATATATGGGTACCACAAACTAAGGTTTCCTCAACTGCTTGTGCAAGTTTTTGTTGTTGTTCAGTGAAATATTGTTAATAATTAACTTTCTTTTATCAGTGATGTTAATAAAATAGCTTTATTCTTATGTCAATGGCCCTTTTTGTTTACATCCTGCTACAGACATTTACTATGAAATCCACAACTGCTAAGTATATATCAACTCCGTGACAATCTGAATCACGCAGTGGGTCAATAGTCACTTGAAGCTGTTGTTGGAAGTTCTGTGTTAGCGGAATCCCAGTCGGTGGAACTTCAACAGGTTCATCACTGTCCTCTAATGGCACAGGCCCATCGTCATCAATACCATATTCTTCATCTACAGTCTTAAATAAATACAAGGGGAAAACAACTTATTGTGCTTTGGCTGAAAAAACAAAAACCACATACCTTATTATAGGAATATAAAGAGGCATTTTAACAACGCGAACAAAATTTACGCGTAATAAAATTAACGCGAATTTAGGAAAAGTTCTGGTCAAATGCTTATTGTGAAAAAGTTAACATACATAAAATTAACGCGAATTTTTGAAATTCGCGTTAATAACATGTATCGTTGATTTCCTATAATAAGGTACCGGTAAACCACGGTCCCATTATAACTATAATGTACCATGCAAAATACAGGTCTTTTTTGAATCCATTATTTTATAGGTTACCGTAAATTTTTGATTAAGAGCCCACCTTGGATAAGCACCCACCCTGTAGGTACGAAAAGTCAATAAGCGCCCAGCCTCAAATAAGCCCCCACCCCTTCAATGAGGGCACCAGAGGAATTTTGAATATTGTTTAAGAGACTTTGCTGAAGACCAAGTTTTTTTAGTTTTTTTACTGAAACTTTCAGTGAGCATTTAAAATTCAGCTTTGGTTCACCTTCACGTTTAGTTATTTTACATTGTTTTCTTGCAAAATACTACAACATACTACTTGCTAAAAATGGTGAAATTTAATAAGCGCCCAGCCTTGAATAAGCGCCCACCCTTAAGGTCCAAAAATTTAATAGGTGCCCAGGGCACTTAATCGAATAAATAGGGTATTTCAATAAAATTAGGCTTTCAAAACCAGTCAGAATAATTATTGAACATCTGGTGACAAACAACTGTGCTCATGATTAAGCCTTCAGTCCCTGTAGTTATTGAGGTTTGTCAAGAAATGGGCCTCGGAGTCATAGCCTTACCTGAAGATCTCGGAATTCTTGTGCTACTGTGTGCTGAGAATTTGCCATTCGCAGCAAACCACTAACCCAAAGCTGCTCTGGAGAAGAGTTTCCCTCTGTACTTATGGGAGCTCTGGTATGGGCTTCTTGGAAGGCTTTTAGATTTCTGTTTATCCTTGGCAGAAAGACATAATGTAATGCAAGCACATGGATCTCATTGCAAGGATCAAGAATACCACATCTCTCCATGTGATGAAAAAGGTGGTAAAATAAGAATGTGCAACCCATAAACAAATCCCTCCACAATCTTTCAATTCGCTGGTTGTGGACACTTCGTCCTGCTATATGGCTTCCCCTGTCAGGTCCACGCAGTGGATGGTTTAACATGTACCAAGCAACTTCTACGTTTTCACCACCCTTGTCAGATCGCACACGAGAGGGAAGACCAAAGGTTTCCACAGCTGACTGGAAAAGTGACATAACAGTGCAGGCCTTGTTGTTTGTTGAACAATGTAGGAACATTATCATGCGCGAAAATCCATCAATCCCAGCATGGATTACAAACCTCCACCTATTCAAAGAAAAGAAAGAAATATTAAACATACAATTTTTCACATAAATAGATACCACTCTTGTCAATAACTCATACACAGATATTCTTCTCTAGTTATAAGAAAAATATTTCCCTCAGCACCAGCATTCTTGGGAGTGGTATGCAAGGGGGGAAAACTTGATCTTTATAGTCCATGCTTGCTTATACCTTTGTCTAAATCTATAATGCATGAACAATCTGTGCTCACTAACATAACCCATAGTTAGTAGAGGTGACTGGTTAGGAAAACCGGCACACTTCAAAGGGCAAAACAATAGCGCGGCCGCCGATGTTGAACCGACCCATCACGTGACTCCGACCGTGCACAGTTTCATTCAAGATGGCGGACAGTGCAGCCGATTTGTTTGTTTTGGGAGAAGACTTAGAGGCAATTATAGGAATTGTAAAGGAGATGAAGATATAGAAGAGCAAACTTCGGTCGCAGTTGGTAATGTAAGTATAAAGATTGTAATTTTGAGCCGTACTTTTGCACTGCCAAGCTTAAATTTGTTTCACTTTGGCTGCACGATCGCGACTCGTATAACCTGTGTCAACAAACGGAATCCAAGCAACTCTTGCCTAAAATCTAAGCCTATTTATTGCCTTTTCGTCGACACAAATTTTCTCTGGGATCCCTATGAATCAAGAAATGCTTAAATGAAAGCTTGGTGTCGAAGTTCAAGCGGTCTGGGTCATAGAAACATGTTTATATTTGGTTCGAGTGTTAAAATTTGTAGCAGATAATTTCTTTACGATACTCCAGTGAGTCGCGGAAAGCTTTCCAGAAAATCCAGCTGCTAAATTTTATGTTCTTCGAAAAGTTATTAATGTAATCGTTTTTGGTGATATTTTTGTAGGTTGAGCACCACGAAATTGTTTGCAATGACTGTGGAAAAAAGTATAAAACAAGAGGAAGTTACGAGAGACACAAGGCTGCAAAACACAACAGCGAACAGCAGCAACATTTAAGCCCGAACCTTCTTGCAATGTGTTAGAAAGTAAAATGTTTGCTGCATATTTAAGGAATGAGTTGAGCAGATATTAGTACCAACAGCTTGAAGAAGGGGGCAATTAGTTCTCACAAGGCAATTATTGATAGTGACATCATTGCCAACTATAACTCAATTATATCAAGTGCAGAACTTGAACCAGACTGCCATGTTTGCAAGAATGTCTTGCATGGAATTGTGAGCTTGTATGTATTTGTGCGTTCGTCCGCTTTTGTCAAGGATATAGTTCATCGCTATAAGATCAAGGCAAAGCATACTAAAGCGAAGGCGCTTCGCAAGGAAATCAGTAGAAGTTGTAACGAGAACGAACAACAAAGAGGTGACTGAGACTGTTGTTAATGCATATTGTTTTGTTTTTATTCGATGAGTACCCCTATTCACAGTACATGTACATGTTACCTGTGAGAAAAATTTTAATTTTCATGCTTATATCAGAACTATGAACTCTTAAAGGTCAAATTATACTCCTTGTCATTTACTCTAAATAATTGTTATCAAACTTTTATTCCATTTTTATGTTATAAAAATAAAAAAACTCAATTTGAAAATTGAAATGCCAGCTATCACTTTTTACTCGTAACCCTGGAGTGGCTCTGCAAGAGGGATGCTTTACATTTTTACCTGATCACTAAACAATAAAGACCCATGATCATTTTTTTTTTTTCAGTAATAGCAGGAAAAAATGTATTTGTACTTTTAATAAACCGTCCCATTAGTAAGTCTCATTGCCTGATAGGTGAAACAGATGCATTGATTGTACAAGGAGAAACTTGAATTTGAACAATCTTGGGACTTTGAAGAGTCAAAATAAACAATTTTTTTCCTATTGCAAAAAGCACTACAAAATTTCTTCCGCAACCATGACATGAGTAACCGGTAACTCTGTTCCTATATTACATAATGTACACTAGATGCCATGTGGTTGATGGCCTACTTCAAAAGGCCAAAGAGGCAGTTAAGTTTTTTCCTTATCCCAACATTAAAGCCCCATGATCAACATAAAAATTCTCCTTAGTGTTATCTATGCATTTCTTTTAATAATTTAGGAGAATTAATTTCAACTTTCAATACACATACCAAATATCATTGTCATTTCAAGGAGAAATTTGATTTTGATCAATCTTAGGACTTTAAGGGTTGTATGAAATTTAAACTAAAAGCAAAAACCTTTTCTTGTATAAAAAAGCAAAATGAAATTTCTTTCTTCAACTGTGAGCTATAATACATAATGTACAGTTCATGCTTTGTGGTAAAAGGCCTACTATGAATAGCCAAATAAAATAACTGCTACAGTATATGAAAGTAATGGCACTAACACAGTTGTGACTTAATTTGCTTTCTGCTTTTTTCGGCATGGTAACTTCAGATCAGTGACCTGTTCCCAAGCTCGTGTTTTGTCCTTTCGACCTCTAGTGTTGCCACTCTGACAGGACACTGTCCTCTGAATTCTAATGGTGTTACTGTTGTAGCCAAATGTTCTTATATCGGGATTGTCGCTGCGCCTACCCAGTTTGCGCTGGCTTCCAAAATACTCTTCCACTGGATCCTGGCAGAACCGCTCAGTTAGGACAAATTCCATTCCTTCATTCAGCAGAAATTTTGTTACCTCCACAACAGAGTGGACAGTAATCTCAAAACCTTCGTGCGTCTGCCACGAGAGAAACATTCGGTTCCTGGCATTCTGTGTGAAGTTACCAGGTCTGTTGTCGACACTCTCCTTCCAAGTCTTCAGGTAGTCCAAGAATTTCATTAACCATGCAAATCTAGAAAATAAAAGCAAAACCATAAATCATCTTAAACATGGAATCATGCAAGACTAAAATATAAAAATGTCTGCACTGGTTTTGGATTACTACACTTAGTGATTGGTTAAAAACTCTTGCATCACTTTCTCAGCCAATCAGAAGTAAAATCAAAACCAATCAATTTGCTTTGAGTTTACTGGATTGTCTGAGTTGTTTGTCATTGGCTAAAGTGACTACTTTGGTTTTGGTTTTATGACACTCAATTGAAAACTGCTCAATGTACCAATAGTAATCATGTTTTTTTTTTTAGCATACTACATTTTCTTCTGATAACAACAGAATCAACCCCTCTAAACATAAGTCCTTACTGGAACAAAGCACAGAGTAAAAAAATTAAATGACTTTACACCCAAGGCTAACAATGTTATTTTCACAAAAAAATGTTAAGTTGTAAAGTCCAAACGCACCTTTCATCATCAACAGAGGTGTAAGGAGCTACGAAAGGCTTGCACTTTCTTTGATGTTCAGTTGTGCTTCTCACGTTGAGACAGTCTAAGAAGCCATCCACCATTTCACAAAGCTTGGCAGTAGCTGCTGCCTCTGGAGGTCCAAATGACTTCAGAACTGCAGCGACTGAGGCACTCAGGACTTGTGCAGCAAGATTCACCCGCATGACAGAATACGCGGTCAGGTGTACATGATCATATGTCAGCCTACGCAACAGCTTCAAGCCATTATCCATATCCTGATAAAACATCTGTGTGATGTGCTGCCACAGTACATACTGACCATCATTCCACATATACCGAGTGCATTTCCCAGAACCTGAGTGCATGAGACAGTTCCGTGTTGTTTTGACTAGGTGCGGGGCATCAGAGAGGAAGTAGACAAAGCCATGAGGTGCAAAAATGTTAACTGCACGATAACACACATCAGTGCCTGCATCTCCATCAAGGGGTTTGTGAAGGCGGTAAAACCTCCTATTTGGTGAAGCACCATCAGATGTGACAGCAATGACCCACAGATTGCAACTAGCTACTAACTATGCATAACTGGAACAGATACCAAAATCACATATTGTTTTAGTGTCCCCATTTAGTGCTAAAATACTGCGCTTCAATTTTTATGACAATTTAATAAAGATTCATTTATTCTTTTGGGAGTGGGTCACTTCTGTCAACATTACATGAAAATTATGCAAGACAATGTTCAATGTTCAAGGAGACATTTTCTTCTTGGACACAGGAGGACTCTTCACATGAAAAATAATCTATGTCATTCACTCTACAAGATATTGGCCTGTTTTAATGAAAGAAGAATGATTGATGATGATTAATTGACAAATTAATATAATTTCTATTCTGACTCGGATGATCCTACGCACTGTCCAACGGCAGCATAATTAATTAATTTATTTATTTATTAGAGTTTGTTTACATAGAAGGAGAATGAATTTCATTCTCCTTCTATGTAAACAAACTCTAATTGCCCATGTACCTCACCTAATGAGCTTATGGTTACCATCGATATGCCAAAGGGCTAGGGGTCCAGCAACCTGGTAACTACGCCGTCTAATGACATGAATTCCAAGAGCTCGCAACAAAGTTCCTTCGGGATTTGTTCTCCTCATTGCTGCTCGAATGCGACTTTGTTGGACAATAATCCCTCTTGCTCTTAAAAACCCTGTCATCCGCTTGTAGCCCGTCTGAGGGAAATCAGTAAGGATACTGTTGATAATTGCATCCAATTCTTGGTCACTTAAACTGCTGTAAGAAGTACTGATATTCAAGTTAAATTCACGTAAACGTCTCTCAACTGTTCGTTGACTAACACCCAGAAGCGAAGCTATTTGTGGAATGTTAAATCGACGTTCTACGAGAAATTGTAGCTGTTCTTGAGGAACGTCTAACTTTGGCCGTCCACGCTGCCCAGTAAAAATACTACCTGCCTGAAATGCATCTGTACTATCGTTAGCGTTGGTAACCGCTTCCCTCGCTTCACGAACGAGGTGGATTATACGTGCGTTTGCTCTGGTACCTTCAGTGTCCAAGTATCTCGCGAGCACATTTAACACCCAATCTAACCTGAACACTGTATAATCAAACGTATCGGAATCGTGGTTGCCACCCTCTAAAAATCTCACTACATCAATAAGATGAGTACGAAGGCATTCGCGCACTTCACCACAATCTACAGTTGTGGCGGCCATGTTTTTTGCTGAGTGACCGCTCCTTTTTCTTTTTTAAGCAAAACCGCTGACAAGTATGTTTGAGGGCTCAGTGAGTTGAATTTCGCAAAATTCGAGTGACCAAATTCTGTCGAATTTGGCTTCCTGAATTCTGCTCAAATTGAGCATCCATGGGTGCATTCTTAATTCGGCATAACCATATTTGATGGAACTTGATGCATAATTTCACAAAATTTGCCTTTCGCGGAAGAGAAACGACTAAAGCGAAATGACAGTTGCTACAATAAAAAGAAGAACACTACCTTAAAATGAAAAAACAATTATGGCGGGGATAACCCCTCATAGCGATGAGCCATGAAATTACAGCGTCTAAATATATCATTCGGGTAAACCCCCGACACCCACGCACAAATTTGCATGCCGCTCGCGGCTTCATGTCAATTGAACATTTGCGCTTTTTAGGTACATGGCTTTCAGCAAGACCTTGTTGACCGCGAACAAAGCAAGTAAATTTGACGAGTTTGTTGAGCAACAAATTGAGCGAATGCCTCAAATGTCGGGCCCACTTCGTGAAGTTGTCCGTAATATACTGGATGAGCCGATCCCTCTTGAAGTGCAAGAGCGTTTGCTAAAACCGTTGCTTTCACAAAAGTATTACCCAAAACCCCCTCAGCGACTTCGTCGCAAGGAAAAGAAGGAGCAAAAAAGGAAGAACATTCAAAATGAATTTGATCCTTTTGTACCACACGAAAATCGGGTGGTAACAAATTATCAGAATGAGATTTTAAACCTTCTTGATGTCGCGGAATACGAGGAGGAGGAAAATAGTGGCCGGCGTTTTATTCGATGGCGCTTCATCAGAGGTCTGGAAAAAGACCTTACACTAAACTTTATGGAAAAAATTCGAGAAAATGTAAACACAGCGTTTTATATCAGGCATGCTTACTCGTATCGGTTGCGCAACATTGATGATGATACGGTCATTGTCTACTACATTAACAAAGGCTCACCTTGGGTTAATAAGCTTTCTGCAGCGGAAAAATGGTTGAGCGAACAGGAGACAAAACGCCTGGCTCCTGACAATATCAAAAGACCTTATACAAAGTGGAAGTTTGTAAGCTTTTTTAATGTTGATGTAAAGGTTGTGCTTGACCGTCAACCGCTGTTAGGCACAGGCCCCTTACCAGACTGGCTGCGCAATCTTGCGCGTGGGCGTGCGGGTCCAATGGTTGCGCTAGATACCTATCAAGATAATTTGTGTCTATGGCGTTGCATTGCTGTGCATCAAGGAGCACTCCCACATCGAAGCACAGCAGCAGCTCGTGGTCTCGCAAAGAGGTTTTTTAAACTCGCAACTGAGCCGACCGACTGTCCAAAAACATCTCTTGATGAATTAGATAAAGTTGAAAGGCAGTTGAATCAGGGGGCTGCTTTATCTGATTGGCTCGGCATTCGAGTTTATGAGCCTGTGCGAGAAAAAGATGAGGAAGTCGTATGGAACCTAACAAGAAACCCTTCAGCTATGCTAAAGAACATTTTGGCGATCGGCATTTGGGAAGGGCACGCGTTTGTCATTAAAAATGTTGAAAGGTTAGCCAAGACGTATGCATGCGCCCATTGCAACGCGAGATTTACAAAAGTTTGTAACCTTAAACGGCATACCCAAACTTGCAGCCAAGGAAAAACAATAATCGATTGCCCGGGCAAAAAGGTTGAGGAACCGCAGACGAGCTTTGAGAAGGCTTTCTATCCAAGCCATCAAGCTTCCAAAGAATCGCTTCGGTGGCTTGACCAAGAAGCCAAGCGGCGGAAAATTCACATTCACCACGCAATGTGCGGGCATGGTGGCGAGCGTTGGGTTGAGCGCGCACCTGTCGACGGGTACGACCCTATTTCAAAAACTGTATTTCAATACCACGGGTGCCACTGGCACGGGTGTCGAAAATGTTACCCGCAAGATCGTAACAAAATCATTGACCGCAACGACCAAACACGCGAAGACAGGTTCAAAGTTACAATGAAACGTACAAGATTGCTACGAAGGGCCGGCTACCGCGTGATCGGGGCTTGGGCGTGCGAAGTAAGGGAAATCGTTGTTGATCTACCGCGGGCGCAAACAAAAAGCTACCCGCACGCGATCTTGTACGATTTCGAGGCGTATGGCGACAATAATCAGCGAAAGGAACCGACGCCAACACTCACGATCGAAAACGCGCACGTGCCAATCTCGGTAAGCATCGGTGACACTCTTGAAAGAGAGCCCACCCACATCTGTGAAAGAGACCCCACGGAGCTGGTCCGCAAGTTTATGGAAGAGCTAGAGAGACGCGGAAAAAACATCCGGGCCCAAGTAAGAGCGGAATTCATGCCAGAAGACGTGGGCCTGCTTCCAAAAGCACAAAGACAAAAAATCGAGGAATGGTGCAACCAAGTTCCTGTAGTTGGGTTTAACTCTGGCAGTTACGATTTAAATTTGATTAAAAACAACTTTGCTGAATGTCTTGCTGACACAACAGGCAAAGTCAGAGTGGCAAAAAATGGTAACAAAATCATGTTCTTGCTCACTCAGGGTTTTCGTTTCCTTGACATTATCAACTACCTTGGGCCGGGAACAAGCTATGAAAAGTGGGTTAAGGCTTATGAATGCGAGGCAAAGAAATCTTGGTTTCCTTACGAGTGGTTTGACTCCCCCGAAAAGCTTGACTACCCTGGGCTTCCTGACTACCCAGCGTGGTTTTCGAAGTTGAAAGGGCAATTTGTGCTCACAAGGGAGGATTGCACTGTAAAAATGGACTAGTTAAAATAACTATTTAAAATGGTCGCAACTAAAAACAATAGTCATTTTAACCATTCTTAACAGTCGAAATTGTCAACAAATGAAAATAGTTAAATCAACCTTGCATAATTGTGGTTTTAACCATTGATATTAGTCACGATAACTCAACTATTCTGATTAGTTTAAACGACTAACATCTTTAGTCATAGTACAGCTGGTACAAGTGATTTATATTTTTCAGTCCACTTTTGGAATCATTTATTGTATTTTCACTCTGTTTCCTGTTTGTAATCGATTGAAGTGGTAAGTTAGGTAAATTCCCTAACTTAGAAAACGTAGTTCAGCCTACAACGAAGATCAAGATTGTGCAGCAAGACCACATGCAAAAAAGGCCGGTAAAAATG
Source organism: Oculina patagonica (assembly GCF_052425735.1). Taxonomy (NCBI): domain Eukaryota; kingdom Metazoa; phylum Cnidaria; class Anthozoa; order Scleractinia; family Oculinidae; genus Oculina; species Oculina patagonica. Next base: position 1,576,237 of record NC_135762.1, read on the forward strand.
CGATCATTCAGCGTTGCATAGTAGCTCGATTGATGAAGAAAATAAGTAAACTTTATTGTTTCAACTGATGACAGATTACATGTTCCAAACAAAAATATAATATTTATAATAATTACTAATGGCTGATATAACTATTAAAATAAGTTATTTTAACTTGTTCTAATGCACGACTAACTCCCAATACTATTGTGAGTGGTAAAAACGACAGGTTTAAAAAAGTCGTTATAAATACGACAGACTATCACAACAAAAAGCTACAACACCAGCCTACATGCTTTATAATCTTTCATTGATACAAGGTAAAATTCTTACTACTATTCGGAAATACCGTGACCGTGTGAAATATTTCGGTCACTTACAAGAGAGTTCTGCCTGAAAAATCTGACTAAGCATAATCCCAGCCTAATGATGACCTGATAAAAGTGAATGGAAAAATGCTTCTTGAAGTGTAGTATTTGGGGAGCAACATTTTTATGCCTTTTATCCGACCTGTAATAGGAAAGTGGGAACTAAACAAGCGCTCTGTTTACACACAGCGATTTAGTAACCTTCCGTGCGGATTAGTGATTTGTTCGGCGACCGGGCTAATCGGTCGGTAATTGAAATTATTAACAAGATCGAGGCCAGTTAAAAACTTACTATTTCACGGTATTTTCTGGTTTGCGGGTCACGCGATGCAACTAACTAAAAATTTTAAAAATAAAAAGCCTGTTCTGCAGGCTAGGTATTTTCGGAATAAAACAGGAATCTCTAGAATTTCCGTTGGTATCAATCAACTGACCATTTATTTGATTTGCTTTGTCACGTAAAGAAAACCGCTTTGAAGTTGTAACAATGGAAAGGGTGACAATGCTGTAAAGTCCCTTTGTTTTCCTGTTGCAGTTTATGACCTGTAGTGACCAAGTTGATATCAGTTTCTTAGAATCGCCCGTCCGGTGAACATTCTCCGGTGTTTGATCAATGTTTCTTTCCTACGTACGTTTTCTCAATGGCATCAGTGCTTCTGACCATCAAAGAGGACGTGACTGAATTAGTTTTTAACCGGGAACTGAACGAGCCAGTTGAAGAGTTGCCACGACGCATTCAAAACTAAAAAGTAAGCCGATTTGAGCAATCGTTGTCCGCCACTTTTAATACACAACAGCAAATTTAACTTTTGACTATTTTATCGTGTTTAAACCCAAATAGCTAACGAAGTGGACAGGGGAGAAGACTTCTTCGAGTTCGATTGCTTGACAATCAACTTAATTTAACCGAAGACAAGTTGGAAACGAGAAAACGCTTCATCCCGGCCCGTTCCTATCGCGATATGGACACACTTGGTAGGTGGATTCTTTTACTGAACTATTCATTTTCTATGCTTGGCACGTAAAATGTAAAGTTTTCTGGGATACTATCCTTAACTTTTTGTATATATGGAAACTGTTTAGGGATGATTACCCAGCGAACGGAGTTCCAATCTTATGGGTAATGAAACCAAAAAACCGTTTTTCCCGCCTAAAAGCTTTGGCGCCCGTGCATAAATTAATATTGTAATTATAAAAGTCAGACTTGTGACATTCTTCCGGTATCTCCGGAATCCACTTCAAGTATTCTGTTTGCGCGTTACTCGCGTAAATCTGTTTCCATCTCATGGAGTTGTGCACTGGTTATAAGTTTTTTATCAGTATATCTTGGTGTAGTTCATTTATCTTATGCTGCGATTACCTTTTTAACTGCCCAGAGCTCAAATTTTAATCGCTTACTGCTAGCTTGCGTGACGTTCATCCTTTATGAGTTTTAAATGTCCTCTCATTTTACTGCCGGTATCTCCGGAAACCACTTTGAAGAATTACATCAAGTATTTTGTTTGCCGCCATTGTTCGCGTGAATCTATTACCATCTCACGGAGTTGAACACTGGCTATAAGTTTTTAATCAGTTTATTTTGGTGCAGTTCATTTATCTCATGTTGCGCTTACCTTTTCCCCCTGTATGAACTGCCCAGAGCTAAAATTTTAAGACGGAATCCACTAGGAAGTCGAGTAATATTTATTAAAGTTGGGCAAAAATCAATTTCCAGAATAATTTAAATCCTATTGCGTTATTTCCTACCCTTAATAAAAGGTAAAGATGTAAGTAATTATCCGTGATAACACCCACAACAATTTCTTATCAGAGTCTGAGAAAATGAATTTCAAAGTTCACAAGGTATGGGCAAAATCTCACGTGTAGCCATTTTGTAAATTCGTCTTTAAGCGATTCAGTGGAATTCAGCGGAACTTCAAAATGTGTTTTCGATGTGTGGTGTTGTTAGAAAAGATTTCTTTTGATAAGATATTTGAAGCAGTAACAAAAAAGTTTGCAATAAGGTGGAAATAATTCTGGTACAACAATTTCTTATCAGAGTCTGAGAAAATGATATTTAAAGTTCACAAGCTATGGGCAAAAGCTTACATCTTTTAAGCGATTCAGTGGAATTCAGCGGAACTTCAAAATGTGTTTTCGATGTGTGGTGTTGTTAGAAAAGATTTCTTTCGATAAGATATTTGAAGCAGTACCACAAAAGCTTGCAATCAGGTGTAAATAGTTTTGGTACATAATTTTGTCCAATAACTACTCGAAGTCCTGGCGGATTTCCTCTTAATCTCTTACTGCTAGGTAGCGTGACGTGTGTTATTAGTTTAAATAACAACCATTAAGTTGTTGATTCTGACAATAAGTTTCCGATTAACATGTAATGTCTAAGTTTATAAGCCCCCACGTGTCCGCACCGCAGACCGGTTATTTTTATTTTATTTCGGTACATGGAATGTAGGGAATTTTTTTAAATTGTCCGCAAGTTTGCCTGTTCAGTTTTGCTTTAAACAACCCAAAATGGACATTCTTCGACACAAAAAGAGAAGTCAGTTTAAATCTTTTTTTTGTTATTAAGTTACTTGGAGGACTGAATTGTTGATGTATGAATTGAACTTATTTCTCTTTAAGTACTGTTTCATTGACTTTGATCTTGTGTACATAAGTACATAACTAACAGATAAGATTGAATAAAAACTAAAATGTGATAAGGGTTGAAGGGCTGAACTCCAGCAGAAGCCGTTGTTTTGTCAAGGCAAGATTTAATTGCTTGCCTACTGGCAATTTCCTTGCTGAGGTTGTCCCTTGGGACAGCCTTGCTTGGGCTATAATCTGCAATCTGTGGGTTCTTGCTTCTTTTTCGACCTGGCTCGCATTTTTTTATAGACTTCCCTTTTAACCTTTGATACCAAATTCAAAATTAATTCACTATTTCAAACAATATCTTCATGAACACCATCTGAAAGCAACCTGCAGTCAACAAGTTCAGTGCTCCAAGAGTGAAATCCTGAAAAAAAGAGAAAGCAAGCAAAGAACGAATCGCATAAATAGAAAAAAAAAAATCTTTTTTGCAGTCTGATGCAGCTAAAACAGTTAAAGGAAAAATCATCGAGCTTGAGAATAACAGTAAGAGTGCCAAGCAAATGGCCAGTTTTTAATGAAAGAAAACAAAAGAAAAAAATAATATACTTCTTTATTCTGCTTATTGCAAATTGAAAGAAATACTACACCAGATCGTCTACTTCTGACAATGACGTTTAAGGGGCTGCGTGCAATTCACGTTAGGTTTTATTCATAATAGTATAAAGTCTGATAATGTTATGCATGGTTGGAATAGGAAGTCTTCATTACAATGCTGTTATCATTGGCTTTGGAAAAGCAAGCCTGCTTCACAAAGGAATATTTTACAAGTAATATAACCAAAACACTGAAAGGCAGAAACATTTTAGGTATCGTTTTTTGACATCTGAACTTGTAGCTAGTGATTCATTTTATGTGGCGGTAATTTTGTAAAAGTATCAATAATTGTGAGAAATAAAAAAAAATGAAATAGCTAAATGCGGTTGGAACCAAACCTTTGTATTGTCATGAAAAAAAAATACAATGTCAAAAGAAATGACTTATTTGTAGGTCGAGATTACATTATTTAATGTGCACGATTTATAATCACAACAAATCACTTTTCGTTGCAGAATGGTTCGAATGTGGATGTTCAACATGAGATAGCTGCAACCGTGAACAACAGCACAAGTCTCATTTCGACACAACAGTTGATGCTAGCCGGTCAATGGTGCAATTCTCGGTGAAATTCGTTCTTTTTAACCTTGCCACTTACATTTCAACAGAAAGAAATAGTTTGAATTTTCATTTCTTTACTGTATTACATTAATTGGAGCAAATTGCGATCCCAGAAGTGGAAACACAATATTTTCAATATATCATTTATACAGTTACAGGTGAAAGAAAGTGCCTTATATGAAGCCATTTTCACTGCATGTATATACGTCTTGACTGTACACTCAATAAAGATGTAACTGAAATTGCTTGTCAATATGATCCATTTTAATGTGTCATCTCAACTCTTTTACATATGTTAAATCTACTAATTATTTATGGTTAAAATAACCCCATTTTTAACCTATTTTTTTTAGTTAAATTAACAAAAAGTAACTAAAAAAAATGGGTTGTCTCAGATGCACCCCGGGTACTTTTTTAAATGGTTGATTTAACTAATTTTGGTGGTTTCTAGCCAATATAATTTAGTTATTTTAACCAAAGATACTGGCTATTTTGACTTAAAATAACCTGGTTAAAACTGCCATTTTTAATGGTTAAAACAACATAATTATTTGAGTTAAAATGACGTAACAAAAAGGTAAAACTAACCCTGTTGTTAGTTATTTCAACTTCATTAAATAAGTTGTTTCAAACCAAAAGAATCTAGTTATTTTAAACCATTTTAAACTGGTCAAAATGACTAAAAATAATGGGTTCTCTCAGATGCATATGGCAACAATTTTAATTGGTTATTTTAACTAGTCAGTTTTTACAGTGTGGGAGGGGTGTAAGCGCACATTTGCGGAAAAGGGCATGCACACCTTTGCAGACTGGCTGCGCTATTACAACAATCTTGACGTCTCTCTTGGCCTGGAAGCTCTTGAAAAGATGAAAGCTTTTTACGCTGAAAAGAGGATCGACATTTTTAAAGACGCAGTTAGTATTCCTGGGGTTAGCGTACATTACTTGCTCAGAGGATCTATTGAAAGAGGAGCTGAACTTTATGCACCTTGCAAAGAAGCGTACGAAATGCTAAAAGAAGCTGTTGTTGGAGGGCCAAGCATAGTATTTACAAGGTATCATGAGGTGGATGTCACAAAAATAAGAGACCATCAGTATAAAGAACCTAATTTTTGTAAAAACATTGTCGGTTACGACGCAAATGCACTTTATTTATCAACAATGTTAGAAAACATGCCTTGTGGAAAAGGAGTAGTCCGTTATTATGCAGGATTTGAAGATCTAGAGGCAAGTTTACTAACGCAAAAACTAAAGAATGAGCACTGACAAATCACGATATTTTGCGGGAACCGAGTTCAATAATTGTTTTATCATTCGATCACTGAATTTGTTTCGCACAAAGTACCTTCGGGAGCTGCGTGGAAACCGCACTATTTCTTGCTGAATTAATACAGACGAAAGCGTAACTTCGCCTTCTTTGTCGTTTTTTTGCTGAAATTCGAAAAGAACAGACGGCGATGAAGTACGAACGAGATAGTGGAAAGGAGTTTGTCAGATTCAAGAAGTTGTTACGCTCTTCGGACACTTCGTTTACGACTTTCATTGATTGATGCAGTGTTTTCACTCACTTTGTAGCAAGCTTCGCAAACTCGGGTGAATAAAATTGCACTGTTTTGTTTAAGAAGAAAAAACCAAGAGCAAAACAGCTCCAATAGTACAAAACTTGGGTGAACGTAAGTGCAGCGAAGTGAAGCAAGAAATCTGTCAGATGATGCAATTCTTTGTCGTTTTTTGCTGAAATTCGAAAAGAAAAGACGGCGATGAAGTATCAACGAGATAGTGGAAAGGAGTTTGTCAGATTCAAAAAGCTGTAAAGCTCTTTGGACACTTTGTTTACGACTTTCATTGATTGATGCAGTGTTTTTACTCACCGTTGTAGCAAGCTTCGCGAACTCAGGTGAATAAAATTGCACTGTTTTGTTTAAGTTTTATTTGCGAAGACAATGATTTGAGTGAGTTGCATGTGCTGTGTTTTGCCTACGGTTGTTAAATGCTTTTCCCGTTCTGGACATAAGTTTATTGTTTTTGCTGGATTGACTGACTACAAGCTATATAATTAATATGTAACCGGACTACATGCTTGTCCAATTTGGAATTAATTTGATTCAAAAAATTCCTCTAACAGCCAAATTTTGGTTGCCCTCGGATTTTTTTTCATCAAATTATTTCCAAATTGGACAGCATGTAGTCCAATTACGTATACAAATTCGCAAGTAGCCAATCAGAAGCGCGATCTACTGTCCTGATATCCTACGATATCAAGTCACTGACCTGATATGCCACCACATCACGGTCACTTTGAAGTAAAGAAGTGTTACTGTACGATGAATTGAAAAGAGGTTTTACCAATAAAACAGAATTTCGTAGTTTAGCGGTCGTAAAAAGAGAAAAACGTTCCTGCCAAAACTAAACTTGAGCGCGCTCGCCAATTGCGCGATGTTTGCCGATGAGTACTGAGACATTCAGACTGAAAAATGGAGTCCGAATTTCTAAATTTTTCGCTTAATTTTGATTTTGAAAATTTAGAGAATGAAACTCTAAACAAACGAGTGAAAAATAAGGCAAAGAAGAACCTGGTAAAAGTGTTGAAGACCTAGTCAATACAATTTGCAGTACGTTCCTTGCAAGCATGGCATCCACAGAGCGATAAATATAACGGGAGTTTAGGCTGAATTTGGGTACGGTAAATACCTAATCGTACCTTTTTGGTACGCTTCGGCTGCATATCAGGCTCGTTTGGTCTCGCCATGGGTATTTTGGCTTGACTGCGTCTCGCCAAAATACGAACCATGGCTTGACCAAACTCGGCTGATATGCCGCCGAAGCGTACCAAAAAGTTACGATTAGGTATAATATTGCCGAAATACAATAAGAGTAAATTCTATTGCGTTCTTTATAGTTTCGCTGTTTTTTCGGGCCTAGTAGACAAATCCAACCGCTCTTCTTCATCTCTGGAAAACGAGCTGCCATTTTTCTCGGAAGAGTGAACACAACTACGCATGATGAGCAGAATAATATTTAAGTTCACTGTCAGACGCTAATGCGCACGAGCAGACCATTATTTGTAGGCAGTTATTTCCAGATCACGTGGTGGGCTCTCGGCCAATGAAAAGGAAGATAAAATTGCATTGAATGATAATACTATTTACTTTCAAAGAGAGAGTAAAAGGAACGTTTGTAAAAGGAACGTTTGTAATAGGCCATTTCCGAGTTACCCTTTGCCTCTGTCTCAAAGCGAGTCTACGTGCGAAACCATTCAAATGAAAATGAGTTTGATTTGCATGAAAATGAGCCTAAAGGTGAAATTCATTTTCACATGAATGGTTTCGCACGTAGACTCGCTTTGAGACAGAGGCAAAGGGTAACTCGGAAATGGCCTATTGCTGGAAATTTATTTAGCTGCATCCTTTTAGCACTTAGTAACTGTGATCAAGGAATCATAGCTCGTGTCCTTTTTGTCTCGTGTTACGGCACGGTCACGTCGTAAACGACGTGACCGTGACGTAACGCGAGATATTGCAGTGGATTTGGTCCCTCAGGATAGTGCTTTGTGTAAGATCTCACGTAAGGTAACGAAGTGATAAGGTAGCAAGGAAACAAGGTAAGAAATAGACCTTTGGTTGTATTCCAAGTGAACTTTTTAGACCTTCATTCTAACGCTCCTGGCATAATATGCGGTTTCTCTTCGAGTTTAATTGTTACACATATATTGTAAATTCTCGGAATATAAGGTACGTAGTATTTTGCTTTTAGGCGATATGGGGCAGGGGTTTGGGCAATTTTTCTGGGCAGTATTTTTTTTCGCTTTCTGGTTATGCAAAAGCAAACTTTAAGATTTTCTTCTTTTTTTTTCCTCATGGTTCTCCTTGCACGATTTTTTTCAGCTTTATTTTTCTGTGCTGGAAATTGTTCTATCTGTTCTCTGTCCCCTTCTTAAAAAAATAATGGACATTCCCGTCTCTAATGTGATGTATTACATGAAGTACCTTCCCTTTGTTAGTTCGGCAAAATGCCGACAATATGATAAAAAGATGATAAAAAGATTTTATCTAAGTGAATTGAAAAACAGATGCTAATGTTTTGAACTTGGTTGTCATAGTTGTGGTTATTTTAAGACCTTACGTAAGGTGAAGAAGTGACACAGTAGCAAGGTAAATCTCTCAGGTTTGCAGTCGGAGAAAAAACTCATTGTCTCTTGTGTGTGGTTAAATGTGAACGATTAGTTGATTCTTATTTGTTGCAAGATTACAGCCGGCGTTGTAAAAAGATGTCTAATAAATGGTCGCACCAATTTACAGATCTGTCAAACAATGTGTCAAGAGGAGAATATTATTAAGCTAAAATTGAGTCAAGTTATCACGCAATCAAATAAAAGATTGGCACACAATTACCGCGGTTAACGTTATCTGAAAAAACCGGAAATTAATTTGCTTTGTAAATTGTTCATGATTGTACTTATGTCACAAAATCATCTGTTCTCCATTTTTTACATTTCAATAAAAATAAAAATCTGTGTCAAAAATATGGCATCTTAACAACTTTGAAAACAAGAGTATGCATCTAAGACGTCAGTAAGGTAAAGAAGTGACAAGGTAGCAAGGTAAATCGGGTTTGCAGTGGTAGAATAAAGTGATTTCTCCTTGTGTGTCGTAAAATGTGAACGATCAGTTGATTCTTATTAATGAATTGCTCAAGTATCTTGCACGGATGTGCGACGGGTCACAAACGGGTCAGATTAGTTTGAAGGTGTGGAAAGAATAGGGTTACATGTTTAATAGGCGTCCTTATTGTTCATATTGTCATTACCCGTATAAGTAGGTAAGCATCACAGATATATTTAGAGCGGTTCGTATGTTAATGAAGGTTTTCAGTTGTTACTTAGTTTAGAGAAGTAAGAAGTAATTTGATAGACGTTTAGATATTTAAGATAGGTGAGTACGTGATGTTATGTGTTAGTTTTCAGTAGTTGTTGTTTTAATGGAATGATTATTGTTTTGTTTTTGTTTTCTAGGTTTTGTTTCTGTATAACTTATTGTTTCTGTTGAAGACAGTCTGAAAGAAAGTTTGAGGAAGGCAGTGAGAGAGAGACCTATCATCAATTAGTCGGTTTATTTATGGCCAAACTATGAGGTAGGAAGTTTTGTATTTCATTAGATATTTGTGGAGTGTTTGACAGTTGTGTAGCATTTTTAAGCTGCTTTGCATGTTTTGAAAACGGGTTGTAGTTTTCTTCCTTATATGGAGTGTTTGGAATGTGGTTGTAATTTAGAGAGCGTTATAATATTTCTAAGAAAACGTACATGTTTGTTTGTTAGTCCATGTTCTTGTAAGTTTTTGTAAAATAAAAATAGTGATGAATAAGCTGCTGATGTATCAGACTTGTCAGAAATGTCAGAAATGTATTAATGGTGGCGTTTGTGAACGAGTATGTGAAAGCGGTAGGGAATTGATGAGAAACAAAGGTTGTTATTGTAGGAAATGTTTTGACTATGAAAAATTGCAGCTTAAATCAGTGTCTGATGAAAGTAAAATTGATAAGTTTTGTTGCGATAAATGTTGTTGTAATGGGCGAAGAGTTTTGAAAAGAATCAGCAGAAAAAGAGATAGAGCTCCATCGAGAATTTGCTTGAAGAAAATTCATAGTTTATTTCATAAAAAGAGTGTAGTTAAACGTAGTATAAAGAATCATATTAAACGCAATGTTCCTGATTCTTCGTGTTTGAAGGCTTGTTCGTGCAAATGTACGTGTTGATATGTTGAATCGTTCTCAGTATGTTTGCTTCTTGTATTTAAAGTTATGGTTTAAAAAGGTTATTTTATCTTCGTTTTATTCTGGTTAAATTTAGCCGCGGGAATAGATTGTATCGGGGTTAAAGAGGGATTGTAATCTAAGCAATTAGCTGGCGGTTCGGGATTGAATGTCAAAGTTAATCTTGCACACATAGCACATGTTGTTTGAACAAAAGGTTTGAATCGTTTGAATCGTTAGTCGATTGAATACCCAACCATTTTAAAGTTATGACCAGTTATCAAACAGCGTAGCTCTGTGTAGAAGTTAAAGTCTCCCTTTAAAAGTGAGATTTGATAACGATTTTGTGCGAGTTAAACACTACTACATTGTTTATTGCGTACGTTCGCGCGGAATCACGTGTCAAGCAAGATCGAATGTTTCCTAATTAGCAGAACCTAGCAGAATATTTCATTCAGTAGATTTCATCCAATAAGCAGGCCAGAGTCTAAGCGCGGACAGGCAGAAAATTGCGAAGAAAATGACTGTAATTTACACGTTTATCAGCTGCTGCGTTGTAGCTTTGGCGTTACAAAAACATTAAGACCGGCTCAAGAGTGACCAAAATCAAATTTCTCCTCACAATATCAATACTAAATCAGGAGAAGAGGTTATAAGAATTAACAAAATCATCACCACTCGCATGTCATTATCACACAACAGGCTAAGCGGTCACGAATAAACACCCAAAGCGATACTTCATATAGCGTGACGAAAAGCACATGGAAGTCATAGTATAAGTATACAGTAGAATCTAGAATGAATGCTTAGTGAACCAAAGTGCAATACAGCGTTTTTCCACAGCTTAGTATCTGTCTGTCATCTTTTTCTGCTGTTTTTGGAGTCCTATAACTGTTTAACGGCCAGATGCTGAAGAGTACTTTGAATTTAATTTTTTATGTTACATACACGCTTTTCAATTTTCGATATCTTTGCAAGCAAAAAAAGACGTGAAAAGCGATCTCTTTTTAAAATAAATTCTGAAAAGTGACACGAGACACTAAGCCCAAAGGGCTTTTGATTTGTACGCGTTTATTTTCGTGCCTACCTAGTTTGTCCGTTTCATGATGCATTTCCCGTGAGTCTTTGCAGCTTCCGCCTTATGGAAGGATCGGGACTAGATGAGACGCGGTGAGTATTGTTGTTGTTCATTATTCAACTTTCCATCAAAATTCCTTATAAAATAACTACATGTACAAAGATTGCCAACTTTTCCGTGTGCCACATTGTTTTTACTCAGTTTAAGCGGCTCTTGTGGAGCGAACACGTATCGATCTCTTTTAATGCTTCCAATTTAGCAAACATGCTTTCAGTCATGAAAGTCTAAGTTTAAAAATGCCCCGTGTAGCTGTTTAATCGCACTTCCCGTCGGTAGTTGAATTGAAGGAAAATTACTTGTCCTTGTCGGAATTTTTAAAAGGGTTGTCGTTTGTCGCGATTTTATTTTGTGTGTTGTCGCTACTTTCTGAGCTGTGTCGCTTAACCGCGCTTATCGGAATTTACCCTGGCAGGGCCTCATGAAACACAGTTGAAAGCCGAACATTTAAGCTGTAGCTGTTCATTTATCTTTACTTATTATGCAGGTGATAACTCGACTTTAGCTTCGAATTAAGGCCTTGTACAGAAGAAAAGAAGATCTCTAGATCCAGAAAAGTCAAAACGTAACCTGCCAAGGGAAGACTTGAATATTCGCGCAAACATCATCACGCTCCGTAAAAGGTAATCGTCAGACAGAAAGTCTAAAGTTTTCTTTGATGGTACCGTAGCCATGCATAGTCACGCTCCATAACATTCGCTATGATTTCCGTTTCAAAGACAAAGTTTTAGTATCATTATATTTAGTAAAAAACTTCTGTTTCAAGTATGTTACCCTTATTGCCATGTTAACAGCCATTTTGTGTAAACATATCTCAGACATACCAGTAACTTATACATGTATTTAATACTAAGGGACTACAATGGGTCACGGTATTAGGCCCGGGTATTAGGTCACACAAGATGCTCTTTTATTACAGCCATCTTCCTTTGGCCAGAAGAAAAGTTATGCAGTCGTCAGTTTTAAAAAGAAACCCTTCGATACAGTCACCCAGATATAAGGTTTTGGTTTATAGTAGATCGAGCAAGATTTTTACTCAACGAAACGCCACAAGCAATATCAGGTGTTTTAGTTTAATCCTTGATTGGCGAGGACAAAATCTTGCAGCCCTGACCGTTTATCTTTTAAAGCGTGTTGTACAACTTTCATCACCCGATCAATGAACTCAGCAAAATGAACTCAGCAAACGCAAAAAGCTAAGATATAATGAAGATGAAGTGTTCAACATGACATAAGCATGGGACAAAGAAATTTCTGAGTCCCCGACGGGAATCGAACCCATGGCCTCCCAGATATCAGTTGGGCGCTCTAACCAACTGAGCTACGTGAGACTCGTTGTGAGCACAGGCGGCCCAAGCGCACTATGTGAATTAGTCATAAAGTATAAGCGAACGTGACCCTTACCTTTGAGCGGTGTTGTGTTACAAAGATGCGATTTATTAGGGTTTGTATGGGAACTCAACGATTTTGTTTCAAAAGGAATAATATGTAATGTTCTGCTAATAAAATTGACTAACCTAATTGCCTTGTTGAATTCTTTGTTGTTCGCCCGCTTCTCAGGCCATTTTGACTGGAAGCGGCTGGCTGGTGGTGTTCCACTATAGACGCTTCAAAATGGCCTGAGATAAAGCCCCTTTAAATACCCAAATAACATATTTCCCTACCCTTTCACATACCTAAACTTGAGAAATTCCTACCCTTTGATATACTTGAAGCGTGAAAAAGGTACCCCTTTCGGGCGGAGCCTCCCCGAATAGGCCATTATATGGAGTACCCCCCCCCCCCCGGATGTAATTATAAGCACGATTCACATCCTCGCGTTTCCACTCCAGGTATGAATTGCAAGAACTCTTTGTCTTTTGCCGGAAAAGAAACAGCAAATACATGTCAAAAAGCGAATTGGCAAGTAAAGTTTCTTTGATTTGTCAAACATGAAAGCGACATTACTGACCCTAGCAGTATGCAGGACGCGTGTCACATATCAACCTAGTAAAATGGCCTAGCTCACAACGAGTCTCTCGTAGCTCACTTGGTTAGAGCGCCCAACCGGTATCTGGGAGGCCATGGGTTCGATTCCCGGATTCTTTGTTCCATGCTCGTGTCATGTAGAACATCTCATCTTTATGAAAGCGAATGTTTCTTAAAGCAACCTGACCTTTTCCCAGCATCAACAATCTGTCGCGCAAATTGAACATTTCTCAAGAATTTCCTTCCATAAATGAAACTTTTTTTGAGAGCGGAATATTTCCTAAGAAGAAAGCTTTCAGACCGTCAGACAATATAACAAGAGTGCCGCGTAAAATCTTTGCAGTGCAAAAAACAGTACTGCTGATTCCATGTGTTAAAAAGATGACCCCTTGTTTTCTGCTTTTTAACGTGGAAACTATGGCTTCACTGTGAACTAACGAACGGCTATATAGCTTTATATAGGTTTCGATTCGTCTGTTGGAAGAGTTTAAAGCGGCCTTTACACGACAAACTATTGGCCATGTCGTGTTGGCAAACTCAAGTTGGTGTGTGTGAACAACGCATACAACGGCAAACAAGTTGGTCAACTGTTGGCGACAAAATAGAACTTGTCTCTATTCTCACCAACGGTTTACCAACTTGTTTGCCAATTGTTGTTGTGTCGTTCACACACACCAACTTTTTGCCAACTTTAGTTTGTCATGTGAAGGCCGTTTAAGGGCCGAAAATTTCCAAGTCCACTTTGACTGGTTTGTCAACTATTGTTATTCAACTGCAGAGAAATAGTTATTGACTGTATTGCCCATCTTTTCGATTTTCATTGTGATTTCTTGTCCGTGACATTTGTTCTGCTTTTGGATTTTCGGAGGGTAAGCGGTCAATGGCAGGAGGCCTAGGAGGGAAATAAGCGAAAATGTTGCATATTGTGATTATAATGAAAACTAAACTGAAATCACTACATTGCGAAATAAATTACGATGTAAATTTTATTGTCATCAACAGTAATACAATGCGATATTAACATAAAATTAACTTATCGTTGTGACCAAGGGAGGACAATGTTGTGTTGCATTTATTTATGGTCTAAACGGTAACCGCTTCGGCTTAGTTGCTACACATGTATTTCAAACACTACACTCTTCGATTGGAACACTCGTTTTCAAATGAGAACTATTTTATCACTCGAATGTGAAGAGAATCAGTTGCAAAATATGCAGAAAATCGTCAAGGGAACTTGTTAGGCAACGGCCTAGTCAACTCATCTTCGTAAGGAGTTAAAACAAGATGACTCATCTTGTTTTTACTCTTTACAAAGATAAGACGTTTGAAACGACTTTAGAAAATATGTGGTTTCTTGGTAAGTTTTATTCGCATCTCCTCCACTTGTTCGAATTACTTTCGTGCTGATTGCTGCGATTGCCTGCTTCTTACCTGTCCTCATACCAATACAGTAAAGCTCTATTAAGGGCCGGGGAAAGGTGGGGGGGGGGGGGGGGAAGGGGGTGGGTTATTCTTAACAATATTTTTTTGGAGGGGATCTCATTAAAGAGAGGGGTTATCTCAAATCATAGACCGGTTAAAATACAAATAAAGAAATAAAGTGAAATTTCCGATATTTCAGTGCTGTTTGACAACACATTTTTACAAAGCAGTAATCTTAAAAAGTAAATGTGATGGATAAATAAATTACAAAGTGAATGACTTATGTCAATAATTGACTACTGCCTTATAAGGAGGGTGGGGCTTAAAAAGTGTAATTACAACTTTTTTATTGATGGTAAATTGACTACTACCTTAAAAAATTGAACTTATTCGGAATCGTGACATGCTAGCCGTAATTATGCAACTTAAAATTACAGCTCCTCATCTTAGCTTTCTTAGTTTCTTTAAACAATTACTGACAAAATCCTGAAATAAATTTCTTGCTTAAATTTAAGGAATAAAATTCTTACATTCAGCTGCTGATCAGCCGTGACATGGCATCCATCGCAGATGCAGAAGAAACTTTGCGTTCAACGACTCCCAGAGCAAATTTTCAGCGGTTAACAAGACTTCTGATGTGCGGGGGACTGAGGCTTTTAAGGGAGACGTTTGATTCCATTCACAAGCCAGCTTATCTTCCCTTGAAGCTGACTGATCCTGCCATACAGACTCAACTGAGGGGAGCAAAACTTACCCGACCGGAGTGGGCTTGTCTGTACCCATCCACAGGGTTGTACGGCAAGTCGAGCGACTTTGACATCACATTAACTTTCAGGTTATTAAGGACAATCTGCGGCCTCACCCCTCCTCCCGGCCCAAGGGGATGGGACGATTTGCCAAACAGCTCAGACCACAGTCTTGAGGCAGATTTAGTGCGAATCAAATATTATCGCAATGAAGTTTACGGCCACAGCAAGACCATGGAAATATCTGACGCGAAATTTACTGGCCTTTGGAAAAAAATTAGCGAGTGCCTGATAAGAATTGCAGCAAGCATCAGTCACGCCAAGAAAGACGAGTGGAAGAAGGCAATTTATGATTTTCTTGTTAATCCTCTAACGCCAGAAGAGGAAAGATATATTGAAGAACTCGATAAGTGGTACAAGCAAGACATGGATGTTAAAATTGAGGTGGAGAAACTGGGCGATACAGTCAAAACGTTAAAGGAAGATATGAAAGAAGGACATGACAGCATCCAAGAGGAAGTCCGAAGCTTACGACAAGAAATGGAAGAGACTAATCGTCCCGTGTACATGGCAGGACCTGTAGGTGAGTTAAACAAAGTCAACGATATTTGCTTGAGGCCTATGATATGATAATGTTATAACGGAATACAAATTAAACAGGGGAGGAAAAGTGTCCTCATTCAATTTGAATCTCCCAAAGGGATTGAAAATTGTCTTCATCCCCTTTCTAGGTTATATACCATGATGATGTCTGATTTGATTACAATAGCTTCAAAATAGTCTATAAAGAGAAGTTTCTAAATCTAACATGTGTAGCATACATGTACAGTAGTTCAATCACTCAGGCTGAATCAGGGGATGCCCTTTTTGTATACTGAGAACATTAAAAGGCTGTGTCCACGTCTGTAATACCGGTATGGTTAATCTGGCTTGAAAAATAGATTACGGTCATTTCTGTTCCAGGCTCTTGGTAGCTTATGACAGCGAAAAACGCGGGCGAGCGAGGAAAAAAGTGAATGACGATACCAGAAGGTTTCTTATTTAATACATCTACCTTTCGGCTGCATTGTTTTGATTGAAGTAGACCGCCTCATTGCTTCAAAAATTAAAGTTTGAATCTGAGCCGTGTTTCGCGTGTTTTTTCAAGATGTGTGATGGGGGTGTTGTTAATGTTTTGCTGCTGGCTTGATTCGAGCTCAATGTTCATTAAAAATGTTTGGTACAGAAGTTGTTAGTTCTTTCTTTGTAAATTAATTTTTTAAGTTGTGGTAAATTTAAGCCTTGACAGTGGCCTTTACCAGCGCTCGTTCGGTGAACCGAAAATACTTACCAACTCAAGGCCAGATCGTCCAGACTGGTATTACAAACACAGCCTCTAAAAGCTTTACCAACATGGCTTTTTATGGAGTTGACTTACTCGTGTACTGGCAGAATGACAAAAAACGAATACGAGCTCCCAAGCAAACCCTACGGAATTCTAATGATTACTAATTTTTATTAGTTTGGTCAGGTTTGTGCCGACAACGATGCCACTGTTTTCGTAATACTGAATAAAACGGTTAAGTCAGAACTTTAGAGTACTGTTCGGGAACTTCTCCCGACGCTGGTTTACAATCAAGAGGACTGTATCTTTCCAATAGTTGCGTTTAATTCTCTCACAATCTCGTTTACAATGTTATACCTTCAATCGCTATTCCGTTCTGAACTAAAGCTTAATACATCAATGGCTTATACATCCGAGAAATGAAATACAATCAGTGCTGCGGTTAAATCTTGGCTCGCTATATCCTATTGTAATACATAGCCTTAATCTAGCTCATAGTTATTCTTAGTTAGCCTTGAATCAAGTACGTGATCTATTCCCTATACAATCTGTAAGTAAAAGTCACGCAGTGACGTAACATAACAATTCGAATAGCGTGATATGAAATTACAATTGACTATTATCAGACAAGTACCGACTGTTCACGAAATAGTTACGTGCTGCCCCTCCCTCTAAGCCATTCTCAAATCCCACCAATTCTCTTTTATTTTTAAGTCATACAGATACAATTGAACATCGCCGAGGGCATCACACAGGCTGGATTGCCATTCAGGCCTCAGTTACTTGAAACAGTCGGGTCTGAAAGGATGTGTACCCCAATACCTCACCAAGAACAGGCTGCAGGAGTGGATGGTTTTGACTCCGCAGAACTTCAACTAAATCCGCTTGATCCTCCATCGGAGTTACAAATGTGGAACGTTATTTTATCATTTAAGAAATCTTTTGAATTGTTTTTACAATACTTAGAATATAAACTGAATGTTTTTGTGCGTGGCCACGACGTAGGAAGTTTGTTGATAACCGTTGAATACAGCTCATTGCAGGTCCTTGAAGGACTATGGGAAGATTATAGCAGTGGCCATCTCAATGAAATCGCCCAAGAAATGCTTGTAACAGCAGAGGTTTTGGATAAGCTTGGTGTTAATGAGGTGAAGCTGAAAAGCTTCATTTCTGAGGACGAATACGATAACGGCAGACAGATCTTCATGAACAATCCAGGTGAGTCAATAGAACGGGAGAGAGGGGTGGGAAGAACTCACGAATAAAGGTGTCATGAAGGCGCGAAGGATTTTTAAGCAATGAATAAGCAATTTCCGTATTTTAAGTCGGAGTAAGTGGACTGCTGTGAACAATAATTTTTTGTGATCATTGATATGGGGTATTCATTTGGGTATAGTAGTTTTTTGGGTTTATTTGGGTGTTGAAAAATGGCTTTACTTGCATCTCCCAACATTTGTTCAAGATCCACAAGGAAGGCAAATGAGAGGGGTGGAACAGCAGCTGTCAAATGCCCAAGGACAGTTGCGAGGAATCGAAGAGATGAAACAGTTCCTCTTGCGCAGCGGGGTATTTTTAGCTATTTTTGACGAATTTCGAGGTGTTTGGATAGCCGATGAAACACTTTCTCGAGTGTTTTAATATATCTTCTCAATCGAAACAAAAATTACGGGGTGAACGGAGAAAAAAAACGTAAAAATCTATGCTAATTAAGACCGGGAATCCAATCCTCCTTCACGGTTATGATTTTCTCTGTTTTAACTTGATGTATTATTAATTAGTTTGAGAACGGTTGGTGGACAACTACTACTAGAATAATGAGACTGTGTGAGATACTACTGACTGGGGTGATTTAAGCAAGGGTTTTGCAAAAATTACGTGATTAAAAATATCCATTAAGAATAAGTGTAGCATTTGCCACCATACCATTCCGTAACTGTCTCTGAAGAATTCAAGTGATCAACGGATGACACGCCGATGAGGTTCGAAAGTTATTTTGAGATTCAATGCCGTTTCTAGCACGTTCAGAAAATTTCTCTAAAAAAATTATTAGACCCCCTCCATTGCGAGTGAATATCATTAAAAAGAGGTTCATGTCATTTGCATTTAAAAATATTTCTCGCATTAGATTTGAATCATGCAGTTGACCTTGCTTCTAAATCACCTATGCCAGATCGAGAATTTGTTTAAAGCTATTAGCATGTATCATCGTTTAGATACGCGTTGTTTCCCTGTAGTCAATGCTGTTTCCAATAGAGCTTTATCTGTCGGAGCACTTTGGCAAGATATACGAGAGAGCCGTGAGACAACTGATGAAGCGAAGGGAGTGAAAACAGGCATCGATCAATCATATCAAATCAAATCAAAAAAAGGTCCCATGGTATGCAGAAAACATAGCCTGCAGAGCAGAACTAGGTAGATACCCTTTAGCAATAGAGGTAAAAGCGTCACTTTTCTGCTATCGGCCAGAGGAAGAATGACACTAGACCCACAATGCATTGCACCGTTCATTCCCAGCACGAGTTCTCGAGATGGCGGGTTTTCTTCGTGAATTTGTGGATGTTCTCCTGGATATTTTTTGATTTATGTCGACGTAGAAGGTAAGGAAACTATATTTTCTTGCAGTTTGTTGTTTACTTGAAGTTTTCCATGCGTTTTTATGCCATTCCGTCAGTTAAACACGCTTATTTTGGCTGTTGTAAATGACCTTCGATTCGCATGTGATTGATGACTCGTTGTTTGCTCATGAATTTCTCTATATTTGAAGATAAAGAAGTGAGCTTTTTCCGAATATTAACTACTAGCGAATAGCTAAAAGGCCAAAGGATTGTTTAAGTCCAAAAGGACCCAAAAGGACCCAGGTTTTTCATGATTTTTCTTAGCTTGAAGTTGACCAAAATTTCACAAAATTATGTGATTTCTCACATTTGACAGCGATTTACGATTTATGCAGATTTCATACTGGACCGTTTAGAAAGTAGGGGTAAACGCGGTTTTTTCGACTTTTTTTGCTTGTTTACAAGCAAAAAAAGTAGAATAGCGTTTACCTGGGCCAAAATCTGAACCGGAAGGGATTGCATTCTTGTTAACTCTCAAGGGACTGTTTTAATTTCTCAAGGGAATACTTTCCGCTGTGGGTGATCAAAGCGCGTGACTTGGAAAGTGTATAGCTGTGCTTCAGCACTTCCGTTCTTGTAGAAAAAACGTGACTTGTCAAATTTACAAACATTATGTAAGAATCAAAAACGTGAGTAGCCCAAATCTTACGTCACATAACCAATTAAGAATGTAAGGGGTTCAGCGCTCGAAGGCTGCGAAGTTTAAAACGATTAAGAACGCAATTTTTACCAGTACAAGTCTTTAGGGGCTAATATTAATTTAACCTAAAATCACATAGCGAAAACAAAGACCGCTTGGACATGTCCAAGCTATTTAAAACTACCACTACGTCAGACCCATGTCACGCGATCTCTCGCTTGTAGCTATAAATAATCATTCACCTAGTTTCAGTTTGAAAACTCTGCGCTCTGTTTGTGTGAAATATTTATTTTTGTGTTACTCAAGCGTTTGGCTCGGAGCGAGTACAAGTCGTACAATTTACCCGGAACGTGTTAAATATTGCAAAACAACGACTTATTTTCTGGATATCCCAATTTTTGTTTTGAGTTTACGGTATTTTGAGAATCGAAACGTTATCGAAACGTAAGTTGCAAGCTCAGCAAGAATGTGTCAAAGCACGGGATACACGTCATCGCGTCAGGGGAATTACCAAAAGCTTGTCGGAAGACGCTAAACGGAGAAACACAATGGGATAGCCTTTATAGTCTACTCTTTATTTTGGCTTGATTTGGCTTTCTTTTAAATGAACTGGTTTGGGTTATTTTATTGAACATTCGGAACAAAATAAATATTTGCATGCTAAGCAGGCATTTTTCCGGCTAGGCATGTGGTTTTAATAAGCAAAAGATGACGTGGTAAAGGAAATTCATGTCACGTTCACTCCGTGACTAACGCAAACACGACTTGTGTGTTTCTCAAGTGACTGCTTTTCTAAAGATTTTACTGTGCGGCGCCGTGCCTTTAATTTAGCCAAAGCACTGAAAGAGGTCAGGAGGTCAAACATTACCCGCACGAACACACTAAAACGTTGCTAATAGTTAACCAAAAGGAACTCATTTCATGACAATGAATGATTTGCCACTAATCGGATCCTGTGTTTTGCGTGGAGGATTCTGGGATCGCTAGGGGGCAAACATTGCAAGTCGCTAGAAGAAAATGTATGGCGAAAAGTTGTTTTGACGCTCAAAAATACGATTTTGGAGAGAGATCAACGCTTTTTCGCGAGTATTTTATCAGGAATGGATTTGAGCATTGTTGATACTCGAAAGTGTAAGTTTGTGTTTGAATAACCGTGAAATATGTGATCAAGTTTACCGATAAACCTCCTAAGGCTTGCTTTCGTAAGGTTTATTTTGAAATTGACATCTCAAAATGGTCTCGAAATATTACAAGTTAGGTATATATCGGAAGGAAATTACTTAATAAAGCCTTTTGGGTTGTATTTACGTGTGTACAGGATTATTTCTATGCTAAGTTATACAAATAATTTTAGTAACATGCCCGGCCGGTAGCGATCACTGTCATCATTGTGCGGTACATGTATGTGATAACTATCGAAAGCTATCGAAGGTACCCAGAGAGGCAAAAGATTCTTCCTTGCTCGCGATGGAATATTAATACTCTACCCGCCCAAGAATAAGAAAGATGATTTGTCATGAGCATGGCCGGCTCTAAAACAAGGTTACCGGTATATCTTTTTCGAAGTAAAGCTAAGCAGCCTCTGGTTAAACAAAAATAAACATGTCATCCGCGATACGAAGCAACACATCACGCAACACTGTACTTATCAACATCTTCACGGAAAATTTAAGATCTTGTCCTTCCAGAACGAATTAAAAGCACATCTTGCAAATATAAATGAGCCAAGATAAATCACAACAGTTCCAATAGCCAATACATAAAGTTCATATAACAATAAATACAGTGCAGAGGTGTAAAAATGTACTACCTGGGAACTACGCAGACCTTCGACCTCTACACATTTGCTGGCGGCATTGATAGGGCTCTACTCAACTTAAAACACTTCTTAATAATACAGCTGACAGGATATAGTTCCCATTATAAACTAGTAATAAACAAGATAGATTTAATAAACGACCAAATCCAAAAGCGATTGGGAAATTTATAAAAGTCACGATCGTAGGAGTCTGTGAATGTCTGTCACCTTTAATAATACGAAGCCATAATAACTATTTGTTTATAAAAGACGTGACTAATAAATTTACAGCTTGTGCAAACGTTAAATAATATTCAACTACTGAAAGGGCTTTGTTGAGCTACTATTTCCAATTTTATAATATTTCGAGACCCCAGTTTAATACGCGATGTCTATTTTCACAATACATGTAAACCTTCATAAAAGCGGTAGATTTTATCGCATATCTTACGGTTATTCAGACAAAACCTAACACTTTCAACGTACCAACATTGCCCAAACCCATTTCTGATAAAATACTGGTGAAAAAGCCTTGATCTTCCTCCAAAATCGTATTTTTGAGCGTCAAAACAACTTTTCGCCATACATTTTCTTCTAGCGACTTGCAATGTTTGCCCCCTAGCGATCCCAGAATCCTCCACGCAAAACACAGGATCCGATTAGTGGCAAATCATTCATTGATTATTTCTGCTGAGTTGCACAATTTAGAATTGCAACATCATCTAGCAAAGCGCACTATTACTAAAAATAGATTTCACCACAGTGAGTCGTGAGTCGGACAACAATTTTAGTTTTGGCAAAGGCTTTGTATGGAGGGGACGCATTCTTGACAAGAAAAAAAGGGCGAGAAAGGCACAATTTGAGGCCGAGATTCTCGAAAGGCTCGAAAAATGATAGATTTCAAACATTTTTGCTTTAGTAAGTGAAAAACAGATTGAAGGTATCCAAAAAATGGCCCAAAATTGAATTTATTAGTCGAAGATCCGGTAATGACACCTTGATTTCCACTGCAAAATTATTCAGGCTGCCGAGAAATTTAAGCGGCGGATAGCGAATTACTATCGAATTATATAATTGCGAAGGATAGCACTTGTATGTTTGCTTCATTTAGGTACCGGAAAGATCGTCGGTTGCAAGAAGTTCAGAATTCTTCCCGAATTTGACGGCACTGATCGCCGGCCATCCGATCTGTTTCGACACATGATAGATAGAGGGCGAAAATATTATGCTAAGAACAGTGTAAACGCTTTGCATTTCTCATAAAAAATAAATGTTTTCTTTCAGAAAATCCCGGCAGCAAATCGGGCCTTTATAATCCATTCAATAACTGAGAGTAAAACATTTTACACATTTATTGAATAATCAGAATAATCGCTCTGTTTGACAAACCTTTTGTTTCAAACCACGGTTTGAGCTTTCTACGTTGCACAGGTAAGGCTTTCCGAAGTCCGAGCCAATCTGGCCATGGTTTTGTGAAACAATCGCTAAATATGCCTCCAAAGTGCCCGCCAACCATACATTGCTCTTACAGAGCGGTTTGTTTGTCCGAATTTTGACTCACACCGGGGGTCAATTCTGTGACGTCATTAGTGCGCTTCGCTAATTGCAACATCATTAAATGTGTTAAGTGATATTTATAAGTGTTTTTGTAGCTTTCGAATAACAAAATGTTTTGTGAAACATTTGAGAAGAAAAATAAGCGATAGGAAAATAGAACAACGTTTCGATGACGCCATGTCATCATTATCAAGTTAAAATTATAATACGGAGTTCAGGCTTATATAGTGATCTAGGGTGTGATAATATATTAGCATATTAAGATTTATAAACAGTTTAGCACGCACAGAATCTGATTGCGTGTTAAGTTTCGGCTTTATGTTTCTAATAATTACTAGTAATTAAACAGTCCAACGTCGTGCGGCATTTCTTTAAAACAGAAAACTGGTCTTGTACATTGTAGACTTGCAGCTGGTGGTCTTCTTTTAAGTGTCGGTTTTGTAGCCTGTTGTGAAATTACTTCCGGTGGAAGCAGTAAACGTTAAACGTTTCTTCCGTTCAGAAGTTAATACATCGCCATTAGAAAAATAAACAGCAACTGTTTTGCTGGAAATGTAGTCGTTAGAAATGGGATGTGTAGCCGTAAGGTAAAGAATAACGAGGAGAAGCGGCTTTTGGTAATATCCAAACGAAAATTTAACTCTCAATGTGGGGTTAAGATTGCGTGACGAGACAAAAGGTAACTCTGTCGTGCGTAACCTTTCCTGCGATCAGGCGTTATTTTTCTGCATTAAGCCGAGTAGAAATCTTTCTAACTCGAAAGGAAACAACTATTTCGATTAAACATGTTAAAGGCAAACGTCAAAGTTTACCTTTTTTAACCAAGCCAAAGTATATGAGTCGCAAAGCACCCAGCCGTCGCGACTGACAAGTACAGCATTTACTCCGCGAAAATAAAAAAACGCTTGAACTGAAAGACGTTTGAATTCTTCCATGATATGTTCAAACAACAATGCCCAGGATAAACCTTCTGCTCATACTAACTTCATGCAAAAAAAGTCGATATCTCGAAGAGATCTTTGATTATCAAGGATATCGTTTTATATGTTCAATCTGTTTATTTTCTAAGAAATTTTGGATCGCATACGTCTCAGCTTTATGTTTGGGATGGGTATTTTATCTCATTTAAGGTGTTTTTGAATTTTGTTTCACAGACTATAATGGAGGAGCCATCTTCTTCTAAACGTTGTCACGTTGTTACCGGCTCAACCCCGCATAAACCAGTGGAAAAGCGATCAAGAGAGGGTAGAAGCCGTGTCAAAAAACCGCTAGATTTCTCTGTGGCAAATTTAAATACTTCTGTGGGCAGTGCAACCAGCCCAAGTTATAAGGTAACTTTGTTGTTACCACATTAATTTTGTGTGTCCCTTCTTGTTACGTTGATGTCTAGTATTTGTATGTTTATTAATGGTTTTTATTGTATTTGTTGTAGTGGATTTCTCTGTGGCAAATTTATATTTTTCTGTGGGTGGTGCAACCAGCCCAACATCAGTTGTGTGTTCTTTTTGTTTAGTTGATGTTCAGTATTTGATGCTTTTCATGCTAAAAACAACTGAGAGGTTTTATTGCATATATTCAAATCTCAGTAAGTTAAGTGTAAATATAGATGCTTTCCTATCTATATGTTCATGTCAAATGTCTTGAGCCCCTTTATTTTGCTTGGTATGCAACTTTTAATTTTTTTCATTTACCTAAAATTTCAGGTCTTGTGTCGCAGTATTAGAAAATCGCCTCTCAAGTCACCTATAAAAAAGTCACCAGTTAAGCAGCATAAATGGACATTTGAGGAAGAGAGAGCCTTGGTGGAGTTTGTGGGGATGGGAAGGATGGATCCCAAGTATGGTGGTGACAGCTCAAATGAGCCAATCACATGTTCTGGACAGATGCTGCACATCACATTAAAACTATCACATGCTCAAATATACTTTTAACAAGTATGTACTTACTTTACATGACCCCAGGGTCCATTTGCTTGAAAGGAGAATTATGATTAATGCATGACTGTAATATTTTGACTGGCCCAAATGGGAGTTTATTGACTTCAGAAGGCTTCCAGTAGGAAAGTCAGTATATAATGTTTGTAATTATTATTAGACCTTAACCTAAAAAGGTTACTCTTCCAATGTATTAAATATTTTTGATTTAATTTATCGATCCAGCAACAAGGAACGCAAGATTGATTTATCAAAGTTCAATTTTAAATTATTTGTGACTTTATTATGGGATTTGCTAGAGAATTTAAAGTATAGAATACCTTGTTTTATTACTTGTTTATAAGCTAAATACTTTGAGTTTAAGACTTTATTCTTAATCTTTACAGGAAGTTGTGGCCTATGGGTTTAAAGATTTTATTTTCTCAAATACTTTAAACTGAAATTTGGAACTTTCACTTTTTTATACATAGATTCAAGAATCAGGACAAGAGCCTACAATGTTTTACGGGGCAAGTTCCCGAGCTTGGATGCTGCAGAGGCCCATTACAAGCTAACACTAAAAACTGCTTGGAAGAGCTGGATTTGTCAGGCCACAGAGGAAGCAGGATCCGCAGAACCCCAACAGGCGTAGACAAGGTCACACAAACACCAGCCCTTGAAATATCAGCCACCCCGCCATTCACGCCAGCTGCACAGACCACAGCAGCTACTAGTGTGGTGGAGCTAAAGAATGCAATATCAGTACTTGACGATGCAAGTCTAAGTGAAATTGCCAACATGACATTTCTTAAACTGGCCATTAAGAATGGCATAGACACAAATCCAGCTGACTTCGCATCAAAGTCCATCAGAGCCATGAAACGGCTCCAAGAACATGGGAAGAACAATCTGCTCTATAAATTTGCTTTCTGCATTGCGAACTCTCGACCTGGATCAGATGTCCCCCTGTTCCCATTAGATAGAATGCCATTTGGGCTAGTGGAATATCAAATTGAATTCTTTGCTGCCACAAATATTGCACAGGTTTGTTTTTGTCAATAGAATTTGCTAGCTGAATAATCTGGGCTTGTAAATAACACACAACAAAAAAAATCCTTGTTTTTTTTTGTCATTTTATTTTTTATCTCAATGTATTAAGAAGCCGTTAGATGCTACAGTACCGCTCAAATGTAAGTTGACAGTCTCGACTCGATCCTCGAGAGTTTCGAGTTTCGAGGATCGAGTTTCGAGTCTCGAGGATCGAGTCTCGAGTCCCGAGAAACAAGGCGGACTCGAATATTCATAACTCGAAAGGCTTTCGAGGAAACGATTTATTTCTCGAGGAAAGAATAAAAGCCGCTCGCACCTCATGTACAAGTGTTTCGCGTCCACCCTCAGCGCATGACAGGGTCGTAACCAGGTATATGGGATCAGGGATCACAGCCTTGGGATCAGGGATCACAGCCTTGGGATCGGGATCACAGCCTCGGGATCGGGATCATGGACCCGGGATCCCGGGTCACAAGTCATGGGATCCGGATCGGCCAATCAGATCGGATCAGAATGGAATCAGGGATCAAATGTTGCCACATTTTACAGTGGCGTAGCCAGGGGGAGGGTTCCAGGGGTTCCGGAACCCCCCTTCGGGATATCGCAATAGCTAATTCAAGAGAAAAAATATTATTAGAACCCCCCTTTAATTCCGCCAGATTAGAAAAATGAATCCACTCAGTTTCAAGCTGCAAAAGCGAGAAATCGATGTCTATCAGGCATACAACCACATCGGAGATTTTAAGAGAGACCTGCAGAACATCAGAGGAGACATAGAGAAACATTGCACGGATTGGTACAACATGGCTACCACCACAGGGAGAAAAACAGACATCGAGCCCTCTATGTCACGCGTTGTTGGTCAGCAACAGCACCGAAGCAATGTTGAAGCAGAATCACCCAAGGAGTACTACAAAAGAGCGCTTACAATTCCTCTGCAAGATCACCTTATCTCTGAGATGGATTCATACTTCGACCCAAACAATGATGCTGTGATGTCTTCCCTCCTGTGCGTACTACCAGCCTTGCTTGTTTCTCAAGAAGGAAACCCTGTGCAAGCTGCCATCCAGTACTATGCAGATGATCTACCATCACCCCAAGTTGCAGATGTGGAGCTTGCCTGTTGGCGGCGAAAGTGGCTAAGTGCGTACCAAACAGTGCAGTTCAGGCCTTGGCAGAATGTGACAGCGATTTTTATCCAAATGTGCACAAGTTGCTGCGCCTCTTGTGTACGTTGCCAATTACTTCTGCAGAATGTGAGCGATCGTTCAGCACATTGCGCAGACTAAAGACATACCTGCGGGCTACAATGACCAGCGAGCGAGAGTCAGGACTTGCTCTTATGAACATACATTACAACAGACAAATTGACATTAGTGCAACAGTCGACATTTTTGCACGAAAGCATCCACGGCGCCTACTTCTGGCTGATATACTAGCTGACTAGTGAGTGACGGTACGCCGGTAGTGAATGGTACGCCGGAAAAATTACCTGGTACGCGGGATTTTGAGCTTCCCTTCTTTGAAATACTAGCTTCAATTGACGTTAAAATTGCTAAAAATTTATGCTCAGAATCAAGGAGATGCCATTTCTGGGGACCGCAAATTAAAAAATTTCCCTGGGGGGGGGGGGGCATGCCCCGGACCCCCCTAGAGGAGGAGCGCCTCCGGCGCTCGGTTTTACGTTCACAATTACAATTCACATTTGGAACCCCCCTATACAAAAATCCTGGCTACGCCCCTGTTTTAGGGATCAGGAATCAAAATTTAGAGCTAAAATTTGGGATCAGCGATGAAAAAATATACCTGGTTACGACCCTGGCATGAAATATAAACCTTCCCCGACATGTAACATTGGACAGTACGATATATTCGCGCCGATCGTAATTCCGTTTACTTACCTAAAAGTACTGACACAAACTCCTCCTTGAAAGCCGTGATCGACGAATTAAAGTTAGAAAAGGACGTGAAAAGAACCTTTAGTTCAAACTTGTGCTCTCCCTTGTCAAGTTTCAACCCGCCGTAAGTGCATGTTTTCAACCACGAAGATATTTCAGTTATTGGTTTACAAGTTCATCCTGAGTTTTCGCAAATAAAACTACAAATTTAATTTCTATCACAAAATGTTCTGTAATTCAGCATCTGAAGCATTCGATGCGAAACGATGAAAATGCGACGAATATTGTAAGCTGAGCCGCAGAATAGCACCGACAAAATCACGCAAACAAGTTTCAGAAGCCTGAATTTCAGACGTCTCTTTCTGGTCGCTACTGAAATTCAGACAAGAGTTTCCGTAAATAAAACCGGTTCTTAAATTTGAGTTGTAAAAATTCTGTAGAAGGCAAACGAAACATTCCCGGTGAGAAACATCGGAGCCGTGAAGCCTTCCGTAAATAAATGGCAAGACAGACTTGTGTCGCGCCATCGCGTCTGGCTTGAAATGAGCGTGTTTTATTTTTTGGGGAATTTGGCATAAAATTCTTATTTAAAAAGCTAAATTCTTCTTGAATGAAACTTGTCTTCATTTATAACACAGATAATGGCGTTAATTATTATTACAGCTTTAGAGAAGTTATACAAATTTTGCTTTTTTAAAACGGCGCAGTTTTTAAAGTTGGCAAAATTTGCATATGTCAAAAGTGAGACAAACTAACTCCCGAGTTAGGATTTCGAGTTGGATTTCGAGTTAGGATTTCGAGTTGGATTTCGAGTTAGGATTTCGAGTTGGATTTCGAGTTGGATTTCGAGTTGGATTTTCGAGTTGGATTTTCGAGTTGGATTCTCGAGTTAGGATTTTTTTGGCGGGATTTTTTTGGCGCGTTTTTTTGGCGGGGTTTCCAATAAGTTTTCAGTGGTTTTACACAACGTACTTTGCCAGCGGTGTTGCACATGCAAAATTTTTTTTTGGGATCACTTTCTTGGGGAGCTTGGAAACCAGGCTTGATTTGGTAGCCGAGCCTTCTCAAAACATTATTATTAGATTTTAACATTTTTTACACCATAGATTATAATAACATTTTTATATGACTTATATATATATTAGCCGAGCCTTCTCAAAACATTATTATTAGATTTTAACATTTTTTACAGATACCATAGATTATAATAACATTTTTATATGACTTATATATATTTTTATTGTATTTATATTTAGTATTAGTGTAGCTTTTAGTTTTTAGCAGTGTCCCCTAATTAGTATGGTTTTTTTCCAGGCTATAAGGCTTTGACACTTAAATAAAGTTTCTTATCTTTATCTTATCTTTTATCTTATCCTCACAATGTGCAAAATTTTCATAGAATATCCACTGAAACTTCTTGAGAGTATCAGATGTTTGTTTAGAAATGTCAAGCGATTCAAAAAATGATTTTGGTTTTCTAGTTGACGAAATATCCGAACTTCGGTATACCATAAAATCGCTATGTTCTCGACACTTGTAAAAAATTTGGCTCAGCCCGGAAGTGAGCAATATTGAAACAGAAAACCTCACACAAATGAATGAATGGATGAATATCTCTATTTACTTTAATAACCCAATAAGAATATTCGATGTTTGTTTAGAAATGCAAAGCGATTCTTAAAATTATTTTGGTTTCTAAGTGGACGAATTTTTCGAGCTTGTGTATACCATAAAAATCGCTAACAATACACCCGCTCATCTTTATTTCGATGTGCTACACAAACAAGACGGATCGAAATCCGCCAATCACAGTCCACTAGTATGACCTTCTGAACTTGTGGGCTCATTTGCATGAAATCAACACAACAATTTTTTTTTTGACGTCATAATTGGTGTTTTTGAAGACGACCGCAGACCGATTCCGCATACTGCACCGACGGCAACGACAACGACAACGTCTGGTGGAAAATGAATTTATATTTTACTTGGGAATCTCACAACTTTCCGGACGTATTTTGCTTATTTATCGCTTTAAGAACTAGTTCCGCTAAATATTCAAAGAGAGCGTTTAACTCCAAACAGAGAAAACCAAAAATTTGCCGTCGTGGCTGACTTTATCAAAAATATGCAGAATTTGGTCATTTCACGTTGTTGTTCGGCAGAGAACGTATTCACATTCAAGGCTATACATGGTAGTACCCCCACATATATTAATCAATTAATAAGACTCAAGCCAAAGTCAACTTATATGCTTCGTTCAAATACAAAGCACTTTCTGCTCGATCAGCCACACCAAATGAAGAAGACAACAGGAGACAGGGCGTTCCTTGCCGCTGCACCAACTTTGTGGAACGCCCTCCCAGATTATCTGAGAGCCTTGAACAATTTAAAAAGTTTTAAGTCACAGCTAAAAACTCATTTTTTTAAATTAGCATATAATTTGTGTTCGTAGTGTTTTTAACATAGATTTTTATTTAAGATAGACAGGGGCGAGATGTTTATAGGGGGTTTTAATCTTTTTTATTTAGGGTTTTAAGCGATTTTTTTCGATCACATCGGTTTTTTATAGGTATATATAATACGAATAAGGCCCTGTTTATACGTCGCACAATCGTCGAATTTAATTGGGACGAAATTAATTCAAGGACCAATTTGCAATTAAATTCGACGATTGTGCGACGTATAAATCGAATTAGATTCGTCTGGTTAATTAACTTCGTCCAAGACGTTGTATTCGTCTTGGTAGGACGAAAAAAATATCGATAGCGCGTCTTCAGTTTAGACGTCGCACAACAGACGCATCGAATTAAATGCATACATTATCATAATGTATCCCCATTGAGCCCGTGGTAGATTCGTAGAAAGTTTCGTTTATGTCGCATGCGCACAGGCGTCTTCTCGCGTTTTTCGCACGTTGTTGAACTATGTCGTCGGTTGTGGAGGAAAAATTTGCCATCCGATTG
Organism: Oculina patagonica; assembly: GCF_052425735.1. Classification (NCBI taxonomy): domain Eukaryota; kingdom Metazoa; phylum Cnidaria; class Anthozoa; order Scleractinia; family Oculinidae; genus Oculina; species Oculina patagonica. Next base: position 1,607,148 of record NC_135762.1, read on the forward strand.
CATAAATTGCAACAGGACCACAAAATATTCATGCATAGCTTGTGGAAGAAGTGTCTGTGTTCAATTGGAATGTTCGATTGCTGAAGAAAACGAAGAAACGGTGGGATGGGAGGCAAACAAAAGTGTTGGTTACTGTTTGCAGTGTGTTCCTGGAGGGGGGGGGGGGGGGTTTCTGTCACGGTATTTTTCTCAATGTCGGGTCGAATGCTCTTTAAAATAAAGTTGAATGTTTTTATTGACACTCGAAACGCTTTCTTTAATCTTCCTTCATCATATATGTCGCTTAGAGCAATTCGCACCATCATGTGCTTCTGATACTGCGACGATAACTCCGGTGACGCTGAACATCTTCCTCTTTAACCGATTGTAACAACAGACAAATCGATAAAACTCGCGCAAGAAACCTTTTCTTCATCACTACCAGTGTCAACATTCGACGTCACAGCTGCCTTCTCCGCAGTCTTTCTCTGGATATTTTCTCCAGCAATAATGCCTTCGTAAACTTCGCCAGGTTGTTTTGGTCAAATCTGCCCGCTCCGAAAATTTTCGCGATCTCCCGTTAGTTTTTGCGAGAATTATTCCCGCCACTGGTCAGAAGTGCTGAAAACTCGGGTGAAAGATTAAATTCGGTTGAATTAAATTCGACGTCTAAATTAGGCGGCAATTAACGTCGACTAATCGACGAATTTAATTTGAATTAAATTCGTCTTATTTAAATTCGACGTATAAACAGGGCCTAAATTTTATAAGTACATTATTGTTGTAATCCTGCGATAGTTACTTGTGTAAAGCGCACTAGATCATATGTACATGGATTTTTGCGCTATAGAAATAATAAAGTTATTATTATTATTATTATTATTATTATTATTATTATTATTAGAACGGCTTTGAAGTGTACCGAGGTTCAAAACGCACGTGCACAGTTAACGCACGTGCAGATAATTCTGCTCATTAACGTTAAACGCTAATGAGAAAGAACAATAGAGATTCCTGATTCGTTGCATACCAGCGTGCATTCTACGTATGTCTCACATAATATGCAAAACGACAGCAAACAAAACTTTAAGCTATCTTTGATCTTTAGCTGTTTTATTTAAAAAATGCGCGTCTCTGAACAACAACCAACAATCAATCAACTGAAAAACGGCCGAACAGAACGAAATAACTGTTTGAAATGTCACTAGACACATTTATTTAAATTCTAAGGTGCGGTCTGCGGAATCGGTCTGCAGTCGTCTTCAAAAACACCAATTATGACGTCACAAGTTTTTATTTCCGACAATTTTCCGACACTTTTTCCGAGCACACTACGATTCTGAGGGCCTCAAAAAAGCATTTTTTAACTTGCAATATCTCTGCAATGCAATGTCCGATTACTATGAAACTTCGGGATATGTTTATTAAGCTCTTAATAAACACATGGGCAAAAAATAAAAAAAAAATCGAAATTTCTGTTCATTTGACCTTTAAATTTACATTTGGGAGCTATGATTTGCACAAAGAAAGCAAGTTTAAACTTTATTTGATTTTCTTGACGTCTTATGCCTATCAACAGGTTATATAGACGCGAAGAAAGAAGAAAAAACAGTAAAATAATCGACTGAGCTCATTGCGTGACCTGCGTCACGTTATGAATTTTCTTGTCAACAATTGAATTTGATTTGTTTGTTAGGACTCTTGCATTTCAAATTTAAGATTAAAGAGTGAGATAATATAATAATATCATTCGCTTACCTGAAATTGGGAATGATTTGTATCTTTTATTTACTCTGGCGAGTAACTTACGTCAAAGCTATAACTTGCGTAGTGTTATTAATTTGGAAGTTGACTTCAGTTATGAACATAATCGCACATAAATATTATGAACATATATTCGGCGGGACCGCGCTAACTCCAACTCGGTTACTTCTGGTTCGATTTGCCCTCAATTCATTCACTATCGACGGTTTCGATACCCCGGGTTCCAGAGGGTTTTTTTTTTTTTGCGGTGACAAAGAGCGGCGAAGCCGCGATCGTCGAGAGAGTGGCGAAGCCACGATCGGAAAGAGCGAAAAATGTAGATCAAAATACGTTTTTAAGTTAAAAAGTCATAGTAAAGCAACATTTAGCCCTGCTCAGTACTGTTATCCAGCAGAGGGGGCCTTATATCCGGGGGGCTTATAACCAGATGTATTTTCTTTGTTGTTGTTTCCAGGTAGAATGGGCCTATAACCAGGGGGGCTTATAAGCAGGGGGGAGGGCAATTTTTTTTTTACGCCCACTTCAAGATGGCCGCCACTTACGGTCGTCGACTGGTAACTAGTACCGGTTAGCCTACTATGCACACCGGTTAGCCTACTATGCACTCTGGTTAGCCTACTATTCACTTCGGTTAGCCTACTATACACTCCGGTTAGCCTACTATGCACTTCGGTTAGCCTACTATGCACTTTGGTTAGCCTGTTTACGGTTAGCTATCGATATTTGTAAGGGAAACACGATATATAGTTAAAATTTACGAATTCTGGGAGCCGGCTCCCGGTGGCGTAGCGGTATCACACTCGCTTTATTTACGTGTAGCCGGGCTCACGCTGGGCTCCCGAACCTTAGCTACCTCTTTCAAACCCCATCATATCGACCACTCAATCCCCGCTTTTCATAGGGAACTATTAATAGCGTGGACAAAACTCCAACCCCATATTTCACGGGACCCACTCCCCGCATCCCTTATCGACATTTTGACCAAACCTCTATTCCTTAACCCCAATATTACTAGCTTAGACAACACGCTCTTGTTCAGACATGATTACATCTGGTGTCACACAAGTGCGTGATATCTGTTACCTCGCTATCCCCGGTTTACTCCCTGCCCGCGCTATATGTGAACTTCTCCCCGACATCCCACCGGAACAGGTTTTACGGGAACTGCAGACCATTCAAGCAGCCCTCCCTGACGCGTGGTCCCGCCTAATCTCCACACAGTGTACATTCCATAGTGCCACCACCTCAGTTACTTTTACCCTCACAACCCCGCTGACTCCACTTGCTAACCTCACTACACGACTCTTCTACCTTATACTCACGAAAGACTCAAACACGGAGGCCCACGGCCTCCAGTACTGGAAACGGAACCTTCACCCCACTCCGAACTTCAATGCCTCCTTTTGGAAGTCATTATACTGCCCCCTGCTCCCCAATAAGTACGGGGACATTGCTTGGAAAATAGCACTCCGTGTACTCCCCACGGCCTATTCACTCTTTAAAATAAACGTCTACCACACGATTACTTGCCACAACTGCACTGCAACTGAAACAATAGACCACCTGCTCTTACAGTGTCCAACAGTTCTGCCTTTCTGGTCAACAGTAAAGGCTTATATCAGTGACATCTCAGACAAAACGATTACTTGACAGACCAAATTATTCTCTTTGGAATTCAACTTAAGAAATTAAATAAGCACATAAGGAGTAAGATCCATTTAATCAACTTTTTATTACATATGGCAAGGTATGCCATTCATAAATCTGCGGTAGAATACCGTCTTCATAGCAACATTATTCCTATCTCAGCAATTTTTACGTCTATGATTAAACAGATTATAGCTCAAGATTTTAAATTACACAACGCGAAAGGAACACAGTATCTTTTCCCTTTCAAATGGTGTATCAATAACACAATCGTGACTGTAGTTAATGATAAGCTATGCTTTAACATTTAATGTAAGAGTCTCCTTTTAGTAGTCCTTAATGGGTACCAATAAGCTGACTTTCTGTTCAACCTGTAAAACAACGAAAAACACTGCTGTAATTAATCTGTAGAAATAGCAATAACGAATACAAACTTAATGTACTCGCTCTGAAAACTATCTAGTAAAGTATTAAAATTGTAAATAAACAGCTCCCAGAGCTGTCTTAGCAGAAATAATAATAATAAAAAAAAAACACTCGCTCTTCAGGCAGACGACCCAAGTTCGATTCCACCCCGGGGCACATTATATCGAACATTTTCCTTTTTCCTCTTTCATAAAATTCGAAAAAAAAAAAACTAAGTGTCTAAAGTGAGCGTAAAAAAAAAAATTGCGGGGGGAGGGCTATAACCAGAATTTTACGGTATTGGGCCTGCCATGGGCTTAACAAGGACCATGTGAAAAAAGGCAGGACGCTAATGTCTCTGTTGCTGTCTGCAGTCATTGAATTGAATTTTTCCAGGGGGGGTACTCCGGCTTGTAAATGACGGGGATGATCGAATGGAGGCAAAATTCAGGACCCAAAAAAATCCCTTAGTCTTCCGACAGTACCCAAAAAAATCCCTGGACCAAAAATAACCCCCCAAAAAATCCCTTGTCAAATTTCCCCTAAATTCGATCATCCCCGTCATTTACAAGCCGGAGTACTCCCCCCCCCCTGGGATTGTATTTCTCTTTTAGAACTCCCTTGACAGTAAATTGTACAGTTATTGATTTGAAGCTTTTTAAGAAGAAATTAAAGGTCCGTGAGGCTGAAAGTCAAGACAGTCCACTTGGCAGACATGACCCAAGTACTATTGCATGGGAATTAAAGTTTCTACAAAAAGCCAAAAAAAATCTTTGAAACTGTCATCACAAGACACTTTCCATTGAAGAAAGTGTAAAAAGCTGTGGGCACCTTAGATGATATGAGCATCATTTAATTCCAACCTGACAATATTGCACTTGCTACCCCTGTTAGTAATATCGCGTAGCCTCTAATCCACCCATATTCATCCCACCTTTTTCCACTCGCTATTTTTTTTTATCTCTTGCTCAACAAACTAAATAAAAAAACATCCCTGCTGTGTCTTAACAGATGTAATATTTATTTCAGGGCAAATAAAAATTGTGCAACAGCCTAAATCTCAAAAACGGACAGAAGGTTCAAGGGTTGAATTCACATGTAAGTGTAACGTGCAGGAAAAGTATGAAGTCTGTTATCAGTGGTTCAAAGATGGCACGGAACTTCAAGAACGAAACACTTGCAGTCTTGTCCTGGATCCTGTCAGGATGCGTGATTCCGGATGCTACAGTTGCCTTGTAACTCGCGTAGAAGATGAAAATGAAAACATAACATCAGATCGTGCAGTTTTGGAGGTTGTTCCTCGTGGTGGAATGAGTAAGTATTTTTGGTGCTGTGTTGTGAGCATGTACAGTCAATCAGCCAATCAACCATTTCCTGTCAATTTGAAGACCAATCCCTGTATTATGGTGAGAAAAACCCTGTTAGAGCCGAATTATGAAGGGACTTTCTTCTTACTGATAAGCCGTATCCTCCCTGACATGCGATAAAAGCAATATATTAGTAAAAACTGGAGTATTGGTTAATGTTTTTTTCCAGAGATTTGACTGACCGGAGAATGAAACATGCTCGGAGTATCTTTCATTCTTTATGTACTGAAAATATCAGCAAGTTTCGGCCATTGGATATCAGCCATCGTGCACACCCTGGTCGTAAAAATTGTCTTCCAGTCTTTTTAACAAAATAAAGCTAGTACAAGTTACTGAGATTTCGCGGTTATTTAAATAAAACAATTATTCCACTTGCATTTGTTGGACATGATTCAGATAATTAAGCAAACTCGGTGGTACCCGCCTCGTTCGGTTGGCTACCATCATGTACCATTTCATATCCAACGCGTGCTCGTGATATAACAATTACGTGCTCCATATATTAGTAACAGTACGGACCGCATACTGAACAATCATAGTGCGGGAATTTACTTAGCCGCACATAAGCCATATAATAAACATGTTATAAACCCCGTCAGCTCAAAGTTTTAATAATTTGGGCCGCGGAGAGAGCTGAGAAAAAAAAAAACTCAGTAGAATAGTGCACGTATACGTCCATAACTTACGAAGTAGACCTTGTTGATTAACTGAGAGTTCAAAGAACCGATACAATTCAAACAATTTTAATAACGTTTTGCAGGATTCAAGTATCTACGGGAAGTCGACCTCAACATAAGAGATGACATTGCCATTCTTCTTCAAAAAAAATCATGCGGTACTGGGGGCTGCTGGGAAATGGCTGATAAGTACGGGATGGAGGAACACAAAATAACAGGTCTGGATATAAAGATTGATCCCGGACGCTGGTTTTTGGAGTTTCTGCTGGCAACTAACCCAGACCTTACAGTTTACAGCTTCTGTAAGAAACTTAAAGAAGACAACATGAAGCGCTTTGATATTGTAAAAGTCTTAGAAGGCCACCTCTCGATTAAGAAAGAAAGCACGTAATTTCCATGCCATCTCAAACACGCCCAATTTCCATGTATTAATTTCTACCGCAAAATTCCATCTCCGAGTACATGTACTACAGTTGCATAAGTAATGTTTCACGTAACCTCAGGTGGATGGTACAGGAGTCTTACCAATGTGCGAGGCAGCGAGGCATTCGAGGCAAATATCCCTACTCCAAAAAGGCTAACCGCAAGCTACCTAAGCTAACTGTAGGCTAACCGTAGTGCTATTTAGGCTAACCGAAATGGATAGCACGCCTCGCTGCCTCGTACTTTGTGACGACAGGGGAGAAAATAGCTTTAGCTTTCAACCTTGGTTCCGCTCAGAGTTCGTACTCGTCTGTGTTACTTTCGTATAATTCTAGGAATTTTTATTCTTAGTGACGCGTGTATATATTTGTATAGTTGTACTTTTTAGACATTTTAAATAAGATGACGAAAGTGTTTAAAGGTCAAATGAACAGAAATTTCGATTTTTGTTATTTTTTGCCCATGTGTTTATTAAGAGCCAAATAAACATATCCCAAAGTTTCAAAGCAATCGGTCATTACAACGCAGAGATATTGCAAGTTGAAAAATGGTTTTTTTAGGCTGTCATAATCGTAGAGTGCTCGGAAAAATTGTCGGAAATAAAAACGTGTGACGTCATAATTGGTGTTTTTGAAGACGACCGCAGACCGATTCCGCAGACGGCACCTTAAAATCTAAATAAATGTATTTAGTGACATTTCAAGCAGTCATTTCGTTCTGTTCGGCCGTTTTTCAGTGGATTGATTGTTGGTCATTGTTTAGAGAGGCTAATTTTTTTAAATAGAATAGCTAAAGCACAAAAATAGCTTAAAGTTTTGTTTGCTGTCGTTTTTCCATATCATGTGAGACGTAGGTTGAATGCACGCTGGTATGAAACCAATTTAGGAATCTCTATTGTTCTTTCTCATTAGCATTTAACGTTGATGAGCAGAATTATCTGCACGCGCGTTAACTATGCACGTGCGCTTTGTGCACGTGCGTTTTGAATTTTGGTACACTTCAAAGCCGTTCTCTGCCGAACAACAACGTGAAATGACGAAATTCTGCGTATTTTGGACAACGTCAGCCACGACGGCTAATTTTTGGTTTTTCTATTTGGGGTTTAACGCTTTCTTTGAATATTCAGCAGGAGCTAGTTCTTAAAGCGATAAATAAGCATAATGCGTCTGGAAAGCTTCAAGATTCTCAAGTAAAATATAAATTCATTTTGTACCAGACGTTGTCGTTGACGTTGCTGTCGGTGCGGTCAGAGGAATCGGTCTGCGGTCGTCTTCAAAAACACCAATTATGACGTCACAAACTCGTTCCATTCCTTCCATTTCAGTGCGCAGTCATTCAAAAACGTTTTCGTGAGGCCTTCGGAAATCTTCGTATTTTTTGCTGTAATTCACGCTTTAAGGCTCGGAAAGCAAAATTTTTTCTTAATTTTACTCAATAATGGATAGTTTTAGCGTTTGGTTGGTTAAAATGGCATTTTGAAATTTCTGTTCATTTGACCTTTAATGCTCGAGAGTTCCATAACTATATTTTTATATAAATTTGTATGACAATTTAGATGTTTCTATTGTATGTAGGTAGAACAATATTTTAATATGAAACGACCTGTCTAAACATTAGTTTCAGACAGTTAAAAATCAAAAGGACTTTCACCAAGTAGTTAACCTTGCTTGGAAAACGTGTGAACTGGAAAACAAATTGAGGTAAATTTACTTACTCAAGTCAAGTTATTGTAACTTTTAAATTTAGAGTACGGATATGTTTGAACATTTGAGACAAATCAGAGAATTTTATATCTTGATTTAGTAAGTAAATGCTTTAAATGCTTTAAATTTCACTCTTTCGATTTTAGGAGAAAGTGGTCTAGCACTATAAAAAGTGATGGTTTTCATGGTAATGGTGGAGCAATTCAATTTTAAATTGAAGCCAAAACCAAAATAATAACTTTGGCCAATCACAAAGGACGCAGACAATTCGTTGCACCAATCAAAACTCGGCTCGAAGTCCGTGAAAACGTGTGTAAGTGGGCCACTATTGGCTTTGGTTTTACTTCAGATTGGATGAGAAACTGGCGCGAAATTTTTAAACCAGTCTCCAAGCTTAGTATTGCAAAACCAAAGCAAACGACTCTAATGACAGCAACAAAACTAGAATAGTTACATTGCCGATGATTTAGGTCCGTACCTTGCGACCCAGGGGCAGAAGTGAGATCGCCGCCAACAATTTCGCCCGTTTTAGCAGTCGATGACAAGCTGCCCTAAGTCCCGAGGGAGGTAGATTATAGGAAGAGTGTACTAAGACGGGTGGTAAGACGAGATCACATACATGGACGGATAGCGGCTGCTAAAGGCGCCTGTAATATGCTGATGTCCGATCTCGTCCCGTGCTGTAATTGTGATGCGCATTGAGCTTCGGGAAATGGCACTTCTATAGCTGTGCAGTTGATATTTTAGTATTCAATGACGTTTCACGTACCAGCTGACGTACATGTAGTTTTGACGAGATAAAATATGTTGGTGCTCAAAACCTATAGCAGGCAATGTTGATCTTTCAGCGTAATTTAAATTAAAAAAAAACTGTTGTATTGATTTTACAAACGCCGTGAAAAAGGTTAATTATCGTTTAGTATCTTCAGTTGTAAAAGTTGAACGAACTAACTTGTCTAGAAACTATTTTACGGTTTTGTAAAATCATTACACAAAGAGATAAATAATTTACAAACACGATAATGAAAATAACAATGACAATTATGATGATAATAATAATAATAAATAATAATAATAATAATAATTTACGATATTCCTTTCAATTTACATCCTTCATTTTTTTAATTTATATATTTCTTAATATGCCATTGAGATCGTTTTATATCTTCATAGTGTGCCTCTATTTATCGGTACTAGTTTATCGGTTAAACATATGGAATACAGAAATGTCAGTTAGTTACAGATAGATAATTACAAAAAAGTAATTAATCACTTGTAGGAAAAGTTTTACATTTTGTAGGCGTCATCAAGTTTACAGAAGAATTTTATTATAAATACTTAGAATAATTTAAGATTCAATCGTAGTCCAGGTTTCTTCTTATTATTGATATAATTAAATTTGTCCTTTGTGTACGTTTTATTTTTCTTTTCTCCGTCAAACATAACATTTTTAAAACAGCAATTACTGTAACGAGTGGGGGGCCCATCGTGCAGACCCTTAAATAATAGAGGGCCTTGGGCCTCAGTTTAGCCTAAACATAAGGTGGAGCCCTGGGCCCCTCACCTAGATTCGCCACTGGTAACTGCAGCTATTTTGCAAAAGTCTTCTGTGACCAATTTATTTTACAGGAAATGAAGTAGTCTTTCTTGACCTGAAACGAAAAAAGCTTAAATTTTCGTCAGCCCAGAGTCGTTTCCCAGGGCCGTAACTAGCAAGAGGCAAGACGAGGCACTTGCCTCGCCTTGATTTTAACCTAAAATTAAAAACAAAATATGTTTTGTTGGGAAAATAATCCCAAGTTGAACAAAATTGTTTTCTCGCAAGAAATACCTTTAAAAATGCCAAAAAAGTTTTCCGGAGCTTCTAGATTTCAAAGCTTCCCCCAGAACTCCCCTAGAGCATGATCTTGCCTCGCCTATGGGAAATGTCTGGTTACGGCCCTGTTCCCGTGTCTTCTTTTCCTGGAAAAGCCTGAAAAGCTGGGTTTTTTTTACCAGTTTAATAGATCTAAGAAATGTTTATCTACACTAGAATAGCTTGCTCCAGGTGTTCGGTTAGTTGGGAAGCGGCGCGAAAAACGGCGAGCGAAAAAAAAAAGGGCCTGAACTAACCTGCGTAGCAGGCGTAGGCCTTTCTCGATTATGCTAGCATTTTTTTCGGCATTTTTTGGGAAAACGAGCATTTTTTTCGTATTTTCTTCAAAAAAGAATTGCTAGCATTTTCTGTCACTTTTCATGACTGTGATCCAGATTTTCAGCACTCAGAACTCAGAAGGATAAATAATCCTAAAGTTTCACAATTTTGATTACATAATTTGATTGTTTTCTGTCTGTTTCGACTGTTTGTGCGTTGTGTTACTTTGTACTTGTGTACTTGTGTTATGTTACTTGTGTGTGTTTTTTTATGTTTTATTTTAAAAAAAAATAATAAATAATTTTTTTTATATTTTTTTTTATTTTTTTTTATAAACAAACAATTATTAAGTATCACCTGTTGTTGATATGAGCATATAATGTGAGAGTTTGTACGTTTTGTTTGAAATAAAACAAAGCATTTTTTGGAATTCAAGTGGCATTTTGTTAAGGAAATTAGGCATTATTTTATAAGCATTTTTTTGGCTTTATGCGAGAATTTCTAGTAGCATTAAATGCCAGTTTTACTAGCATAATCGAGAAAGGCCTAAGCAGGCGTCTGTTTACATTTTTAGCGCATTTAAAAGAGTGCGCGATCGTGAGAAGGTCGCGCGAGGCCCCCTCGCGCCTTTCGCGTTTCCCATACGCCCGCTCGAAACTACGGCGCCTGAACAAGCTGGAAGTTCAACAAATCGACTCATGAACAAGTTTGAACCCTTTGCTGATGAAACATCTTTTGCATCATAAATTGGAATAATTGACATGGAATAACTTGCAATCATAACTGTTTGGGATAAACTATCAAAACAAAAATCATAATATCTATAGAGAGAAAAAATTAAATAGATAAATAAGTATTAAACTGATTAAAAGAGACTATCCAGCTGCGCACAGCATAACGAAAGGCCTATAGTGCAGTTTTAATTTAAAAAATAAATAAATAAATAAATAAATAAATAACTTCAAAACTAAAGTTGCTTTTGCTTGCCAAACGTTTTTTATTCAAATATGCTTTTTCCTGTTTCCAGAATCAGGGGATGTTTGTCCGTCCTACTCCGTCTCGCGGCACTCTCATCTGTCTAAACTGGTTGCACTGTACCAGCTACGACACACTGCAACGTACAGCCAGCTGCCCTGCTCGGGAAAAAATAGTAAAAAAGAAAATTTCCGGCTTGGGCCTAATTTCACATTAGTCTTCCATAAGATGGTCAACAGATTCCTTCACTTCCGCATGCTTTGCGTGACATAATGACGCGCGAGACATGGTGACGAATGAAGCCCTTTGCTTCGCTGTTGCTTGACGATGTAGAAGGACCTGCAAACTCAGCTGAATTTGAGGGATTGAACCGTAAACTGAATTGGAAAAGAAGGCTGGTCCTTCCTTCGTTATTTACCAGGTAAGCTTAAGCGCATTTCAATTTGCGGACATTTGGTGTTCGCGGGCATTTGGGTGCCATTAATATTCTAGCGGCCGATAGTATTGCCACTTCTCGAAGAATAACGGATAGTTATTTCATGATCACAAAGTTTGATAAATAGCAGTCAGTTGGCGATTTGCTGATACACGCTCAGAAGGTGTATTTGTCATGGTTTAAACCGTCAATGGTTTAATTTGGCGCATTAACGTTTACACTATGACGTGCCGAAGGATTTGATGACTAGTTATATGATTTCTCTTCCAGCTATTATCAACTTACAGTCACTGGTATGCAGCGAAAAGTTCTGTTTTGCTTTTTAGTCTTTAGTGGCTCTTGGGTAAGTGTTAACAGTGGTTAAAGCTTATTAATGGGGCACTAAATTTGTTTTAACACTTCCAACTGGTGTTTGCGCTAGTAGTGTGTTTATTTAGACATCCGAAAACATTTTACATTTTAATTTACTTTCTTACCAACTGGTCCAATGTCTAAATTCGAGGATCGTATTCCTTCTTAAGCCGTTTGGTAAAATCAACATACATGTCCATAACTTGTATCTAGTTGTTCGTGTTTAAATTATTCCCTTAATCTATTTGTCTCTTCTTGTCCACTGATCGGGGAGGAGTTAAAAGGGAATCAATCACATTGCTGGGTATTAACATGAACAATAATTATTTTCTCTTTCTTTTTCTCCATGTAGGTGTCTGTACAATGCCAAGCAATCTGTAAGGCAGACCAGTATACCATTGTCACATCAAATGACAGCTTTTTGAGATGTTTAAATTGCGCTACCTGCCATCCTGGGCGTGGATTAAATCCAACTTGTGGTAGCCACATTACATATCCACCCCACATTGAATGCGAGGACTGCCCCTCAGGAACGTTCTCTGACAAATACGACTCAGCCCCTTGTCACAGCTGTCAGCATTGTGCAAAACATGAAATATTAACTGCTCAGTGCACCAGTACCTCAGACATAATTTGTAGCGGAACTTGCGAGAAGGGGTATTTCTTTGCAAACCCACATAATAATTGTGAGCAGTGCTCATACTGCTGTTTTGATGGACGAGATCAGGAACAACCAGAATGTATCAAACAAGGCTTGAATGCTACTGGCAGACACTGCAGTGGCAGACTGGATAAACAATGTGGTCCTCCTCCAACAACAGTGGTGACAACCAAAGGAACGACTGCGACGCATTTGCCACCAACAACACATCAGATTCCGTCAACCAACACTACCACCCCTACTTTAGCCAAGGTGACATCACCAACAACAACACATCTGTCAACCAACTACAAAAACACTACCACCCCTGCTTTAGCCAATGTGATATCATCACCAACCCACCCTCCGACAAAACATCATAACTATACTTCTACAATAGTTGTGAGTGTGCTTTGCGGCCTATTGTTAGCAGCTCTCCTAACAATATTACTTAAGAGGAAGAGTCGGATATGGAGACGAAAGGGGATAGAAATTAATCTGCCCAGCATTCAGACAAATGCAGAAGGTAGAAGCCCAAGTAAGTGGCTAATTAATCACAGTGACTGCAGTTTAATAAATCTGGATAACTCAAACCTCCTGCTAGCTCGGACCTTTTTTTAATTCTTCTCCCTTGATAGCTCGAACCTCTGATAACTGGAACTTTTTTCAATTTTCCTTGAAGGTATGAGTTATGGGGATTCAAATTTACATTGTGCAAATTGCATCATACATCAATGATCATTGATGTGTTTTCAGGCACTAGTTCAGTATTAAAATTAAACGGGCCCTTCATTTTAGTTTATTGCAGTTGCTAAGATTTCTCTAATTTATTAGCCATGGATTTACCGCCGGGTATATACCAAGGGAAATTATTTTTCATTCACATGACATGCAGGGTTCAAAATAAAATTTTGTTTTTAGCCTGAATTTGTCGGCTTTTTTTGTCAAGGCTCATATTTTTCCGGCTGTTAAAAGAGCCATGCATTTTCAAGGGACACAAACCATTTGCATACATGACGTACCCATAGGACGTACCCAGAGGTTTGCAATGTATTCTGGGGTGATTTCAAACACAGTCAGCCCTTTAAAAGCTTTCCGAAGTGATGGAATGTTTTACGGCATTTCAAAAGAATGGATTGGAGCAATGTGACTTCTTTTCTTATTTTGAGTGTTTAAGAAGTAAATAAGATCTTCCAATATACTTTTCTGGAGGGACAAAATACCTGAGAAGGTGGGGCAGCCCATTATTCATCTTAACACAGAAATGAAGTCGTACATGTAAAACCGTAAAACCAAAAGTTTTAGTCGCCAAAGATGAAATTTTGGTCGCATTAACGCAGTGAGTCGCACTCTCTAGCCCTGTAGCTGCTTTATTGTCTGATATGAAATGTTTACTTCAACATTCCAGCAACTTTGATTTTAGTTGGTCGATCAAAGCATAATATATTCTATTTCTTCGGCAGTAGCCGGCAAGTGTCGTCAAAGTGCCGGCTACCGCCGACAGCCGGCTGCTATTTTGAACCCTGGACATGTATGAAATTTTCACCAGTTAATTATTTTGTACTTTGATTTCCTCTGTGTAAAGTAAAAGTGGTTATATATGACATGCCATTACAAGCTAGCATTGTTAATACTAACCTTATAATTGAACTATGAATTTATTTCATTTCTATTTTCAGCACAAAGAAATCGTGACAATTATGCTAGTCAAGAACCGCAAAGTGTAGTATACGTAACAGAACATCCCAGACTACAAGCATTACAGAATACAGGATATGCCCCCTCTACACCTTCTGCAACCCCAGAGGTGTCACCTTCTGCAACTCCCCAGCAGACGGATGATGAAGTGGAGGAGTTACCTGATGTTACTGCAGAGCGTAATAAACGTCGTTCGAAACGACAAAGTAACAGAGATGCTCAAAGCAGTGGTGAGTATTAAAAGTGAAGAGCAATAAATGATCTTTTTGCTTGTAAATTCTGGTTATTATTGTCAGTTAAGAAGAGTTAAAAGTTAGTACAGTCAGTAACTCTTACCGGTAGATTATTATTTTTTTAATATCCCTCAGAATATCGAAAAATAAATTATAACATTCTATAAGCTGAGAAACTTTCGTAGCTTTTGAGTTGACATTTCTTCTATTTTGACCTCAGCGATAACAAAGATATTTAAACAGACCAAAAAGTGACTAATATTCAATGCATGGGTCAAGGGATGGAATACATCCCGTCCTTGCGCTTTCCACTGCCTCTGCTATCCCTGCAGCTTTGACAGAGAAGTAGATGACGTGTTAATATAACTTACCCGGAAATAAAGGTGTCTTAAAACAACAATGCTGTAAAATAGAGTGTTTTTAATTAACAATGACTTAAATTAAGGTACAATTAAATTAACGCGAATTTTTGAAATTCGCATTAATTACATGTATTGTAAATTTCCTATAATAAGGTATTAAGATAAATGTTACTTAGTTTCATTTTAGCCAAAATTGATTTATGCCAATCCTTTATTTAAACTGTTAACTTAAGTTTGATTGGAAAAACCAACAACCTTGGTCTCTTTAATGTTTCTCCTTTCAGCACCAAATAAACAAGGTGCCAATGAAAGCCTATTAGATCCTAAAGAACAGCCAGATGACGATGAAAATTTTAATGGGCAAGAGAGAAGAGGTATGTTTAACTATAGTTAGATCAGGTGGAGTTGTAATAGTATTACGCACAGTAGTTCATACAATGTAAAGTGTGATCATCTTGGTGAGAGTAATTCTGATAAGAACTGTTGTTGGTGACTGTAAGGTGACAGTAGTTATAAACATCTGTTGATAGGCGTCTGTTCTAAGCTTGTGTACCAGCTTTCTAGTCAGAGTAAATCGTTTAAAATAGTTAGTACTGTAGGTTAAGCATTTAGCAGAGTCCAAACTTGTCCTTTTCAAATTACCATTTACTAATTAATTAAAGTATTATGTACGATATGTGTTGTGGTTT